>NW_028186150.1:3144913-3223471 GCF_003343005.1 Rhea americana
GGCCCTGCCGCAGGCACACCGACTCCAAGCTAATTCCCGCCCATAACTAAGTGCCCCACGCAGTCAAACCCCGAACCTGAGGTTCATGCTCCCCTTCGGGGTCTCAAGTGACGATCTCCCATCAACACCAGTCACCGACACCCTGACACCGTTGCCCCCCACCCCAAGCTCCTGCGGCGGGTGCTCGGCTGAAGCAACTCCTCCTCCTGCTCTCAGCAGCCCCAAGCACCTCTTCCCAGCCTTGGCCTTGGCTCACCTCCCTAACACGCCGTGCCCCATCCTGCACGACCCCACGTTGCTGCCGGCACCCGGCCTACTCCCAGGCCGGCGCCTTGGAGACACCCAGCACCCCAGGTCCCCTCTTGGGGACGGCCCTCGGCCTCGCCTCCGCTCAGCCTGGTGGCAGGGAAGCGGCTCCCAAGCTGAACCACCATCTTTTGCAAACGCGAGTGCAAGGCAAACCTCAGCTCCTCTGGATTTGCAAGGACTGAGACATGACTGCTAAATCAGCACCAGATGGTCACATTTTGACTGAGCCACCACACACCAAGGCGGGGGAAATGTGCCATGCTCCCACTGCGCTGCAGGAGCTGGGCTGCCCCCGAGGCTGGCTAAGATCGTGCGTGGAGAAGCAGGGGGGTACAGTAAATCCAACGTGTATGGGAAGACATGTGTGCGCCACCCAGCTTGAGCTGCACTTACGCTGATTTTAGTTGCATCCTTATTTGTTACCTAAAAGAACAGAAAAGGAAAGATATCAGACTCAGCCCTGCAATCACCGCGGCCTGGTGCTCGTCTGCCTGCCGCCTCCCCAGGTGCAGGGAGCAGGGCACAGGTGGATGCAACTTGCACAATGTCCCGTTCACCTGCGTGGGGCCRCGGGGGAGCTTCCTTGCCCTTTGGGACAGTAGCTAACTGCTCTTTAACTGGCGCGATTGCTCTGCCAAAGCTTAACTGAGCTTCTGCAGCGTTAACAGAAGAAAGAAGCGTTGCTGTAGCCAAGGATACAAACCATAGGCAAAGAAATGCTTGGACGTTGCTCATATTCAGTGATGAACAGTGGGAAAGAAGCTTTAAAAAGTGGCATTAGCAAAGCACTGAAGTGCTTGGGCAGGCCACATCCTGCACTGCTCAGGGTAAAGCTATGGTCCTGAAACATCCTGGGAGCAGGTATTGCTCATCAGGGTTCGGACTTGATTAGTTTTTCTGTCTACAGCCAACTACTGTAAAACTATGTGATGCAGCAGATCTCACTGATGCGCCTCCCCTAGGGAGACGGTCATCATTCCCCAGGCAAGCCCTGTCATCGTTTATTTTGAACGCAACTCACGGCTTTTTTATAAGGTTAAAGAAGACATTTAAATCCAAGCAATTTATTTCCCTGTCTGACAATTGACTTACACTTTCCCCAGCTAGGCGGCATCGCATTAACTCAGTGTCTATATGCTTTGCATCTCTATTTGAGCGCTGCAGGAAAACAAGCCTGCCACAGAGATGGGATCTGGCACAGGCGTTAGAGGCTCCTGCCGGGAGCATCCTGCAGGCTGGGTGGCTGGAGGTGACATGGTCTTGGCTGCAGGAAGACACGTCCGGTAGCTCCCGCTTTACGGCCCTGCTCGGCCCCCGAGGGGGGGTCTTGCACCGAGGGGGAAGCTATAGAATAAACTGGCGAGTCAGGGAAACGCAGCTGGAAAAAAATAAGGATAGCGCCTGCCCTCAAGGCTGGCTGCTTTTTAGGGGGAGGGGAGAGAACATGCAAGATTTAACTCAGCTTCATGCATTTTAATTACTATATCTGACTGTGCTAAAACGTCCTGCAGAGCTCCAGCTATGGACACAAGTGTGCACCAGCTCTCCAGGAACCTGTGGGTTACACACCGATACATTTATAATGTATCAACGGAGAGTGGTGTATACCTTACTCCTTTAGCGGCTTTAGTAGTGAGCAGAGTCTCTCCCACATTTCATCGTGATTCCTAGCTCACTGGTTTTTGCTTATCCCCACTTTATAATGGTTATTTTTGACCGCTTCTCTGGATCCTCATGGCCCATCTTGCAGGGGGGTATTTATCGCTTTCTATTTACAACCCTTAAAGCGTTGTTGTTTTTTCCCGGGGTGATTTAGCCGCCGTTCACTCCGGTTCTAGGGAGGGTCCGGGAAGCTTTGCGAGTCCACCCAACTCACCGGCGCCTCGCAGGAGAGGCGCCTCTCCTCTGCGGGCATTGCTGGGCTTATTTTAATCACTCACCGAGCATGTTGCACGCAATGAATATGTACGTTTCCATGGCACTTCGTTACCTTGCTCCTGCTGCCAGGGACACTGATGGCTAATTCGTGTGCAAGTTCTCTGGCTGGTTCTTTAAGGTACCACCACTGGATTTCCAAGGAGTAAGAGGTGGATCCGCTGGCTCGAAAAGCACAAGGCATCTCAATATCATCTCCCTCCCTAACAGTCACATCTTTGGGAACTTCAGTAAAGGTAGCTGAGAGGAGAAGACAGAATTACAAGGGCTGGTTAATGGGAGAGATTAAAAGACAAGATCGGTCCTTTTCAGTGCAATCTGAGCTGCTTTAACTCAAAGGCTAAATGCTGGCTGCGACACGACTTTCTCGCCTTTCGGTGACACAGAATAAGCTGAGCATCCAGGACTGTGCACCTCCGGAGAGCAAGGATGAGCCAGGTCCTCCTTCCACCCTACAGCCAGCTGCCGCGGCTCCAGCGGAGAGGAAAAGTTTGAAGAGGATCTTAAAAACCCTCCTCCTCCTGAGAAAGCCCTGGCAGCATATAAGGACACTAGCGTTCCCCCTCCCCCATCAGTGTCCCTTCTCCCGCAAGCCCCGGCGTGCGGAGTCGTCGGGCTGGGCGCAGCCTGCACCTGCATGCGCGAAGGCCGGGTGCCAGCTGCTCCCGCAGCCCCTGCTCTGCAGCAGGGTGCAGGGCGCTCACACCCTGCGAGTTCGGCCGGCTAACCCCACCACGAACATCTGCAGCTACAACAGTGCAACCTTGTTTGCAAAAAAGCCCTCCCTGGGCTGCACTCCCTGCCCCCAGCCATAAAACACTTCCACAGGAAGAAGTGCCAGCGGGAAAGGGATTTAGGCATCACCAGTAATTTTCGATAGAAGCGAAGCTGGTAGGGGTCAGATCCAAACCCGCAGCACAGACTACGGCTAGCACAGATGTTGGGGACACAGGGAACACCTTATCGAGTCAAACCCCGGGCGACAGACTCCCCCGCCGCCCGGCAATTCCCACTTGGCAGAACTTGATAAACATCCCTTGTGCAAGTTCTGCTTGCAGTGGCTATTTGCTATGGGGAGAGGCAAAAGTTTGCTACTTACCGTTCACAACGAACAGCAGAGGTGCCTTGAACATCAGGTAACAAAGGGCGCAGAACAGCCCTCGATTTTCCATTTCATATATGTAGACTTCAGAGTGAAGGGCAAGCGGAGAACCGAGAGTGCTCACAGAACAGCTAAGAATTCGTCAATCCCATGGCAAGCGGCGGACATGTGTCTTTGAGACGGGTCCAGGGTTAGCACTCTTTCCAAAAAAGCCAAAGCCACCCGACTAACCTTTGTTTGTGGGGAAGCAAATACAAAATCCACAGCCAGCTGCTCAAATTCGCTGTCAGGTGGAAGCGACGTTCCTGAGAATTAAGCAATAAATCTCGGCTCGGCTCTTCTCTCCGCCACTCGCCTCCGCTCACCAGCGAGCACCATTCAACTTCCCTGCGCCGAACAGCCTTCCTCGGAGTCCCGAAGCGAGGCAGCGCCGCCGGGCTCCTCTCCAAGCCCCATCACAGTGACAAGTCCGGGCTCGGCTCTGCGGGGAAGCTCTAAGGAGGCAGCGCGGATTACTCCCTGCGCTCCGGAGCCGGGGCGCGATCGATACCCCCGCTCGCGGCCGGGGCTTTCCCTCCCCGCGCTGCGGACGGCCCCAGCGAGGAGGCGCCTCGGCGCGCCCGGCCCGGCCCGGCCCGGCCCCGCCGCTCCCCGCGCCGCCGCCTCGCTGCGCCCTCCCGCCGCGCCGCGCCGCGCCGCTGCGCGCCCCGCCCCGCCCGCAGCCCGGGGGCTCCGCGGTACCCCGCGCAGCGGCCGCGCTCCTTCTTGCTGCCGTTCGTTTGGCCGGGGAAAATTGATTATTCAGGTGGCGCGGGTGTCTTTCACGCTGCTCAGTCTCTTTGGCGCTCTTTAATTACCACTCCTGCTCTTTAAAGGCTTTAGCCTGAAAGTAACTATAAAGTGCTTTAATGAAGAGCCACAGAACTACTTCTTGCTAGTGTACTGGTCCGGTTCGGGGTCTCTTTCGGGGGTCTGTGCCCCGAGTTGATTACTCAGTTACTGTCACACTTCCAAACTCGCTATGTTTATTACTTGTTAAAATACACTACGGAAAAAAAATAACACTATTGATTTAGAATACAGTATCATAAGGAGAGAATGTTTCTGTGGATCAGCTGTTTCCCAGGCAAGCTTCCCAATTAAAAAATGAAAGTGCTCACAAGTCAAGTTTTTAAAGCCATTACAGTGAGTTACAATCACAAACCATGGTTTCCTTTTTTCTGCAGTTGACTAATGAGGGAACAGTGCATTTTAATCAATTTGAGGTGCCCTTCTAAAATCTTTTGTGTTTTTTCTCTGAAATTCCATTAAGAGTCACCATTTTATTCAGCTTCATTTAATCACCGGCATGGCGTAAGAAGTGGATTGTATGGCCCAAAGAAAGTTTACCTTGTATTTTTAATGCTTTCATTCTGTATCAGAATGCAAAGCTGGATATGTGAGGATTTCTACTGAACGACTCATTTAGAAACACTCATTTTTGGAATAACTAAATCTGGCCAGTTTTTAAACGTGTGCGAGTACCTAGCTTCCCAGCTAACTTGGCTTGCCAAATAGCCTGCTGGAGGCATACGTGGCTGGGCAGCCCCCCAGCTGCTGGCTCACTGCAAGGAAGCCTGCCTGCCTGCTTTCCATCAGGAGGCTTCAACAGACTTCACGTGATCCTGAAGAACACTGAAATTGCATCAGATCCCTATTTCCTGTTGGAAATCATTTATTCAGAACACTTTCAATCATTTCTACTGATCATATCATGATTTATATCTATCAACATTCCTCCGAAAGGCCTACGGCAGCTTGCCCAAAGAGCAACTCCCTGCTCCTCTCTGTACTCTTTACCTGGTGCTTGAACTCTGCCAGCAAGCAGAGCCAGGCAGGTGGAGTCTGACCCAACCAATCACAAAAAGCTTTTAATGTGATAATTACTAAACTCCATTTAGTCAAATAGTCTAATAATCACCTTATGTTTTGCTTTTTCACCCAGAAGCTCAGTGTGCTTTGTGCAGGAGGTAAGCATCATCATTATTATTATTTTTTCATATACTGCCTTAAGTCATCTAGCATTGCAGTGAGTTTTATTACCACCTTGCCACAGTCCTGGTGTAGTGTTTTACTTGCTATGCCAAGTTAAGCAAAGGAAACGCCATCAGGACAGAGATGCTTGGGATAATAGATCCAGCATCGGCTAACCTCAGCAATAGTTAATCTAGTCAAATCTCAAGAACAGGTTAGTTGGCTCCTCTCCTAAGAAGGCAGCTCCACAACTTTGTGTCTCGCTGAACAGTGCAGTTATTAGAAAACACCTAATGGCTAAACAAAATGCATTGTCAGATAATCAACATTCAAAGGCAAAAAATACGTAAGGAATGATAAATGGAAGCTCTTAGTAGCTGACGGCTTTGACTTGAGCATTGCTTTCTTCTACTTTCTTAATAACTGCAAAGGATTCTCTGATTGCCTTTAAGAACCAGTTGGCTTTTTATATCAAATTACTATGGATACTGAAATATACATGAAAGTATATGTGAAATAATGATAAATCATATTTGAAAAACTTTTACTCAATTTAGTCTTAAATTAAGATTAATTTAACTTAATTTAATATTAAAATTGATATAGGAGAAAAAAAGTCTTCTGAAATTGCAGCATTATTAAAATTTATAAAGGCTAGGTATGTAAAAATACCCAGTTCATGTTAAGTGAGTTTTGTTTTTAGATATAAAAAAAAGTAATCAAAATGAAAAGGAAAGGCAAATGCATTTAAAATTATTTCTATTTTAATAAATCTAAGATTGTTACTGTAGTTATTGTATTGCTGAAGTGAAGACAGTTTTATCTTGAATATGTCCCTTGATTTATACCATTAAATCTTTGGTTCTACTGTATTTACTACTCACCAAAATTGATCATATATATAGCAGCTGAACATTCAAGTAATGACATCTGCGTATGCAATTAAAGTAAGGAATTAGGAATACAAGTGCATTTTATGTTCTGATCTTCTACTAAAGTTATAATGGGGGGCTTTTATGCTCTAAGCTGACTTGCAAGTGTTCTGCACAAATCATTTTGCTCTTAGGATTGTAACAACATTTGAAGTCATTTATTGATTTGATCCTGCCAGCAAAAGGGACTTCTACAGCACAGAAGCTATCACCTGCCTACGCTCATGCCCTGAACAGCTGCTGAAAGCCAGGAATACCACAGAGGGAAGCTACCTCTGCAGCTGCTGGCCCTGCAGCAGCATCCATGCCAGCAGGTCTCAGTGAAGTTAGGGAAACTATTCAGGTGCTTGAAGTGAAGACTGTGTTTTGCTGATTACATTATTTTTTTGCTTTAACTGTCAGTCAAATATTGCATCAGCTGTGTGGCAGATAGGTACTAATATTTTACAGTTGAGCAAGCTGAAATCAGTTGCTTTTATAGACACATCCTACAGCATTTTCATAGCTTTCCACTTGCAAAGCAAATTTGAGTAGAGAAGATTCTCTCTGCTCTTGGATAAGTTAAAACATTGGAGCATTTGTTTGGCAGCAGGATCTTTAGGCACTCTATTCAAGCAACTCCATCCCTAAGCTGTCCTCTAGGAGATGGTGACAGAGTGAACCACTGACGGCCCCATGCTGCTTTCTGGGTCCTGGATAATGCTCCTTTCTGGGGAAAAGGAATCTGAAAGGGCCCATTGGGTGAAACCAGTAGAATTTCTCCCCAAGGACAGTTACTTTTGTTGTCTCTTTAACGTAGTCCTAGTCTCATATTTAGGTATCAGCCTAATCCTCATTTGATACTAAAGGAGGGAGCATGACGGACCTCAGGAGTGCAATGGCCATTAACAGCAGAGAAGTATCTGGCCCTTTAAGCAGACGCCGAGAATTATGAAACTCATAATGCAAAACCGCTCTTGCTGTTGCTGGACCATGTTTTATAGCAACTCATGAAATCCCATAAGTGATTCCAGCACTTGGTAGCTGATGACATTTAAGAACATTTCTCCCTGTAATTTTTTTAAATGGGTAGCAACTCCATTATTTGAAAAACCAGAATACTTCCTAATGGCTGCTTCAGGAGCCTTTAATTCATATCCTGCTGTTTGGAGTTAATCCATTCAAAAATTAAAACGGTGTGGGTCACCTTCAAAAAGGATAAAACTGCAAAAATCGTCCAACTTTTACACGTACAAAGCCGATGTGATAAGATGTTTACCTTGAGTTGGTATAGAAGCTCTACAGTATTCTCAGAGACTATCCATTTCTTCCATATTTAAGCAACAATCATCTCTGCCCTAAATCCTCTGGTAGAAAAAAAACACTCTATTCTTAGACGCCTGTCAGAGACTTGTTTTCCTCATTAGAAGGAGGTGTTTTCACAGCCACGGGGCCAGCTTTGCCCCTGGTGATGGCAAGCAAATGCTTTTGCAGATGCCGTCCGTGAACATTTACGRCGCTTGTAGTGGTGCGTGCTCGTGCCGCTGCAGGCAGGAGCGCGATGGAGCGTGCTGCGGAGCGGCTCCCAGGGCAGGGCTGTTTTCACACAAACCTCTAGAGCCCAGCATGTGTCCCCGGGAAACTGAGTGTGCTGACGGGATGCTGACTGGCTCCTGAAAACTGTATTATCTTTAGAAAACAAGTGAGGGGTACAAGTGAGTATTGGATGTAAACAACCAAAACCCAAGGAAGAGAGAGATGCTAATATGCGCACGTCTGCTTCCAGCACAGTGACCTTCACCGTGGAGTTTCTGCCTCCGTGTAGCTCGTAACAATAGACTGGCAACTGCCAGCCTGTTGCTTTTAAAATGTCACTGGTTTAACATCAAATCAGGAGGTATAATTGCATTTTCCCTTCCTTCCCCTTCCCCCCCCCCTGGAGTTCCAGTTCCAATCAGGCCCAAACCAAAATGACAGGATATTTGTATTCCCCTAAGAAGTTTTTAAAAGGTCATAAATGCTGCAAATTCAAAGGATCTACACTGTTTTCAATATACATGATTACTTTCTTATTTCCCATCTGCAAACAGTAGGCCACACTGTCTTGAGGTTTTTCCTGAGTCTAGATGATACACAGAAGCCTCACACAATGTTAGAGACAGGAGTGATTACTCTTATATTAGGTATTCAGGGTTAAAACTGTCAAACTATGCTATCTCTTTTGCTAGATTTATTTATTCTTAGTTTGGATAAATGAAGTTTCCACCAAAACACTTCATGTTACTTGCCATAAAACTGATGTAAGATAGAAAGCGTGTTTCCACATTTTAGCTAGATCCAATTCTTGCTTTATGCAGCAAATGCATTTTAATTGCTTCTCGTTTCTACTTTACCTAGCTTTATTATCAGATATTCTTTGTTACATGATCTAACAGTATGAGAGACTCATGCAAGAGCAGAGAAAGGGAAGGCATTGTATATTCAGAATAATACAACAATAACTCATCTTCTAGGGTACCAGGCTTATAGTAGAATCAAAAGCTGTCAGAAACTCCACGCAGTAAACTTCATGTGGAAGTTAATAAAAGGCACGATGCCAACAGTGTAAACGTAGAGCACGATGGCAAGAGAAGACGGCGGGTACAAACTGTCTGTCCGGGTGTGGGGTCACCGGGCGTCAGCTCGGACTGCAGCAGCTCGGCGCCGCTTTGGCTCCGCTGCTGAGCGCGACGCTGGCGTGCGGCAGCCGCTGCCGGCCCCCGCGGCTTCCCGCTGGCTGGCCGCGTCCCCAGCCAGACCGTCTTTATTGGCTTTATGTCACCTCAGTTCTACTAAATGGTTTAGTGATAACGGACCCAAACACAGCCAAGTGACTCGACAATTTTTCTTCAGTCGTTCGTGTACACGTACAATATCCCCCAGCGCAGGGAGCAGGTTTGGTAAGGACAGAGCTGGCATGACCGACTGCGATGTAAACACCCACCCTCCCTGAGGCAACCCCAGCGCACGGAAAGGGAGCGAGGAAACTCACTGGGAAGAGCTTGAATAAAGTGGATCACCTAGAGACAGCGTAGCAGAGTAAAAGCCAATTCAACTGAATTTTGGGAATTACAAAAAATCCTGTGCTTTGCAGAAGTATACTAAATTCAGGGAAGCAGCCAAGTTTCAACATTACAACGAGAAGCTTTGTCTCCAGGAGACACCAGATGGTGTGGGAAAGAGAGTATTACTTGCCTCTGCCTAGATCCTGTAGTTACTCCCTCTGAGTAACACATTTGGTTTTAACTTACATCAGAGTCTTTATAAATTACACAAGATTATTGTCCTATCATCAGATTATAGTATCTTACACTTTTATAACAATTATTATAAAAGAATATTTTATAAATTAAAAATGAACACTTGTCCTGCCTCTGGGGGAAAAATAATATACTCATCCTTTAAAAGAGACAAACGGGTTGGTAAAACTCCAAACTCTACACATTCAGGTCTAAAAAGTATTTTTAACAACTATTTATCAACATCCTGATTCATCACTTTCATAAAGTCATATAATGGGGAATTGAAGCCAAAAAGCCAAAATATTAAAAAAAAAAAAAAATAGATATCTTACTAAAGAAAGGTAAATCCAAGAGAGAACGCTATCGAGTTAGGCAATGCTCACTTCCCCTGGGCTCACAGATACTAGTACCATCTCCCACGTAGAAAATTGACATGGATTCGACCTCAAACAACTCCCAGCATCTCAGGAGAAAAARATCCACACGAGAAACCAACAAATTAGAAATGATCTGCTGCAAACTATTAAAAGCTTAGGCCTTGGTTCTGCAAACATTTATGTGTGAGCTCCAAAGCAAGTGCCTCAGTAATCCTTCAACTAGTAATGTAAAGGGTGAGCAGCTGGACCTATTGCACAAGATTTAAAGAACACGTTCCCATGTACAAAACTGGACAGTCTGCTTTATTTTTTAAAAAAGAAGCTAAAATTATTCCTCTTTTTTATTATTCACCCTTCCAGGATCTCATCGTGCTAGGCTCTGTACAAGTACAAGCTAAAAAAGTCGAAAGAATTAGAAATTCAAGTCACAGCTATCCAGTTTTTTCAAAGRAGACTCAATGGATGACTAGATAATTAGTATAATTACTGCAACATCACAGATACTAACCAAATAAAACCTGATTAACTGGAGGTGGGGAAATGAGTTTTATTTGTTTAGAATGCATTGATTTTTTTCCCTCTTGTTTTGTTAACAACAAATGCCTGATAAACTATTGGAAGAAAAAAGGTTGCTGTTAAGAAGATGTCTCTTGCATCTTTGCAGTCAAGGGCTGAAACTAAAGCTAGTATGAAAGAAAAATTTGATTAAACACTGTTGTATTAGATTTCCCAATCTGGCTGCTAGGTAGCTTCCGCAAGCAAGCGATGAAGGCAGAGAAAATAGTGCTCTCGCAGAAGAAGTGAGAAAGCAACGGCAGCATGCAAAGCCGGCACACCGTGACGCGACGTGTGCTCCGCAGCAGGACAGCCTCTGGGCATGGCCTCACCATGCTGGATATCCAGAGAGGTGTGGTGACCTTCCTGTGCTTCCCTGKGGGCCTCTTGCCAGGACCAATGATGTTAATCACAATTTAAAATAAAACAAAATACATTTTCCTTTATATATCTCTCTACATATATATATACATATATATGTGTATTTATGTATTTCTGCATGAGATTTTGAATTTTCAGAGTTAAAACTGGACTAGGCATTATTCTGCTTTAAATGACTGGTAATATTTTCCATACTAAATGCCTTTATAAAAGCAACCTGAGCACTGCAGATGTTGGGATATACTCCAAAAGGACACAAGGTACTGCAACTGTTAGTTAGGGATTTAAGTACGTTGCATGCCAATGTACTAAGTCTTTGAATCACGGATGAGTGAGATAGCAAGAGAAACGGTGTTGACAGATGGAGTGAACCTGGATAGCTGATACAGCAAAACCCATGGCCTTTGTTAAATAAATGCAATCAGAAAATGTACAGAAACCCCGTCTTGCCAATTAATACTGCAGCAAAAAAGAAAGAGTGCAAGGAAAAGAAAAGTGAAAGTAAAGTAAGAATGTTATGCTATATATAAAACACACAAACATGGAAAAATATTTGGCACAAACATTTTGTATTAAACACAGCAAATCTGGGCCGACACTCAGAAAGGCTTCTCAGTATTTAATTAATTTTCCTTTAAAACTCAAGACTGTTTATTATTTTTTAAAGGAACTATATTCAGCTGCTCTCTGCCTAAACCACAAAAACCTATCCACTTAATAAAAGAATGCAACAGAACAACTGAAGCCAACAGTTTCAGAAAGCATCCATTAATTTTGGATGCTACAAGTTTTAGATGTCTCCCTTAATGAGCCTGAATGTAAACATGCTCTTAATAATTCTGCCAAAACTAGGCTAGTAAGTCGATGTCTTCATTTATCAGCTGAAACACCTGACCTAACATCGTACAAATGAATTAGATGGTCTGACTTAATTATTTGTATCTTTTTTCTTTTATGAGGTAAAAAGAAACTTTGGACCACTCAGCTACCCTGGCTATGGCAAGAAACTRGTCTGGATGAAGATGCCCATCGTCATGCTGACTCAACCGCAGGCAGCTGGCCTGATGGTCCCCAGCACCTTCTGGACCTCCGAGGGCCAGATGCATTGGACAAAGAAGGGAATGTGAACGGATGTGTAATTTTTCAGTTAGCAGATAACCCTTTTATCAATAATATATCTCTTCAGCCAGTTGGTGAATCAACCCGCAACCCACTGTTTCAGGAAGACTGCTAGAGACCGTGGCTCCTAAATTAGAATTGAAATGACTATTTTCTTCAAGCAGGATCAATTACTTTCTACGGCTTCCTCCCTGCTCACTGTAGTTAGAAAGCTGCTGCCTGATACACACAGAGGAATAAGCACTTCTCGGGGAAGCAGCTCTGTGGGAGCCTGTTGAAACATTAACATCTTATAGCCATGGTAGGAGGGACTGAGATGGAGAACAAGTCCATCTGCAAATTGAACTGCTTCTCCCCCGAAATGAGTAGACCTATCAGAAAGCAGTGAGCAGGCTGTATCAGGCAGACGCCGGAAAAGAGATTTGTTGGAGACTATGTCCAAAGCTGGGGAGCTTTGGAGCCCCAGCAAGTGACTTGAGGAACAGAGAGATGCATCCGCAAGTGGTGCTTTTCTCTCTGGTTCTGGATCCTGGCTGGGAAGGTCAGAGCTTGCTCTTTGACTTGTCCAGTTTTCTCTTCTGTAATTTGTCTGCACACCACAAGGTTAAAGTAATTCTTCTCAAAAGATAAAGAATTGTTCAGCCCCAAAGGAACAACAACATCCCCAGAATTTATGGGATTTAAGTCACTTYTCTTGGTCACAAATTGCCCAGGAATAGGGGTCAAGGAGAGTGTTGCRTGAGAAGACCTGGGGAGATGCTACCACAAATGAAGAAAAAAAGATCAGAACTGAAAAGCAGGTGGCTCTTGAGTCCTCATCCTCCATGTGCAGTTTCTGAGGTTTTTCTCAGTGTTCATAGGGAAATGAGATTAAAAATAATCCTTCCTCACCTCCCTTTCCTCTGATCTGAATTGGTTAACTCCTGATGGGTGTTCTCTGCTTCAGCTCTTTGTAAAGGCAAAAATAGAGGACACTAAAACCTAATTTCAGCAGTGAACTTGGTATGTGCACACTATGAATTCTGTAGTCCAAAGTAGTAACTAATAGTCAATTCCTAGCAGGCAGAAAATTGTCAAGCGGAAAGACGATGGGCAGAAAATACTGGTTACACATAAAGSACAATAGTCAGAGCAGGCATTGAACATATGTGAAGACGGATTTAGTGAAACACTCAGGAGAGTTTAGCAAAACTTTAAACAAGGTTTTGCCAGTTTAAAATATTGATAATGATCTCCATAGCACTACATAAGTTCCAGCAATTTATCTGAAAAAACATCCTGGAAAAGAGTCCAAGACAAAAGATCTTCAGGAACYGAATTAGTGGAGATGAGCAAATAGTTCTGACAAAGTGTTTCAGGAACAAATAGGTCTATATGCAATTTTTTAAAAACTGCAATATGTTATTTGTTCACAGTGGGACCCATTGGAGTAAGCCTACCTGTGCCTCCAGATGCTGCCCTCCGAAAGCGCTCCCGACTGTGCGGGTGTGCTAATGCAGGCAACCGAGCTAGAAAAGTATGCTTGGATGTATAAATAGGTGTCTCCCTACCTTGTCTTTTACGTGGGCAGCAGTCTYGACGCTAAGACATCACTTTGCTCTGATTTAAGCCTTTTACTTAAGGCTCAATGGAAAAGAACTTCATGCAGAATGATTAATACGGTAACTGGCAGGAAGGCTCGCTGTGTCGCGGTCAGACGTGGGGGACTTCAGCTCTAACCCAGCACTGCCAACGCATAGTCTGTCTCAACTGCACATAGCTACAAGCTGCTCAGCTCAACACTCATGCTCAGCCTACTGCAACCAACAGGCACAGGATAAAAGTACATTTTTGATTAACCACAGCATAAATTATATCATTAAGCAGAAAAATATTTGAATCAAGCAGTAATGGCTCTATAAAAATAACGCTAGAATTTAAACATTTACAGCTACTTAAATATTAAGGCCTTTACTAATCAGAGATTAATCCACCATGTAAAATAGATATTTGTTTAAATAAATCGTCTACACTACTAGTTAGAGATAGTTATTTCCAATATGCAAAAAGGCTCGGTTTTATTTTGGTCTTTTTTTAGATGAGCCTCATAATCCTGCACAAAGTCGACTATACTACGTATTCTCCCTTAGAGCTCTTCACATAGAGCAGTGATCTTGCTAACACTCAGTAGTTCCTGCCACTGTGGAGTTTAGGTTTTGATGAGAAAATTAGAAAGCAGTTATGATAAGAGTCATAACCAGAATTAATTTAGCCACAATACTGTTAGTGGCTGGATGCTGCAAGGAAAACTCAAAGTATATATTACACTTTTCTATTCCAGCAAAATCAGTATTTTTCTTGCAGCTGTGAGTGCGCTTTGGTTTTATTCCAATACTTCTCACTTCTGCCACTGCACATGAAAATTCAGTCTGTTCTCCCAGCATTATTATTCTGTGTATGCAAGCTCTACATAGGATATTTCTGCTTTTCTGTTTTTGTTGCATCTTAGCAACAAAGCCCCTCCAAGCCATGCTTTATACCTCCAAACAAATCCATTGCTCTAACAAGTGGGGAGACATTTGCACTCTGGATGATAGGTGGGCCTTTTGCTATTAACATTGCGCCAAAGATTTAATAGCCAGCTGTGAGAGGTGACCACAAAATCTCCATTCCTAGTTGCCTTTAAACATCACAACCTTTGCATACTTCATTTTACACCGATTATCAACATTGTAATATATTATCTGCTATCATATCATACTGCTGGTTACAATTTTGTAAAAAACTAATTTCTGCTATCAGGGAAGGACTCTTATCAAGTCCAACTTCATGGCCTTGTTGTGTGGATGAGAAATGCCAAGTCAATTAGGCAGGCTTGGCTGGTTAATGAGACTCTAGTGAAGTGCATCACAGTGAATCACGGATTAGCAAATGATTACTGAAAGTCCTGATAATAACAAGCAACATTTTTCTGCATTAGGAAGCTCGTCTGTTGCCTATAGTTTCTCTGCCAATATGATATCACCAGATCAAAGCAAGAGTCTGCAAATCAAAGGCAGAAGGTTGGTGATATTGGTCATGGCTAAAATTAAACATATTAATTCATTTTCAAAATAATTCTCATGTTAGCATAGCTCTAAAGAGAGAAGCGWGAGGGATCTGTTGGAATAATCTGTGGCTTTCTACATGTGTAGAAATAAAGCAAAGAAAATAGTTATCAACCACCTAAAGGGTGCTGAAAGGAGAGAGAACGGTAGGAGGGCTTGTGCAGAAACTACAAAAACGAAGCTCTGTTTGCCTGGGCAATTGCTGGGGCTCATATGGGAAGAGCAAGACCCGAGAAGGCAGGAGGGCAACAGACACTCGCTGCCTGGGGATGCACCCCCCTGGGCACCCCACCTTCCCGGGAGGCAGCGAGTGGCAGGACGCCACGCTGGARGCTGCGGGCCGCGAGCCCAGCGTTTCTGCCATGAGCACAGGCTAACTGCACCCTGTGGTCATGGGTCTAACACAGCCTGCAAAAGATCTTGTCTTTGCATGGGTAAAGCTAATACCAGAAACAATTACGACAGCAGATGGATTTCCCCCTCCAAGGGAGCTGCAATAATGACTTATGCTCTTAAGATATTGTCATGGTTATTTATCTTTCCTTGCAAGAACTTTTTTTGTTGTTTTCACTGTACTTGAATCAACCTTTGTATGTAGCAACAAAGAACTCAGTCTTTTTGCCAGTTATTTTTGACCTTTTCTTGAGCAAYAGCTGATACCTTTTCAGACTCTTTGTCTAATGGTAGAGGTTAAGCTAAGACTAAAACATTCACCTGATTGCACTTGAACTTGCAGCTTACCCAGGTAGAAAAAATAGCTGCACTTTTGTCACAGAGCTGCTTCCAAAAACACTGAACAACTGGTTGGGCTATAACTTTATATGCTATTAGATTGTACTGCATGGAAAATTTTCACAATATTCTACACAGACAGGAAACTGCCTTTGTAGTTTATGAAACATTAATACCGTAGCATGAATTTATATAGGGGCATAATTAGAAATGATAGCCTGGAAAAATAATCTCATTTACAAAATTAAACTTGTTAAATTAAAAATGCAGCCAGCCACTCACCTTTTACTCTTCAAATATATTAGATGTCTATATTTTTATGAATTCTGCAAAGTAATTGATAGGTTTTAGAACAACATTGATAATATACAAAAGCACATTACACGAGCGAATGTTTTGGATGTCATGAATCCACTGAATCCACTGTTAATTATAGAAAGGCCTTCTTACAAATGTAGGATACCATCTGTCCTAAAGCTGTATTTTAGAAAGCTTTCTGCCTGCATTCTGTGCATCTGTACTTTGCCATTGCACTCAAAATAAATAGAGAGGATGCTATGTACAAGTTTATGAATAAATGACAAATTACTAAAACTGTCGGTCCAGATTATTCAATCGCTTCATCATGAGTCAGAAATTCTACTTACGTTTCTTCATCATCTGCATTTACACATGCTCCTTCAAAGCATGTCTTTTTGTTGTCATTGTTATTACACATTTTAATGGTTGGTTAGATTTGCCAGATTTTTGCAAATTCAATGAAATGCCAGGCAGAGAAAGCACATCAAATGCAACATTGCTTCTAGTAAAGAATTATTGTTATTTCAACATTTGACTTGTGCGGGTGTTGAGAGAGAGAGAGGGAAGGAAGCAAGGTTCTCCTGATACTGCTAATACTACATACTAATGCTGCCCAAAATCCTTTTTATCTTGGACTCAGCAATGATTTTGGTTTTATCCCTGCCTTTGAACCAGAGGTTTTGTGAATCTTTGGTTTTATAGTCTTTTGGGGAGAGACTGGATCTTACAATCTCCAGGACAGAGGACCAGGAAAACCTTTGTTCCAGGGAAACTATGAACAATAACACAGGTGAATTGGAACTAGCGTTAATCAGACCCTCTAGCTATGACATTATGGAAAGGAAAGAAAATACCAGCTTGGGGTGGCATGAAGCTTGTGGCTTTTTGTTCAGCTGCCTGTTGCCATGGTTCACCTCTCATGCCCAAGTAGCTCAAATTTTCTGRCAGGTTCTGGTAGGCCACAATGACATTCATGGTGTCAATCATTYCTACCCAACCATCTTAGCAGGAGAAGGCAAGTGGAGCCCATGATATTGGTGGACTCCACAGGGATCTCGTTCCGACTCCTATAGGCCAGGTAGAAGTGCCTGGCACAGGCAGTGGGGTGACCTGGAGCCCTGGCTGCCTGGGCAGTGGCAGGCACTTATGGAGCCCTTCTGAGTGGCAGCAACAGCAGGTCATGGCCCCTTTGGGTCATTCATTCCTTCCAAATGTTATGCAAAATCTGGATATTCTTCAACAGAGATTTAGAATCCATGGAGCAATCCACATTCAACAGCCAATATTCTCCACCCTGCAGGTGTGATGGAGAAGCACCAGGGTTGGAGAAGGAGCACCAGTTCCTGAGAAGGAGTCATCGGATTTAGTTTCAGCCTCTTCATCTCATACTCCTTTCCGTATAATGATGTCTAATCACAGAATGTATGAAACAGGAGATTGTGTCCGTCACTAATTTAGTGCTCAGGGCGAACATTTTCTCTGTTCTTTGAAAATCTCTGTAGATGAGACCCTTACAGATGGACACACAGTGACACGCTCACTAATGTTCTTGCAGGTGGAGAGTGGACCTCTGCACCACRCTGTAATCTCAGGCTAGCTCCTCTTTTCCATGACCATCAGCTGAGTACATTTTTATACACTACTGAAATACACAAAAATACACTGTCCAATTTGAGAAAACTTCTAAGTAAGTAATTATAAAGTACTTTTTGCAATTTCCTATGTAATATCCTTTCAGAGTTGTCCTGTTTTCTTTTCCTCTGAATGCATATTCAGAGCAGGCAGATTTGTAGACACACAATGAGAAGCTGATTTTGAAAAGAGGTAAATAAATTGCACTGGCTGGGAAAGGCCTTGCTGCCCTTTTCGTGATGCACATACAACTTGCTACAAATTCTTTACTTTGCATTTTTATCACAAAGATAAATGCAATTGTCAATCCTGTTCACATTTCTTTTTGACAGCTACATAAAAGTAATAGTCAGGGTGCCAAAAAAAGCTTTCATTAATTCTTCTGTTTATTAAGGTGAAAAAAGGAGGATTATCTAGCAAACAAAGAAGGAYGAAGAAATCATGAGTTGAATGTTTGCTTTTTTTTTTTCACCCAGAGAATTTACCTTTTGCATGGTTTCTAACCCCAGGATGACTCTCAGCAGCTCTTAGAACAGACCAAAAACTTTTGGATTTCTGCAAGTTTCTTTGAGTACTACACCACTCCAATACTGAAGGGCAAGTGAAACACTACACAGTATTGCTGAAATTTAATCCTGGGAATCTGACTGTACTAATAAAAAAAAGAAAAGAAAATGTGTTCTTATTGACCRAGTGATGTCTAGTATAAAAAATGATCTCAGTACTGCTTTTTACATATGTGTGTATCCATACACACACATACATATATAGATAGAGATATGGGGGTCATTTCATCAAAACCATCTTGAGAAAAGATGCTCCTCAGTAAATCCTCTTCCTATTGAAAATTTCTATTGGAAACAATCTGGAGCAGAAGAAAGCCCGAGTGCTGTCATGTAGCTGACACAAAGTCTACCAAAACTTACTCTTCTTGGCACCATACTGCAATGAGTTATAGCCCAACAGGACACGGATTAGCTACCTGCAGTGCCAGGAAAGTGAAACAGAGAAARGTATTTGCCCTCATGACTACTGCCAATGGGAAAAACATGAAGAGATGGTTGTGGACAGAGAAATCCTCCTATTGCAGAGTGGGGCTGCTGATGGAAGAAAACACGGAAAGCTCCCGGCGTGGCTGCCTCGCCAGGCAYCATCGCCTCGGACAAGGTCAGCAGTGCCGGGCTCAGATTGCCTTGCCTCCAAGGGGTTCCTACTCGCTTGGGTCCAGCTTGGAAAGCAGCTCGGAAAGCAGCTCAGAAGGCAGCTAATTCCACCAGACTCGAGCTTGCTTGTCCCAGATTGTACCTCAGAGAGTGGAAAAGCAACAAAAAAAATGACAGAAGCAGGCACCTGTGGCTAGGGAAAGGTGGTCACCAAATGTAGTAGGAGAGAAGGAGGGTGAAAAGCCCTCCAAGGAGAACTGGAGGAATTGGTGGTTTTTACATAGATGACATCTGGATTCTCTGCACATAGGGTAAATACTCATAATCTCAGGTACTTATGTGAGTTTTGATTCTTTATCTTTTTCTCAACACTGTTTTCTTTCCTTTTTTTTTTAAAAAAAATCTTTCTTGTATCCTTTGCGTTTTTGTTACTATGGGCAGGAGAGCAGTACTTACTGGATTCAGATTTTGRGAAAACAGCAGGCCTCAGAAGAGAAATAGGAGCTTGAAGTCRCTGATAATAAAGATTGATAAATTTAAAAATTGTTTGAATTTCACCAGAATTGTATTCAGCCCTGGCCTACCGTAACCTCCTGCCTTGCTGGGAAGTTTTTGAACACAGAGATCGTGACTGTTTAGGTGAGGAAGAAATCTGGTCCTCTGCAGGACAGGGAAAGKGCAACATGTCCCTGAGCAACACGAGACAGGATCCAGTCTAAATTACCACACTAAAATTGCCTTATTTGTCCTTCTCGTGTGATCGGGATGCAGCAGTCTTAGGACAATTAGTTCCGACACTTTTAGTGTTTCAGCRTGGAGCTGCAAGCCCCTAACCTTTTATCACATCTATTTGGTTGTATATCCACCGTTCAGGGGACAATTAAAAACRTGATGCATGTTCTGGGTTGGCAGAAAAACGCAGTACTAATTCATTTTCTGGCTACAATAGTCCAGTTGTGTTTCGCCTCCCCTTCCTTCTTGCATTCACATCGAAAGCTACCTCCCCTCTTCCACTGCCTTTTACACACACACACAAATTTGCCTCTCCAGGTGTTTATGCCTGCGTATATCTTCAGGGTCATTTTTACAACACCTCTTAYTAGTACAGAATAAGAAAGACATTCTCCAGAGGTCTGAGTCTGCAGGGTATGAAGTTCTTCCGTTGGTTTAGGTTTGGTTCAGACTCCTCTAAATGTGACCATAGGGCTCTCATTTTCAGACACGCTGAGGTCCACAAAGCACGCCGCTGAACCCGCTGCTAGAGCACCGGTRTGTGCTGTTACCCACAGCCAAAGTCCCATGCTACCTTTCTACTCCCCTTTGAAGGAATCACTGTCTTTATCTGCGAAGGAAACAAGCAGCTTGCCTGCCACAGCACTTAGAAACCTCCCCTTCCTTCGCTCTCCCTCCTTTCCTTGGTGGCAATACAAACACGAGGGATGGGAGAAAAATAATGCAGTGTTTCTCCAAGCAATTCATTTTACAACAGCTCAATTTTAACCTCTTTGGATGTGAGCATAAATGGGAAGAAATATTAAAGCTTAAATTTACAAAGTCATGAAAAACAGCATTAAACCACTACATCCTCACCCCCCCCCCCGAAGCCCAAATGTTTCCTTATCACTGGCAAGCAAAGGATTTAGACACGGGGAGATATTTAAAACTTTTTTTTTTTTTTTTTTTTTAATCTACATAAACACTATTTCTGATTCCTTATGAAATTCAGCTCCAGTTGCAAACAAAGGCTCCAGGAAAACATGGAAGGGAAGCTTGAGACTCTGTTTGAAAACATGAGATATCTGAAAGCACAGTCTCCCTTAATTAACATACAAGTTTTACATGAAGCAGAAAGATAAAAACTCAAATCCAGTTGGCTTCATGTATCAAAGGTAGCTGTTTGTAAAGAGGGAGCCTCACTTTTACTACTGTATTTTTTGACAGAGCTTGTGCCAGCCACGGATATGGTATGAAGTAAGTCCTCTGCATTAAGTCTGACCATACTAAAAATGTCTGTATTCAAGAACTGGAGCCCTGAAGCTTTCCAAGCTAGACTGCTCTTTCCCCCTTTTTATTTTTCATTTTTTTCTATGACACTTTAAAATGATATGAGTAGCATGGGCTAGATTTATGTCTCTCAAACTTGTAATAATACTGAATGGCAAATGTGTCTGCCTTTTGAAACTCAGGATACTCACTAGCTACTTAGCTGAGTGTTCTTTGCTAGGCAAAGGCTATGCAATATTTTCAGCAGTGCCTTATAACGTCAGCTTTCAGAGTGTGATAAGGTATCTCAGCTATTTCATATTGTATTCAGAGAAAACCCAGCATACAAATTACTTGCTCAGGAATATTTTACAAAAAATTATATAAATTCTTAAGCTCTGTTGTTACAAGGAAGGTGGAATAGATTATATGGTATCAGAAGTATTTTTAGGAGAGTTTTTGGCAATAGGAAAGATCACTTAAAAATGGACATCTTATACCTGCAGACTATTTTACCTTTGTCCTTTTGCTATGTTTCCCTCCATCACTCAAAAGAAAAGACCGTTTGTCAGAACTGTCAGCAAACCCCAGGCCTGTTCAGCAGCTGGGCTGTATTGAGACCATGTAGCTATCAACACAAATGAGAGGCCTCATTTTACAAGAACATCGCTGTCTTGCCCACGGAGTGGCTCTATACCTGATGTTCAATTGTTATGTTTATTAGAGAGGAAAAATTCTTCAAGAGTATCATTCTTTTTAAAAACCCATATGCAACTGGGTGTCTAAAAAGTGCAAATAGCTCTACTCATACTATGCATGCTTGCAAATTAAAGGCATAATAATCCATTTGCATGTGTGTAAATCAGGTGTTCAGCCTGAATTAAAAAAATGAAGGAGTAACACATTCATACAAGGGAACATTTAGAGTTTGCGATGGACTGGAATGATACAAAAGGGCATCAGATCACTAAGCTGGTGATAGCACACGGACAAAGCATCACGTGGCAYGCTAGACAGCATGAAAGGCAGGGAAATTTGCCTCTACACCTAGAGAGTTTTCTCCACAAAAGCAATGTGAATATTGTCACTCATCCTTCGCTTTTGCAGGATGAGGTTAGGTTCAAATATCTATAAGGAAACCTGCAAGTCCTTTCTGACTGACTACGTAAAGGCATCAGCACTGGGCTCTTCRTTGGCGTGTTTGGTTCCAAGACCCAAACAGCCTCGCTGGCAACCGCACGGATGTATTTGGGAAGAGCTACCAGGAGTGACAAAAGCCTCTTGCTCTCCTCCCGTCAGCAGCACCACGCTTCGTGCTCACGCGGCTCCTGCCGAGACCGCTCTCACCGACAAATGCAAAGAAGCAAATCCTGAGYTGYGCAGACAGCGCCGAGCCACTGGTCRTCCCTGCCGGGGGCAAACCTGGACGTCTCGACACTGCAAAGCAGCGCTGGGCCGAGTAACCGCTCAAAGCTGGTCGCTTGAGCCTTTTCGAAAAGCAAGCAGATGAAGATGGGTTAAACAACGCCAGCTGATCTCAGTTAGGGCACTTCCGAGGGCTGTCTTAAAACTGCTGCTATGGTTAGTATTGGCGCAGTGAAACCCTGGTAATCCAACAGTGGAAAACAACAGAATTTACAGGGGAGAGTGAGGTTTGCAATTCAGACGCGCTCTACCACTACCAGGTCCGTTCCTGACRCCCCTGTTTGCGCAAACGTTCAGGCCGTAGTGACCCTGCCGAGCAGCCGTGCCCGGCGTGGGGCTCTGCCGGCGCGGCCCCGGCAGGGCAGGCAGCTCCCCAGCGCGGGAGCAGAGCGGCGCCCCGCAGCCAGCCGCAACCTGCCCACCGAGCTCGTGTCCCGCCTCGGTCACGCAGCTGACTTCAAAGCACATTTGGCTAGCGGATCTGTGCCAAAACGCACAGGAACATAAATAATTCTTACACGGAGAACTACTCACTAAAAAGAGTGCTACTTCTTCTGCCAAAGGCAAAGGGCTAGTTTCGATGCAGGGTCGCCGCGGCCGTCCCAGGCTCAGCCGGGGGCGGCGAGGCAGAGTTTGGCCCAATGACAGTAACCTGGGGACAACTTTTGAGAGGGAGACGAGACCTGGAGGAACGGACTTCTTTTCTGYGGAGTTCCTACACTTGAACAGGAAGCTTTTGCTGTCCTTATGTTTCTCGCTCCCCCCCCCCTTTTTTTTTTTAATCTTTGCCTAAAAAAAAATATATCTGTTTTTATCTGATGTTAGGACAATTAATACTAGTGGCTGTGCAAGCTATTAGCAGCATTAATAACAGCAGATATAGTCAAAAATAAAGCTGGTCATTTTTGTACTCTTGTCTTATCTGCAATTTTAAACGCAACACTGTTGCTTATTAAATAATGCTAGAAAGAAAAGCTTTGGGCTTTTTTTGTTCTTTTCAAAAAGCTATGATAATTATTTTTATAGTGACAAGAGGATTACTTGACTTAACTTAATATACAAAATCAAGTTCTTAGGAAAAAAAATCACTGTAACATAGGCAATTGAAAAGAAAATGTTAACCTTTTGCTGTAGCATCAGAGTAACTTCCACATCCCCCTTTCAGAAAACCCGAGGGTGCGCCGTGAGGTTTAACTTGGAACTATAGCTAACTGGTTGCTGGAAGTATGTATTCTTAAATTAATGCTTGAAGAGGAACTTACAGAGATGTGACCACAGTACTTCCTCAAAGATCACTTTTCCTCACCTAGCAGCAAGGTTATGACAAGAGGAAAGGTAAAGAGAGGAAAGAGACAAAAAAGAGCAATTCTGTAAGACACAGAACAAAAACAACCCAACAACAAGTTACAACTTTCCTCCGCCACCAGGCACGCCTCCATTCCCTTTCTACACTGGTTACAGACACGACACCTTTCTCATTTCCACCAGTAAAACCTCTTTGACCCTTGAGCAACATCTCAGGTTACAGATGTTAACCTTCCTCATCAGGTGGCAGGAAACACGGGACATTCCTGCAACAGGCTGCTATTAGTGCCACAGTCAAATGTCTAACATCTGCATCCAAGACCCTACACCAACCCAAASAGCTAGCACTCCATGTTTTTAAACATAGTCATGCTTTGGAAAGTCTCCAGGCTTGCTCCTTTCTAATTCAATTTTTTAGAGTTTCTTTTAAATTAAGTTTAGCTGTGAGCTAATGGAAATAAATTAACTATGAAGTATATCATGGTGGTCCTGGTCTTGCAGCTTGTGGTGCACTGATGAACGATCAGCATCATAAAATAGCTGTTAATAGCTTTTAAAGCCAGAGGGGAAAATTTGATCATCTAATTCTGACCTCCAGCACTGTGCTGSTGCCTGGACGCCACCCTGTACCTTCTGTGTCAGGTCCACCACTGCTGACAAAGCAGGAGCACATTTTGCAGATAGACGGGACCACCTGCCCATTTTAGATGGGCAGGACAGATCCTCAGCTTGTGAAAATCAGCCTGGTTCCAGCAAAACAGCACTGAGTTACACCACATGCAAATCAATCAGCTACTTTGATGGTGCCATGAATGCTGTTCGTGTCACTGACGCCAGTGCTGGTCTTCCCCCCTTGCTAGCGTGCTTCTGTGCTATGTGGTGGCATCTCTCCCTTTCTTTCCCTGATCCTCCTCTCCAAGCTTTCCTTTTGCTAAGCTCTCTTCTCATCCCAGCAAGTAGCCTAACTATCGGTTGCCTAGCTATCCTATCAGTAAGCTGCCCACCAGGCCCTTCCCTGGTTATACTCACTCCGGTGACAGCCTTGACCAAGCCCACAGGTTGGCTCTGCTTTTTTGGGACAGAAGCCAATATCTCAGTGACAATAGCATGACCCACAGAAGGGTCTCTGCTGGCCTTTCCTCGTTTTAGCTACTTCCAGAACCTCCTGGAGGTCACTGAGAACAAAAACGTGTGCCAACTGAGCAGACACTTATCTGCAGCTCCACAAGCAGTTCTTGGAGTACAGGTTGGGGTCCATCACTGGGGAAATGCTTAGCAATTTATAAACAAAATATGAACAGAGAAAAGGGTTAAATAAACAGATTAAATAACTGACTCTCTATCAATTACTTTCTATGTCTACTTTTAGTACTGTTAGCACTGTAATTCTTCTTACTTTTCAAARTTTATGGTCTGTCCAGTTACTTCAAAATATGCAACAAAAAAGAAATTGTTTGGGTAGGTCACTATTTTTTGTTGCCTGTATTTCCATATCCAGGAGGAACTCCACAAACTACARTATGCAGCTGGCAGTGTTTCTCATTAACACTGCAAGTGATCACTGCTTTCCTTCTGCTTAGAAAGTTATAATGCCCTGTGGGGCTTTAAAGTTAATTTTATTACTATAAAAAGTCCCAAACAGAGCTGGAGTCCAAAGCACTTGCTGGTTTTGATTTGCTCAATACTATTTTTTTTAAGTTTACACATGTGTGCAGGTCCCTTCCGCACTGCGGGCCAACATCTGCCAGATGGGGCTCAGTGCCGGGCTCAGGGTACCCACCACGTCTATCAAACGAACAGATGAATAACTAAGTAAATAAAGCAGTTGGGACAGACTGAAGGATATTTGATCTCACTCAAAGCCAGGCAGATTCACGACTGGCCTGACAGTGGCAGGGAAAAGGCCAAAGTGGCTCTGCCAGCTCTCCCGACTGCTGTGGAGGAGAACATGCCAGGAGCCCACCCCGGCCCTGGGCACTGCCGGGGAGCAGCGAGATTGATGGCACTGAAAGGAGAAGACGCCTCTGTGATAGGGGTTTTGTTTGTGACAGTATTTTGTTAGTGACATGGGTTTCACTTGCAACTGCCAGCAAACACTAACATATGAAGCAAAAGTATTTTAGGCTTTTGCTGGTTCACTCTAATCAGAAAGCRGGGCGACCGGAATTGATTCTTGAGCGCGGCTTTGCTGGTTATCACTGTATAATGCACATTACAGCACTGTCAGGCCTCGAGGTGACGARGGCATAAAGCCCATTCGATTCTGAAGAGTAAAATAAATTACTYGGCTTGGGCAGCTGGAAAAGGACACTTCTTCTAACTGCTATCTAGCGCACCAGGAGCAGAGTTTAGTCCAGTGAGATCAAAATAGTCCAATAAAACCTAAAGTCTGCAGCAATACAGATGGCTCATACCATCTCCTGAGCCATTCACTTTCAGAAGCTGAAAAATGGCAGCACAGGAATTTTAGGTGAACATTTCACTCTAGGTGAACATCGTGCTGAGCAATGTTAACTCAGGATCTCATCTTAAACCATACTCTTATTTTTTAACACCTTGCTCTCCTGCCTCATCCCCCTGCAAAAAGACCTTCAAACCTGAGGCTTCAGCTGACAGGATTGGCATCACTAACTGCAGGAAATCATTTCTGCATCTTACAGCACATTGTTGGTGCCATCAGAAGCAGTTGYTGATTACCGCTATTGCAAATATTTACTGTTTTCTAATTCTTGAATAGTGTATATTACAAAAATCTCCGTATGCCCAGGTACAGCTTGACCAATTAGTGAAAGCCAACTACTCTATTTTGGGTTCACACTGCTCAGAGAAGAACATTTACTGTATTGAATTCAAACTTCATTTAAAATTGCCTTTACAGATAATAAATCCAAATGTTCCTTTCATAATTATTCTGTACTAAAATTAATGCCAAATAACGTGCAAGCAAGCAGGCAGGCCTTTATGKGTATGATTATAGCATTTACTCCTCTTTGGGAACTGCTGGAGCTGTCTACATAAATAATACCATGCCATCCGCCTTAAAGCAGCATATTTGTTTTACAGTGGGAGAGCCTGCACGTATATAATACTGTAGCTTTCCATGTGCCTTAATCATCCATCACATCCTTTAAGAAAAGATCTTCTAGAGAGAACTTTTTTTTTCTGCCTCTACTGCTTGACATAAAATCCTAATGGTTGTTAGGCATACTGGAAATCCTCCTATCTTTCTAAAAGACAATTTCTCTTCTTTATTCATTCTACCTGGTTGCCTCGGTACAGAAAGAAATTTTTAATGTGCTCTATTTGAAATTCATACAATTCATACTGTAAGTGCGTRTGAACCACCAGAGCTTCCGAGAGTCTTTCTCCAAGCCTGATTTTCCTCATTCGTCTGCTGCTGTCTTGCCACGCTGCCGCCTGCTCTTAATTACATGCAGTCTTTTTGCTTGGACACTTGCACTTGCACAGCGCTGTGCTGACTGCCTGGGGCACTGCCCACAGTGCATTTGTCTCCTGAATTGTGMGTGTGATTTATTGGCCAGTAGAAACAAAACCTGTGCCCAGCGAATACACTTGACAAATTATAATCTCGCTCTATTTGTTGTTACCAGTGGATTCTAAGTCAATGGCCATACTTTCTGCTAAAGCCAAAGCAGACAGAACATAAGGAGCTGCAGAGCAGCAAACAGGAGGGGCCCATGTAGCACTGAGCCCAGAAGCACAGAACTTCYGAGCTGCTTCTGACAAAAGTTGACATCAGAAAGCAAAAAATACAGGGATGAGAAAAAATGGCAGCTTTGTTGAAGACCGCCATTGAGTAGCAATTACACTCTAATCAGACACTTTAAAAGGAAAAGCAAGAGTAACTCAATTCAGAKGCCTTTTACTGTCAATTACACGAGACCTTTTCTCATTCGCTTTGCTGAGCTGTTACCAAAGTGATCCGTGATGGAGTGAAGTCGCGAGTGCTGCGTGCCATTACAGGCTTCAGCCACAGCTCTTCTCATGCTACTCAGCTCAACAGTTCATACAAATCAAACTGTGATCTGATAAACTATGAAACAAGAACTCTACCATTTGGATTACACTATCAGTGGGCTTACATACCTGAGCCCTTTCTTCCACACACAGACGAGGCAAAAAATGAAAGTTATATTACTTACATTTACTCAACTTTCATGACTGGATCTTTGCTGGAAGAAGAGCTCCTYGTCAGGCAGTGTATCGCTGCCTTCCTCCGCTGTATTTCTGAGCACAATTCTTGGAAATACTGAGCCCATTGCTGTTCTGCAACAGAAAAAAAAGATACAAAAGCTAGGAAAAATGACCAYTTACTAGCAATGCTAGAAAGCAAACCAAACATTGACACCGGAGGATATCAATGGGTTGGCTGCAAAGGTTGGTCAAAACAGACTCCTCTGTTATGGGAATATGGGTTCTCTGAACATTTTTTCTTCCCAGTGGAGTCTGTCTAGTCTGTAACAGGGACAGAGCATTAGGCATCACGCATTCCTGAGAATTAACATAGTGTCACTGTTAATAGAAATTTTTAATGTTTAGAGCCAGGATTTTTCTGGCCCCTGAAGTTGGAAATGATTTGGTAGGCTTTTCCACTTCGCAACAAAATGAGTAGCCAGGGGCTCTGGTTGGCCTGGTAATATCAATAGCCACTTGAGCCAAACCCTTTCTTGTGATCATTCACGTTATATCATCATTTAACTCTAATAAATCTGCACTGACTCAGAGAGATCTGCACTGGGCCTGGAGACTCTCACTACAGAGAAGGACTGGGGCAGGAGGTTTCTGTGGGAAAACTGGCAGGTAAAAGGGAGTAAAAAATGTTGCAGCKGTCTAGGCTCTCACCAACACCGCTACCTGCTCCTAGATCATAGGAAACCGCATGCTCCTCCTTGCCCTCTGCCATCCTGATATTTTTGGGGCAGGTGCTCTCTCCTGTGCTACTGCTATGGCTAGTAGCTGAAGGACCCAAAGGAGAATAAAATATGGTTGTACTAAGTGAAAGAAGATCAAAAGGAGGTTCTTGTGGTTCTAATACAAAGGGCAACACACGGAGGGAACATCTCTCTGCAGGACACTGCAGAGACACCAAGAGGACACCGATACCCCATGCGGTTGGGAGAAAAAAAACAGGAATTGCCTGAGCAAGGAGGTGAAATATTGCGTGTTGGTGCTGCAATTGGAAACAAAGGACTCAAAATCCAAGAGGAAATAGTGGGTTCTACTTTGCAAAGCCTGAAGGAAATGGACAATGAGTGCAGAGAYTCAGTTCAATTAGGAAAAAAGATTTAATTTAGTTACTTTCCACACATCTTAGCCTCTGAGAACYAGTAGAATGCAAAGACAGAAAAGATAAAGGGCTGCTGTAGGCATGAATATTTTCAGCAAAAGGCATCTAAAGAAAATATAATTGAACAATACAGGAAAATCCTTGCAAAAGCTGATACATTTCTTCTCCAAGTTTACTTACTGCTAAGTGAAGTATTTGCCAACTTTTTTCAATTAGTTTCTCAGCTGAAAGAACTCYGAAAATGCAAAGCCTTACAAAGAAACATGAGTAAATTGACTTAGACAGGTGAGGTTCAGAGCTTGCTAAAAGGTCATACAATTCAAACTGACAGGTATCACAGAAGACAACCTGACTAGTCCAATATATTTCCCCTGCCAGAAAAGCCAAGGACTTGCAGGGAACAGATTATCATGGAAGTTGCTCCTAGAAATTATTTAACTTAGGGACTAAATAAAAGTTGTGGCTATAGAGAGTAAATGACAGCAGAGCTGGTCGTGGAGCCGTTGCTTGGGCTTGCTGACACAATGATCCATCATCCTAATTTTTCTACTCTGCTCTTCTTAAGACCCTTGCAGACTGTCTAACCCCAGGAACACTGTACAGGAGCCACACTGGGTTTGGATGCAGCATACTTACTGCGAGTGACAGTACAGAAGATAGCACCACCTGGCCAATGTTCATACCCTGACAGCAAGGACAGAAGAAAATCGGTCATTCCACCCCCCTCTAAAAGGATACTGACTAATTTCAAAGAGCTCTTCTGACTCTCAGTGAGGCTGAACTTCAGCAACTGCATGAAGATACATGTCGTCAAGACCCTTGAAAATATTTAGAAGGATTTCAGACTGCTTTGCTAGCTCTTCTTTGGCCAAGACTTATACTAGTTCTGTGAAACACTATGCTTTGTGGAAGATAGTGATCCTCTCTCAGGGCAGGGATACAGCTACAACCTTGGCAAAAGAGAGACGGGTACCTTTGTAGAGCCTGGGACGTAGTGGAATGACAGCCTGGCATCTGCCGACAGCCCTAACAAGGTGAGCTTAGATCCCCTCTGGAGCTGCACACGGAAGTGAAATAACCAGTGGGAAATATCCTTGGGATAGCAAGGCTACCTCCTCCTCACGTCACTGTGAGCGGGGTAGCAACAGGAGCTGGTGGGGAGGAGACCTAGCAGCTTCACGGTTCCCCAGTTTTTGTATTTTGTGGACAAAATAATCATGCAGAACAAGCATGCCTGCTTTCCCCATCTCAAACACAATTTTCATTAGGTGTTTTTATTTATAGACAAATAATACATTTAGCCACTCCAGGCCCTGAGCGGCAGACAAAATGTTCTTGCAACAATGAGTCAGACTGAACTCCTTGTAGCGCTAAATTACAGAGGGATTTTCACTACACACCGCTTCTGGCAATATGAAAGGTCAGTACACACATATCTTCAGGTGCAAATGCGAGATGAGGAAATGCTTAAGCTTTTATCTTGTTTCAGAGTGCTTTGGGTTAAGCCTTACAGCTTTGCTGAAAGCTTTGCTGGCTTACATCTGCTGAATGATAGTGTTAAATCATGACAGCCTGCACACTGCTGCTCCTGGCCAACTCACCCCCCGTCCTCACTTTTTACAGGACGAATAGGAGGAGGTAATAAGATTGGGAAGAGGGGCACTGCCACCTCCACCTCCGCTCGGGAAGCAGGAGCGCCCTTCCACGCAGGCTTCACGCGCTAACGCACTTAGGCTGCTTTGCAGAAGAGGCATGGCAGGCTGGTTGTAGTCCCAGCAGAAACAGAGGCGAACGAAGAGAAAGCCAAGATGAAAAGAGGTGTTATAACGCTGCCAGAGAGACAAATAAGACAGATGCAATACTAGTGACAAAGCTGAAGGATACAACAGTGCACCAACTTGCTGGAAATTGAAATAAATACGACCAGGGGTCTCAGCCAAAGGCACGGGACCAGGYGGGTGGGAAGAACACAACCCTCTGGGCATGTGCCCATTTGCTGCTGATACACAGGTTGCTCTGGGTCAGCAGATCTGTGCATTAATCMTGTTACCAGTTAGGAGAAGAACCTGTTTTCTGTCCTGGAGGTACCGGGAGCTACGGCTCTGCCTGGGGTAGGACAGCTCAGCAAGAGCCAACCGACAGACGCTGAATTTGGCGGCTGCCCCTTGGTGTCAGGAAGTCACGGGCTGAGGCTGCTCCTTCCGCCCCCGAACGCTCGGCTCTGCCGGGCTCACAGCTGATTTCTGCGCTGCTACTCCGGGTCGCGACCGCCATCAGACTACGGGAAGCACTAATTTAAAACCAAGCGAAAAACTTGTCTGAAGTTTGGGAAAAAAGCAAAGCAGAAGAATTTTTCTTCCCTGACTACAACAGCACTGGCCTTCCCCACCAGTCAYGCTCACCTTCAGAGAACTTGCTTTGCTATTAGTAGGGTTACTGGCTCTTCTATTATATCTTTTACATTTCAGTTCCAGGCTATACCAGTGGGACTATTCAAAATTTCTGCCTGTTTTCCATTTCATAAATAAACATGCATTTGAGCAAAATCCCAAAACACTCTTTCTATGCATAAAACTGGTTCATCAACAAATTACAATTTTGCCATGAAAACTGATATTTATATCTTTCTGACACTGTCTCTGTAAAAATGGACATCAGTGATTGCTTTGTGGAATATTTTCTCACTGACACCATTCTTCTGATGTAGTTTTCAGTAGTTCATTAAAAAACTGGCGAGGGCTTACTGCTATTTGTCTTATCGTAATAACACAAGTGATAACACTTTCTAAATGCAAATAACAAGTGCTGAGAAATGTCCTTCTACCTGTCTGAAGAGTTCTGACTTGTAAGCCTTCTCCCCACCACCAATTCCACAACACGAAGCAATGCAGGTAATTTTCAAACATCATATTATGACTTTAAAACTTTGCAGAAAATTAACCAGAAATTAAGGGCACAGACCAAACCTGCACTAGGTATTCAAATGCAATACCTAAATGTTAGGCTTATCTCAAAGACTGCAGTTTTCAGAACAGTACTTCCTGAAGTGACAGTGGTTTTTAGCAGAACATAGAACCTAAAGAAAAATAAATGCACACAGTCTTCTTCAGACGTTTTAATAAAAAGACAGAAAAAATAGTTCTCTATTTTGACCAATCAGTACAATACAATTCCTTTGGCTTGTGTTAAACTACTCCTGTTTCTGTTGAAATAAAAGAAAAGAGAGTAGGACCCTCCTCTCTACTAATTATATATAGAGAGGATGACAGTCAGGAGCTGTGACTCAGAACTGCCTCTGCTTCTCCTAGAGAGACCTTTCTGTCAAACTGGGGAACTCCAAGAACGTCCTGCTAACGCAGTGCCCCGAAAGGCCTTAGCCAGCCCACGGGGCTGCCCCCTTTCTCCGTGCCAGGCTGCCGCAGTACCGTGAGGAAAATAAAGAATTCGAATGCAAAGTGAGATCCTGGTCTTCCCTGTATCGAAACCATCAGCTGCAGTTTAATGTTATGTGCAATCCCAGAGCGCAATTATCCTGTCACCTTCGAGGTGAAAAAGCACCATATGCTTACAGATTATTAATGTAATAAGACAYTGAAAGGAGCCAAAACGTGGGAGCTGAAGCCAGACGAAGTCCACTCAGGACTCAGGACGAGGCATGACCTTTTAAACRTTGGCGGAGATTAAATGACTGAGCAAGCTACCAAGTGATGTGGCAGCATCACTTCCACCACGCCTGACAACCAACGTGGCAGCGTGCCGCTTCCCACCAGCCTCGGGGCAGGAGCGAGCCCTTTTCTGGAAGGTGCACGTTACAGCAAACCGCTCGTCTCTCTGCAGAGGTCACAGCAGAAGTATATTCGTCTGAGATATGTGGGAGATCAGGAAAAATACCTTCTGGCCTTAAACGCCAGGAAGCTTGTAGCGATTCAGCTGCAGAAATCCAGAATCCGAAGACTAAAGAAAAACCCCAAGAGGGATGAACAGAAAGTAGCCCACARCAGGAGCAGAGGGCTGATACGCTCTTTGGTTTGGCAGCATTGGGTCAATTAATGCTCTTAATGCTCGTTTCTGTTCACAGCACAGGATCATCAGCGAGAAGCATGAGCAGGTGTCCTGCCATCACGTCCCTACTGCCAGGGAAAACCTTGGGGCAGCTCCCGAGGGCCCGGACCGGCCCCGCAGCTTGGAGGCCAGGGCTCCCTGGACCTGCCTCGGCCCAGCTGAGGGTCCGGCTGGGGCTGGGCTCCCCTCGGCCCCCTCCGCGCTGTGCTGCTGCGGGAGCTTCCACACCGCCGTGGAAGCCTTCAACACAACAGTCTTCCTCCCCCTTTGTGAAGAACGAACAACAAAATCTGCAGTGCAATGCACTCAGCAAAGTCTGAATGATAAATGGCGATGGCATTTGCACTCTCTGTTAATATTAAAAAGCTGAGGAAAATTCCCTCTGCTGAGGTGAATCAGTGCAAATGGCAAATATTTTAAATCAAAGGAGACCCAGGGCCAACCTGCAGTGAATGCTAGATTGCACAGAGCTGATACAGGCTGAATTTATGGATTATTGCATCATCTGCAGGGGGGCTGAGATATTTCATGCCACGTCACCATTTGATCCTCCCCTATTTCTTTTTGGGCAGCCTCTCATTTTCCTGTTTTGTGCACGGAGCTATTTAAAATCTTAAACAGAATAGAGCTCACAGCTGTCCACGTAGCAACTGTATTGTTACAATAATGAGAAAAATAAAAGTTCAAGTTCTTTTTTAGTGGTTCAAGTTAACACTCATCTTTGTACCAAAGTGGGGACGTGGATCTGCTAAAATCGTATGTCCTTTCTGACTAGAGCTGCTCACACACTGCATGCAGGGACACACACTACAAACATGAACACAGGCAGCAGAGAAAAAAGAACAGCTTGAAATACTATTGGTATAGATTTTTTTAAAATGTTCTCACTGGCATATAGAACAGGTTTTCATCTCAAAGACAGCCTGGGAGGTTTTGAAGGTTTTGTCCCCCAACAGTCAGGAGAGTAGATGAATTTCCTCATCTCTCCCAGAGATTTTCTTCTGCGTACAGAAGAAGTCTTGCAAATTTAGTAAAACTGCGATGAAACTCAGGGTCCTGCTGTAGACTYGAGCCCCAACTTCATGGAGGGTTGAACCCGAGCCCAACGCCCGGGGTCAGTCCAGGCAGCCACCACTGCTTACAACACAGCAGGGTCCCGGGGCGATGCCTTGCTGCCTCTCCTCTCTGGAGCTGCTGCCTGTGGACGCTCCAGATCCTAGGGGCTATTCCTGATGTTAGCAACCAAGTCCCCAAAGTCAAGGGCATAATAAATCAACTTGGGATAGCCTTAAGGACTATGCTTGAGCAAGCCTCAGCTGCAAAACTAGCTAAAACATCTCTCTTTCTACAGACCATTTTTCCACAGCTGATCCTAAAACACAGAGAAGCAGAGACRGAAGAACAGAAACAATCGTAAAGAAAAAGGCTCAGGTTCAATATGAAGTAGGTCTGCACAGAGTATGTGCACGTTTTACCAGTCCTCTGTCACACAACTTCTATTTCGTATGCCTGAATTGTACTTGCAGTATATAATATTTATAGCAGACAATTTTTTTTATCAGAAAGAGTTAATTGGAATAAATTTTAGGAACACTGTTGAAAAATGCCATGAAAACCTTCAGGTTGCAGTTGTAGTTTAGGAAGCAGTCTGGTTTCAGGAGTGCCAGCAAAGCAGTGAAATTCCTTAGCTCACCGTTATTTCTGATTCAGACAGTGGCAATTAAGAGCGGAGGCCAAGCTATTACCTCTAAATGGCTGGAAAAGAAGAGGGTGACCTGTGGTGGCATATATTACCAGAGATGGGGAAGGAGAAAGGAAAGCTGGGTGTCATCATTTGCGTAGTAAATTTGAGAGCAGGTGGAAATAACAGGGGTGACAGTAGTGACATTTTCCCTATCTGTGGAAAGCACAGAAATCAACCAGTAAATATTCACCATAAAGGCTTTAGAGCCAATAATTCACCTGCTTGGGAAAAAGGAGCCTGTGAAACTCCCACAGTTTGGAACTGTTTCCAAGGAATCACTTTTGTGCAAAGGAGCAGGCTTGTAGAGAGGGGCTGCATGCATGAACGCTAAATCGAGGTGCCTGTGTTTGCAGCGAGGTCCCTGCGAGCTGCACGGTGTCCTGCATCCTGCTGTCCCACCAAAAGCCCGGCCGACGCAGCACAGGCCCTCTTTCTCTAGAGTCACCGGGCCAAATTCAAAGGTACTCTGATGACCTGGTCAAACTGTTTTGTCTGAAGAAATACCATTTCATCTGAGTTCAGCCATTAATCCAGTTAGGTGTAATTAAAGCATTTGCACAAGTCTGAACTAATTTCTGTTTACAGAACAGATTGAATTAATATCCTGCGAGAGGTAGAAAATTCATTACAGCAACAGCTTAGGTCTCTGTATTTCTAAGCTGTCTTGATATGAGGAAATTACTTCGGTACCCCAACATAAATCTAYCCATTCAGTAAGCTCTCAATGTAAAAGCACTGTGGAAATAATGTCAACAATCTTGTGATGACTAATAAATAGCTAATGTACATCCAGCTGCATATAATAAACCTTTAGAGAGCCTAATRCCACCATAAACCATGAGGGAAGGTATCACAAGATTGCAACTAGGGTTTTATAGGCAGGCACGACATTTACCTCCGCTCCCATCTGTGAACTGGGTAACAGCAGCTCCTTCATCCCGAGCATGCTGCGAGAGCCACCGTGCGAACCGCCACGAGGGACTCCTATCCCTGCACATCTGGGACATCAAAACTATCCTGGATCGATAATGGCAAAATAACCTTGCTCACATCACTTTACTAAAGGCTTGGACACGGCACAGGGGCCAACCACCACCTCGTGACTTTGCCAGGTGCGTGGCGACAGCCCGGACGAGGGCCTGCTTGGCTGCGTGGGYGCCTGCCCGCTGCGGCCAAAATGCCAGTGCAGCCTTCATACCAGCTGCCACGTACCTGTAGCACAGGGATGATGTTTCAGGTCCATCTCGTGGCTCAAGGCAGTTGTTCTAGCCCATCTCTGTGTTCGTTACAGGCAAGACAAAGCAGCTAGTTAAAAACTCAGCTATGCAATTTGAGGTCTCCTGCAGCAAAAGCAGACTGTCACTGTTTTGTTTCTAAACTGAACTCACAGTTCAGCTGTGTGTGTTTCAGCATGACTACAAAAATACTGCACTGATCCATGCTACAGAAGTGTGTAATATGGGCTGTGCAGGTTGTACAGGTACAACCACATGTTGTAACTTCAAGGCCAAGAGATACTACATGGGGAAGAACCTATCACTGTACCAACATCCCAAACATCCAAAAGTGCACGTTTGACCTCAGCCCAGCTGCAGAGCAGGGAGTGGGGAAGGACACTGGCTATTAGTTCACATTTTTTTATATGACTGGTATTTTTTTCCTACACACATTTGCTTGCAAATGSATTCCATTATGGCACAGACTTTTGGAGTGGAGGCAATTCTCAAACCCTATTTCCTTTCCRAGTTTCTGTTGGACATTAACAAACCTGTGTATGTTCCAATCTCATTGGCAAAATCCATTTTAATAGCAATTTATCCTGATCCTCTCTTACAAAACCTTGAATAAATAAATTTACTGTTGCTGATCAGAAACAAACTCTTATTTGTATTCTTATTCAGCTTTTAGTCCTCTAGTTGTTAAGGTAAATTGTAAAGTAGAWCAGCTCTAGCTCTTCCTACCAGTCTGTGCACTCATGCTTGCTATTTCTGTAGCTTCAGGTCACGGCCTGAGACTTCTCCACATGTGGAGTTACCCCCAAGGATCCTGCCTTTCCAGGCAGAAGGCCACCATGTCATACTCCCTGCCTTCCCAATATCCTGCTGTGCTACTCCATGTGGGATGGTACTGTAGAAGCCCAGACATTAACTGCTGGTGTTTGCAGGTTGGTCATTTAACTGCTGTGGTTTTCTAACACCCCGTTTTTCACCCAGTGGTACTGCTTGAGATGTGAACTGGCGCCTGAACACAAGCAACTCCGTGATAGGAGATGCCGTCCCGGAGGAAAACGATTTTGCAGTCTACTAGCAGCCAGATCACACTGCTGCTCAGGCATGTTTCCCATTCCAAAATTATGTCTCTTTAGTTTGTACTCAAAAACACATCAACAAAAAATACCATAGGCAGAGAGAAAACCAGCAGTGGGAAGAATATGGCACTCCTTGAAGTCCTTGAAGTAGCAACTGCACAACCTCTTCATTCATCCAGCTAGGTTCACCGCAGGAAGCTTGCAGAATTTTAAACGGCTCTTGTTAATACACTGACAGAGATACCCTGATTACCTTGCACTCATTACAGCTGTATGAGTCTACCAGAGATAATTGGAAAGCTCAGTGAAATATTTGCCTTTTTCGGGTTGCAAATATTGCAGWTCCTCATTAGTTTGCCTTGCTATCGCCCATTGGCTAACTAATCAGAGTTTTGCAACCTAAAAGGACAGTGGATGAATTCCTAATAAAACAGGGCAACACACTGCTTTTCCTTTCTGGATTTCAGTACAATGTGTGAGGTTAAGCAAACTTTCCAGTACTGTTTTATGTGTGTGAGATACAGGGCTCTGTAAGCAAGGAAACCATGCCAAGAACGATGTGGTTTTGTATAGCATCAAAAATGTAAAAATACCAACAAAGGCTTTGCAAACCTTAAAAAGAAAAGCACCAATTAAAACAGCTCTATTTCCTACTTCTATGTTTCTTAATTTCCGTCAGAAGAGCRGTGAAATGAGTTTATTGTGAAATCGTTGTGTATCGACCTTCTGTTGTGCCCCGCGCCGACCCACTTGGGCAGGTCCGGGCGCCAGGAGGGGCCTCAGCGCTCCCCCTTCGCCGCGAGCTCGCCAGCAGGAGCACCGCGGCAAGGCGGCTGCCCGGGACCCGCCGCCGCAGCGCTCCGTCGGGGCAGGCAGCGAGGAGCAAAGCGCCGGCGGAAAGGGGCAAACCACCGCCGGCTCTCGGCAGGCGCGCCCCGGCTCGCACCCCGGCTCGCACCCCAGCTCGTGCCCCGGCTCGCGCCCCGGCTCGCGCCCCTCCGGGGCGCGCCGCAAGCGCTGGCGCTCGAACACCGGCATCGGACGCTGCTGGCACCACCTGGTTCTGAATTACAGCAGACAGCTGAACGGCAGAAGAGCTCTCGGCTGTCTCCGAGCGCTGGGAGGGAAAGCGGGGGTCTGCGCTGAACTGGGAATCTCTGCAACCGACCTGCGGCAACTGCTTTACACGGGGAAATCTTAAAAACAGCCCCCGGGAACGGCAGCGCCGCTTCGGAAAAGCCTGCGGTTTCACAGCGCAGTTCAGGTCCAAAGGATTATATAATTACATTTGTGAACGTAATCCTGTGGGGTATTATTCTAATTATAGATTACAATCCTTCTTAGCAGCTTTCAGAGAAATAATTTGCGTAATGAAATGAAGGTTTCCAATCGCAGGAAACGAACCAATCTCAGCCCTTGCTGCAAACGACAGGGCACCCTTAACGGTGYGATCAAACTCGCGTGGACCCCTTGACAGAGCTCCATTTTTGGCTGGATTTGGGGGATTTCCCATTCAAAAGTAGAAACGCGSTTGAGGGCAGCATGTTACCTGCAGGACCTCCACACATTTTCTGCGATGATAAATAATGCAAAAAAATCCCAACTGATTTGGTTTGTAATGCAAACTCCTTTGCATTTCCTTCGGAAAAGGTACATTCCCTGCAGGGACTGGAAGCGGGAGCAGCTCCTGACACAGGCCCACACCGTCCCCACGACRCAGAGTTAAAGCAGGGCTTCAAAATGAGCTCCGAGAAACGCTACAGCTCCCGCCACCACACCTGCAGTGAAGCACGCTGGCTAAGCTGTTTTCTGCTCAGGAGAGGTGCCTGAAGAGCARCTGTTTCAGGACAGGAAAAGAAACAGGGAGCTCTGAGAACTTTTAAATGCAATTCCTTGCTCTCTTTTTAAAATACCCCTCCCTCTGCTCTCATCAAACTTGACGTCTGTATTGCTCTGGCTTTCCACTGGTCACGCGCTTCAGTGTGCCAGTGYTGCCTAGAATACTGTTTTCAAGGGAAATTTGGTGTATTTTAAAGAACAATTTCCTGTACTGTATTATGAGACAGCATTTGAAGCAGGCTGCAACCAGGTGGAAAYGGCAAGCTGTAAGCGGGGAACTGCTGGCGAGCACGATCACGGAGGGAGGGCTGCACGGAAAGGCAGCTCTGCTGTTTGCTCCCAGTGTGCCTGRTACCAGCGCACCGTGGGCGCCCATCCTGGCAACTCTCGCTTTGCTGTGTGAACACCACCGCAGAGGCACCGCATCCCAGCCTCCGCTTCCTACAGTGTCAGCAGCTTGCAGTTAYTGCAAAACAGGGCGACCCAGCGAGCTGAACTACGTGCTACATTGGGCCGATGGAGCCAGCGTACGTGTCCTACTGCTTGGAGCTTGCGTGGGGATGAGGGAAGGTGCCACTACTTGATCTTGTGCAAATGCTCCTTTCTGAAGACCCTTATTCTTATATTTGATGCTCAGGCATTTCTCTCTCCTCTTTCCCAGTGACCATCCAAAATTAGGCAAGGTGTGAAGAAACATTTCTCATCATATATATATATATATATATGTATATATATATGTGTGTGTGTGTGTGTGTTTATATACATATATAGCTCAGGGAGGTTTGGAACTTGAGGATTGGGGTATTTGTCTGCACATCAGAAAATAGTAGCTGTTGCAGAAATACCAGAAATACTTACTTACTATTATGATTTTGGATACATGGAATTCAATCAGACAATGCAGGAAATTCCATATTAGATTTGGTAATCCTAGCACTAGCTGATGGGTTTTAGGAGAACTTTCGATCTGGACTTACATCCTGTGCTCCCTAAACCCGTGCCTTCCAGTGGCATGACAGATAAATACTGCAGCTGGGCAGAGAACAGGTACATCACTATGGTACCCCACACTGACACCATGAGCAGGGAGTGCTTACAGGAACAGAGGAAAACACAGGCCAAACCTACTGAGTGTGACCTACACATTTTGGKTTGAAGCTTACACATGCCTGTGCTGGGAGACTGCTTCAATAAGCTAGCTTGCATAAAACAACTCATATTCCTACTCCATGACTGCTTGGTTCTTCTTTAGGCTTATTTATTTTTACTCCCCTGAGCAACCGAGCAGTAGATAATCTAATACCTTTTTTTAGCTGAACATTATCATAAACGTTGGTTACTGGTAGTCATTACTTATGAATGTGTATGCTTATCTGAAAGTAAGGATACTCACACTAGAATCAACCTGCAGAACGCCTGTGCATGTTCAGTCCACGGTGAAGGTACATGATACGAGATCATCTGAGAAGGAYTGATGTCTGTTGTAGGTTCTTCAGTCAAGCATGGTTACCAGGCAAGGGAAAGAAAWTGGGTATTTTGTGGCGTTCTTACACTCTAATAGTGTTTGCAGAATCTGTAGTCAGTTTGAATTGTGTTCYGTACATTGTATTACATATGTAAATTAATTCCTATTAATCTTTATAATGTTAAGCTACTGCTAAAAATGTTCATTTAAGAACTGCCTTTGTTCTTCTGTCTCCCTAATTTCAATTCCCTTCAGTCTCTTCTCCCTGTATATTAAAGCACTTTATTAATTTTGTCACGTTAATCTGATCGGCTCTAAACACGCTGCCATTTCTAAAGACCTAAAGCATGAAGCTGAGCTATAGTGACACGCAGACAAAAAGCCCAATGTGCAGCAGGCCAAGCAGCGCGGCCAGCGCGGAGGGGAGAAGCGCTGCCCTACTTCCAGCCGGGCCCGGCCGCCTCCGCGACACCACGCTAAGGGGGCGAGGGAAACYGGAACACAGCCGGCCCGGCGGCGGCAAAACGGGATACACGATTAAAACCTCATTAAAATAACGGGAGGGTTAAGTGCATCATCGGAAAGGGCCAGTGGCAAAACCACCCAGCTCCCCGTGCCAGCGCGCTGCTGAACGGACGGCCCAGAGCAAGGAGGATTATCTGGGAACGCTGATTCCCCAGGTGGCACGTCAGAGCGTAGCACCTGGGTCTATGGCAACTGGGATTAATTCTGAAACAGATGGGATTAAAACAGAGAAATAACTAACAAATGGAACTGCCTTTCCCTTCGCGGGAGGGACACAGTAATAAATCGAGATTGTGCTCACAGGTTTTACGGCAGTACAAAAAAGAGCTGCAAAGAAAGAGAGATGAAGATTCATAAAACAGTATGTATTTATAGGAAAATAAGTCCTATTCCAAGAATCATTTTTGTTCTCAAAGATCTGATGGTCTAAAACCTGTTGCCTATTTAAATATTTCAACACTTTAATTAAAGATTTGTTTTCCTCTTACATTTATATTTGCCAAATTCTGGCAAGATTTTAGCAATCTTTTCAGCTACTATGTGATGAAAATGCAGAGAACATTCAGTGCTCAGGTGGTACTGAAATAATGCTGTGCTATAAACCTTGCCTAGAGCTCCAGACAGAAGCAACAGCAGGCACAAGTGGATTTCTCTGACCGAGCATCTTTTCTCTCATTATGTGATCTTTGATTAAGTATTCATTATGCTTAGAAGGCAAAGTGCGACTGATCTGTTTGACTACTTCAAAAAAAAAAAATAGTTTTCATGAGTAAATATGAAAAGTCTGAAAACTACATTTCAAAACTTTATGCTTCACAATCCATTCCTACCTTGTCATCTTTTTGATGGTAGTACTTATTTAATATTTCTGAAGRTTGAATAGATTAGGAAACCACAGATATGGTTCACAAAAACTTAATTAATCCCCAAAAGGTTAAAATTTATAAAGATGATCAATATCCTCTACAAATTAGCTGTTCTGTGACAAAATTATTTTCTCCTTAATCACAGAACTAAATTCATATCTTTAATACTTTCAGCTCATTAAAGTCCATTAACATAATTGGGAACTGTACAATATTAGGAAGCAAGATTTGCCTTGTAGTAAGTAGAGATGTTTCAAGTTCATTTTATTTTGAGGAATGGAGAATGGAAAGAAAAGGAAACAGAAAATTACATGGCTCAATGACCATTATGTCCAGCAAATATAAATAGGACATGAAAAAAACAAAAGATAAACTGCAATGGTCAAGTCTGTGTATTCAATATTAAAGAAATACAGAGATGCTCAGAATAAATTTTCAAGGCCCTGGACATGCCATTCCATGATCTAGGGATAATCACAGAAGAAACAGAGACAGTCCTGCTCCAGCAAATGTACAATGCATTGATCACACAGTTCACCTGTATAGCCTAAATCCCTGCACATAGCCYATATAATTTTGACATATTATCAATACCCTTGCTGCCACTTGAAACATAACAAGAAAAAAAGGAATGTGGTATGGAATTCCCTTCCCCATCTCCGGTTCTAAAAGACCATTTGTAATGAAAATATTTTCAAGTTCAGTTCAAACCAGGAAGATTTACACCTCTTACTCAATTTTATGCACAAAGCCATACTGACTTAGAAAACATGACTGTATCACCTATTTTACATACTGCAAGAGTGCTGAARTGATCTGGAAAGGGCACTTCTTGTAAAATTGTATCCCTTAATCAAAAAGCTTTTGACTCATTAGATATTTGAGGAAAAAAGTGGAAATTGGTCTTGGRTAGCAGTTGAAAGCTTTGGCCACAGTCCCTGATCTTGTGAGTCCCCAATGGATGGTGGCTAAGGTTGACAGAGAGGCCCTGAATCATTATTTATTCTTGCCTACACTTTGGGTTTAACTAGCCAGAATTGTTCAGCCAAACTGATTGATTCACATAGTGCTTGACAGAAGTTTAATTCCATGGTTTAGAAGAAGTTTCTGATGCATACGATGAGCGCAGGGGTCACTAATCACTGTTAAGCCCGAATCCAGAGCTGATGCGAGAACAGCATGCACTGGGACCGGCACTTTACCCTTTGGGCTGGTCAGAATACCGARGAGAGAGAAAAAGGAAATGTTTTTTGATAAGCTGCCTAACAACTTTTACTTTGAATTGCGGTTTGAAAGATATTTGAAGCACACTGACAGCAAAGAAAAGCAAAACATCATTCTGGTTTAGGCAATGCACAAAGTAGGAAACGAATACCTAAGTTGTCTGACTTTACATAGAAGGGTTTTTAATAGGTCATATCCAAAATATATTCCTTGTGTGCTGCAGCAGAGCTTGTAGCCTCCATGACAAGGAAGCAATGGAACTTCAAACACAGGACAACCAGGAGATTTATTTAAAACTTTAACTTGTTTTTTCCATGGTGCTGGATCCCCAGGAGCCAGATAAAATTGAGCTGTGCTAGCAAAGATGTGTTTCCTCAAAGTAAAAATCATCCTGCATGCAAACACATCATAGCCACATGAGTGAGAAGCATTTTTCCATTATAATGCTCTGACTATTAGTGAAAGGATATTCTAGGAAGATAAATATGAAAAATAGCTTCTAGCATCAAACACTTAAAATAAGACTCACTGCCCACCTCCTTGTATCCTTAGCTATACAAGACTGTTCCAAACTATGAGATTCTGCCAGAGACACCAAAAAAATGGAGCAGTAGTAGCTTAAGCATTAGTACCTATTTCTCAAAGGTGCTCCAGCGGGCTTCTTAGGGCTCAGTTTCTGTGGAAACTGCTCTATGGATTTCTTGCCTTCTGTTAGTCTAAGTCCTATCAGAGACATGATTTTATTGAAGCTTTAGTTGCTTACTGGAAATAAGTAAGTCTTATAAAGTTTAAAAAGTTGAGCTTTGGAGATCTTAAAATAATTATAATCAGCTCCATCTATTGCAGATTTACAAATACTCAAATGTAGGTGCTAGCTCCGTAGCARTTACTGATACAACTATGCTAACGATGATGATGGCATTCTCTCCAATCTTCCAGTGAAAAGACCGTAATCAAGGCATATTGGCCACAAAGGTTAAGTGGGTCTTGACAGAGCTACAAAATATTTACAATCAACGCCAGCAAGCCTCAGTGCCGAGCTGTGCCAGAGGGAAGTGCCTTCTGCAGCACAGTTGATTGAGATTCTGCCCAGCTCTTCACCTATTTGGTTGTTTGATTTATTTCCTGGGAGCCCTTCATTTCAGATGGTATTCTACTTTATCTTTTTTGTGCACATTTTAACTTGTTTACTGATTTACTAAGCAACTTTATATTAGCTCCCACCCCAAGGACCACTGAAACTGCTTGAAGTATTTACTTTCAATCAGACAGCTTTTCTCTTCCATTTGTTTTCCTGACATTATCGGTACCTTCCTAGGAAAGCAGAAGCTCCAGCAGTGCACCTCTATCACAATGACGACACATTTTAATCAGAAGAGTAGAGGAAACAAATATTAATATAAATAGGATATTTGAACTTCATAACAAGACTCTCGCACAGTTTTATGTCAAAGAAACAAACTACAGCTATTGCAATAGAAGAAATTCATACTCAGTGAATAATATTCTTCTGGCTGTTTTAGAGTCAAATTACAGAACAAACCTGTCTCCAGCCCTGCTTAGCTCCAAGTCCCTGTTAAACTGGCCAGATTTCCGTTTGTGCTATGACCTGCCCTTCGGCTGAGGGCTCTCGGCTCCCCCCAGCCCAGGAGTGCTCTGCCCCTCGTGGCGCCGGGAGAGGTCCAGCACGGGAACGCGCCCCTTCCCGCAACAAACACGTCAGGGCAGCTACCTGTTAATAGCGCACCTGACTCCACCGAGCTCAGCTTGGTGATGACAGTTATTTTGTGTTTTCTCTGTTTTTCCATCAGATGTTTTTAGCTATCTTCCCTGTCCTTACATTGCTCTTCACTTCTTCCCTCTCTTTTCAGCATCTGCTAAATTTATTGTGGATTTCACTGTTTTCTCATTCTATTTGGTAAAGCAATTAACTCAAATACAGCCAAATGATAGCAAGTAAGGAATCACCATTATGCCTCAGAGCTAAGACACACATTATGCAATTAGATTAAGAAAGCGTGCACTTAACAGATTCAGATGGAAGAAGGCGGAACTGTATCAGTTTCCCTGATTCTGCACCTACAACATTCTCTTCACGATCTCAAAATATTTTTCTAAAAGATTACATTTTGCATTTGGAAACTCCAAATAGCCCAAGTGAATCAGGTAGTTCTGGGCTGAAAGCAAATTCGTAAGCTGGTATTAGTATCTTCTTATTTCCTGCTTCCAGCCATCAAAGATAACATCCATCACCCCCTTTCTGAATGTGCTTATTCTCCTGGGACCCACTTCTTCCCAGAGGGCTGAGCAAATTAATAAGCTTTGCAGGGTAACTTCTTATTTGTCATGATCACTGGTAATTTCAACACTTTATATGCTATGGTAGACCCATACGGACCCTCCTCTCACCAAGGGTCAGCATGAAAACTCCTTTGATTTCATGAGTGACTTTCCAATACCTGGTAAAATTACCAAGTAACTAAAGACAAACGCCAAACACAGGTAAGTACCAAAACATGGAAACACATCATAGCTAGTATTCACCACCCCCAGAYGCTGTTGGGAATTCTTAACAACAATATTCGATGACATGCACAGACAGATTAGACAGTTGTGTTGTATCTACTGAAATAAAACTTCCTCCGAGTTCAGCAGAGTCAGAATGACACCTACCTGGTCTGACTCTAGGCTTGTCTTGGCATCCTACTGCTAGTCCTAATTCAAACCACAAAGAAGCCAAGAAAAACCTGAGAAGCAGTAAAAGCTTGGCTCCTTCTCCCATTAAAAAAAAAGCCTAAACAATTCCCATGTTCCTAAATTTTTGTAGCTGACTTGTTGGTGGCATTTTTCATCCTGACAGCAYATTCAGGAAACATGACAAAATTAGGCAACACTCTCAGACTGAAAAATGTTCCTGTGAACTCTTCCCAGTTAGGCTGCGATTTGCTTAGCAAAAAACAAAAGGTTTTCTTCTCAGCTTAGCTTCCAGTTACTTTGATACATGATGTTTCAAGTAGTTTTAAAAAATGGACCCTGTATGAGTTTTGTATTAGTTTTTAAAGCTCAGATCATCTTTCAATATACCATGCAATTTCTCATCACTTGATCTGAAAGAGGAATGTGAGCTTTCGTAATCCCAAGGCACTGTCAGGACCCACTTCCACAGAGCCTCATTTTCCAAAGTGTCCTTTCAATTTGTAGCAGCAACTTAGCGCATGACATCACCTGGCTATGCAAGGGGAGAATTGCTGCACAACGCGACTTTGCGATTGCCAGATGTTCTAGCTGTGCTTCAGCAAGCTGTTGTGCTCCCTCTGCTTCTTTCAGACCTTTGTGCGGGGTGTCAGGCAGTCCTGGGGGGGTCTTGTGTGGCTTAAATGGAGCCATAACCAGCTCCTGTCACAAAACAGGGAAACAAAAGCTTTGGCAGACTGTGAGCTATTGGAGTGGTTATAGACAGGATAGCCAGATCCAGTAAAGCAGCTGGATACAATACCTATGGTATTTCACAAATTATTATTCAAAGCAGGAAACAATGGCTGGCACATTTGTATTTAAAGAGGAGGAAGAGGTGAGCGATTCCACGTCMCAACAGGCCTTCAGGATGCCATTAGCCTACTGCGCTCTTGCTTTTATTAACCAAGAGTCTTTTAAGCCTCTCCCAGTTGAGGACCCTGTCTCTACCTTATCAATGGAGATTCAGCACCAAAATCCTCAGGTCATCCTTTGGTGATGTGCAGCATCTGAGCTGTGCTTTCTCCACAGCCTTCCCTTGTCCAGGGGCTTGCCCAGAACCTTGAATCTGGCCTTCCTGAATTTTGGAGAAATGCATGTTCAGGTGCCAGAAACTGCAGCCCATCTCCAACAAGTGCTGCAGTGTAAATACTCTTTCTGTAGTATCTTCCCACTCTGGTACACAACCGTATCACCCCGAATCACTACAGCAAACAGGCTTTCTTCATACTCAGTGCATTACTATAGACTTCAAAGATCAACAGTAAAACTACAACTTTGAGATCCTTCAAAACATATCCAAAGCCCTCCCTGGATATTCCATATTTGATATAAGCTGCCCTTATGCTGCATATATAAGGGCCTCATTGCAAACTTCAAGAGCCTTTGGGGTTGTGCTCGTGGCACAAATTTGAAATGAAAGATAGTTTTGGCTAGACCAGAAAAACAACAAAATAGTTTTTTTCTTGTGATGCCATTTGTTCTTACAGCAAAAACCAGCAAGGAAGATAATAAAAATGAACTACTGTAGCAAATGGGTACAAAAATTGTTTTGTGTGCTTACTACAATGACAAGAAATGGCAACTAAACTACTGTGGGATAATGTATGCATTTGGCTATCTGCCATCAAATTATCAGAATTGCCTCTAGCCTGGAACTGGACAAACAGCACACAAAGGAAAATTTTTCACTACTGTCTCCTAGAAGACAAAAATGTTCCACAGATATCACATAAATGCCTAACTCTACCCTTGAGAAGCAAAGTGTTTCTTGAAATGAGACTTTACCACATGCAAAACTATATTAGTATCCAGGATCTTAGAAACTTCTAGCTGCAAAGACCAGTCTGTTGACTTTTGAAACTTCTCCTTTTTTTATCAGATAGGGTTAAATTAGCAGCAGACCCATTAGTTTCATCACTACTCACAAAACAACCAGTATGCTGAGGTGTAAGTACTATGTCTATGGGAACACTTTGTTTATTCTTGCTAAGCACGAGAAACGCTAGGACAACTCATAAACAGACGTTTTAGAAGCCTTAAAATTAGAAGATTGGAACCACTGTTTCAAAATTAAGCATCTGCTATACATTTATGGCAGAATTAGGACTTGCAGGTGCATTGGACAACCTCTGGCCTTAGATCTTCAATACAAAATTAGCTCAGCTCTTCTACAAGTCTTCTTAATTTGCATACACAWTTACTAAACCTTTGAGCACAGACTGCAAGCAAAATGCAAATAGACTAGGAAATGCTCATCTTCTGTGATCAGCAACCAATGATTAGAGTGACTTGAATTTGGAGAACATTCACTGAAGCATAATGATGAGACACGGACCTGAGGCTCTCTTCCATTACCTACATAGCGTGGTACTGAGCCTGTACTGATTACTTTTGACCAATCTCATTTTACAGAGAATTGTGCAAAGGATCTCCCACTCTTTCTCTTGAGAGCCCTTCTCAATAAAACAGATCTTGCTTTTAAAATATTTGTCTTGATAACTTGTATGTTCATTTTCAGTTGTTTAGCTCATTTTAATACTAGACACACATTGTCTCACGTAGATTATAGAAAGGTATATTCAGCTTTATCAGCTACTTATGGAGAACCCCTCAGCACTGACAGCTTTTTTGTCACATTGCTCTCCACATGCTTTTCTTTTTAGTGCTTCAGAACCACAGGGGCATACCTCTAGTATCTCCTCTACAAATTCAGTTCTCCAGAAAATGTGAAAGAAATTAAAAATTTTAATAGAAATAGCCTATGAAATCCCCACTAGACTACAAAGATGGCCAAAAGTCATGATTAGAAGCATTCATACATATTTCAGAGTAATACACTGGAAAAAAAGATACACTGAAAAAAAAAAAAAAAAAAAAAAAAAAAAAAAAACAGGAAAGTAAACCCAAGCTCAAGATACACTTTGGCAGGAGCCAGGTTGGTATTTCCTCAAATGCCCATCATGCAATCTGACTGGAAACATAATACTTGAATTAAAGAGAGGCAAGTGAAACACTGTGAAACAGGACTTTCTAAAGAACTTGAACTGCTACTGTTTGATTATTTACCTGATTTTTAGCCAAATTATTAAATATACAAACAGTGAGCCAATTTCACTAGATGCATACTACCCAGCAAAATATATGTACATACACAACGAACCAGCAAAGGCAGGCAGTTAATGCAGACTGTAGTGTTGGACCTTATACTCATACAACACTGTAGCTAATACTATGCATAAACAATAAAAAATAGGATGCTTGTTGTGGCTCAGTCAACATGCAGGTTTTGTTTTAATGGATGCATCAGTCTAATGTTAACATTGTTCTCAATAAAAAAGAAGAATTTCACAGACTTAAAAAGTGCAAGAAACAGAAAACACTGTAGGAACAAAGCTAACTACAGCTTTTCTGTCAGAGAGATTTTACTGACTCCAGTTAAGAATCATAGAATCAGTAAGGTTGGAAGGGACCTCTGGAGATCAGTCTTCTCTGCCGCAGGCTGAACAGGCCCAGCTCTCGCAGCCGTTCCTCATAGGGCAGGTGCTCCAGCCCTCTCATCATCCTCATAGCCCTATGCTGGACTCTCTCCAGTAGCTCCATGTCTCTCTTGTACTGGGGAGCCCAGAMCTGGACACAGKACTYGAGATGAGGCCTCACCAGGGCTGAGTAGAGGGGCAGGATCACCTCCCTCGACCTGCTGGCAACAGTCTTCCCAATGCACCCCAGGATGCCACTGGCTTTCTTGGCCACATTGCTGGCTCATGGTCAACTTGTCATCCACCAGCACTCCCAGGTCCTTCTCTGCAGAGCTGCTCTCCAGCAGGTCAGCCCCAGCCTGTACTGGTGCCTGGGGTTATTTCTCCCTAGGTGTAGGACTCTGCACTTGCCCTTGTAAATGATTTGCTCACTCTTATCTTTAGGACATTTAGTGCCAGTTTTTGTGCTGTGTGTTTTTACACCTCTGTCCTCCTGAGTACATCAATCATTGCCCTCCCTTTGGAGTATGCCCAAGGAAAACGTGCTCCAGATGCAGGGCTGGGTGATGGATTGGATTCTGCATTCCTTTTCCATTTTTTCCAAATCTCGGCAAAGTCATTGTCTCCATAAGTAACACACAGTTACTAAAGCCAGTAAGTTCAATAAGCTTCACCACTCTTGGTTGGACCCCCTATTTCACTAGCCTGAAATACTAGACATTCTCCAGGGTTAAGGATCTCCACGCAAATAATAACAATGATACAGTGCAGGTAACCTGTGAGTCCACACACAGCCTCAGCAGCTCTCTGTGAGGTAGAATGTATTTCTAGGATGGGGGCTTTAGTTAATRCTCTGGAGTGATAATTTGGACTGGTTCTCAAGCCAGTTCTAACTGGTTGCACTTCACTAGATTTGCTCTTGACTTATATCAGTGGCAGTGAAAGGAAAAAATGGCCTTGAACATTTAGGTGGCATTTCCCATGGCTTCTTTACCTGCAATAATTTCTGATAATACCACTATGCAGAAAAGAGAAATCTCCAAYGGGTTTGAAATAATCTATCTTATTAAAAATATTCAGTTCTGATTAGCAAAAAGCCAAGTGGCCTCCAGTATCCACACAGAGGTAGCCCACAAGGTATCAAAGGCTGTCTTTTCTGGTACCTCTGTATGCTTCCTCAACCCTGAAACTGTTCCTGATGCATCTGGCTGAATGAGATTTTCAGACCACTCCTGATTTGTAGTATGCTCCAYGTTTAACATTGTTGTGCAGTCACTTATTGAACCATTTTTAAACTCAGTCCCTTGCTGAGAGCTTAAATGCACTGTTTGTGTTCTAATTTTCATACCTACTGCAGCTAAAGTAGTACTGTAGCTGTAACAGWTCCACAGCTAGAAGGCAATAGATAAAGCAGGGGAAATATAATTAAGAAAAAAAAGACTGATAGAAAATACAGCATATTGCTCTGGACATATTAATTTAGTGCTCTCTGAGTGACCTGAACATCTAATTTATTTAAATTACCTGGTAGTATCTTACAATTACCCCAACATAAGCACTCTTCAATTTGCCTCTGCTTCCATTCTTGGCAAGACAGTCCATGTTTTGCACRCTCGATATTCAAGATGCACGAAAATCAATTAAAGCTGTTGACCTATACGAACAAGATAACATCTATAGATTTGATCAGCAGCAGACAAGCGCGGATAACTGGTAAATGAAGGACTTCATCCGAATTTGTTAAGCTGGTCAGAATTAAAACCTGCTGCACTCTCCTGGGCTTCAATGGAAAGTGTGAATGCTCTGCATCCATCCTGTGCCATGCTGAGATGCTACAGCCTATGAAAGGTTTGACATCGTACAAGTTCATTGCCAATAGCAACTAGAAAAAAAAACTCCTAAGAAGGAAACATGGCTATAATAAGTGAAACATCATACTTTCATTTGAGGCTCTAGCTTTGTTTACCCCTCCCAATTTATTCCCTTTCCAAAGCTGTCCTTGTGCATGAATGGGCTCCTGACTCTCAGGGAAGAGCCAGTGTCATGCCGCAGGCTGTTTCAGGCCATTGCCTCAGAGTACGATTAGTCACAGGTTAGTCTCCTTCACAGAATAAAAGCATTGCAGGGGCTTGGTCAGTAAGTGCAGTAAAAACCCCTGATTTCACACTTCATTGGAAAATACATTCTGAATTGTAGAACTGACTCTCAGTGTTGGGGGATTTTCCACTGGAGTTAGCAACGTCTGGCTCACACCTCGCTCCCAGGGGCTTGCCCAGAGATGCTGGCAGCAGGATGAGCTCCTTCAGAAGTCTGGACTGTTCATCTAGAACAATGCAGGGAAAAACTTCTCTTGTAAAATCAAAAATATTAAGTATAATAGTTGCACAACTTTGACGCTCCTTTAGGGGCACATATTTTGGTGGAACATTAAAGAATRTTTTACTCTATGTCCCTAAGCAGAAAATGGAGTGATAAGCAGGTCATGTTCAAGAGACAGTAGATGCATCCCAGACTGACTCTCTATTCCACTGCTCTCAAATTTTGTGCAGAATATCCAGCCCCGTATTGACTTTGGGGAAGGTAAACGTGATACCTAAGTTGTCTGGGTGAAAGACCTCCTGGAGACGCAAGAAAAATCCCCAGAGATTCACTGCATCCTGGCAGAATCTCTTGGTTCAGGGTACCCTTTTGCTGCCCTTCATTTGGGCTCCATGCTGTTGTGGCCATGTTTGAGTGGTTAACAATAAAAGATGCTGTTAGCCTCCTCGGGTTTCTGGGTAGATGATCCGGCACTGTATTCTCCCTCGAATTAGACTGTCATTTGAGGCTGCTTATCACRGCTTGGCAGAAAGACCACATACAGTTTTGTCATCTCCCCACGAAGAGGATGCAAACAATGTCTGGTCCATTCAGTCATTTCTTCTTTTTTCACTCACAGTCACCAGATTAAAGCTKCTTCTTCTGTGAAACTCAGTCCTGGGTTTCTCAGCTGGCTCCAGGTCATTCTTCTCCTGAATCGCTCCCTACTGAGCTCCGTGCTCACCYGCGCTTTGGACAGCCAGGCTTACATCTGTGAAAAGGGCACAGCCTCCTGGTGACGAATGTCGTGGTCCATAATTACTGAGCAAAAATATAGGTGAGGGGAAGGCTTTGCTGACCTCTCTTCTTAATAACTGCATCTTTGGCAAAAGGCTCATGGAAAGCATGAGTTGAATTTGGCTGTTGTGTTCCTTTAGCAACGTGAACAGGATCACACCAGGGAAYGCTTTTGGCCCCTTGTGTGTAATCATAATATGACAGCAGCGCTGCTGAAATAACAACCTACCACACTGCACAATGATCACAGTAAGTCAGTGAAAGTGGCACCTTTTGTTTGTATAGGTGTTACAGCACAGCCATAAACCCTGAAGTTATTACCTCTGTCCTCTGTCTTTTCCTGAAGTTCATTTTCTAAATGAATACCCAGCTTATGGCTCTCAGCSCTGTGTCTCTTCTGACGATTAGTCTGCTTCCATTTTGGGCTACGTAGACCTTCCCTGAGTTCATAATGGGGAAGATATTAATTATGTTCAGGGAAAATTGAGTTTCATGACTCCCAGAGGAACATATTACAATCTCTAYGAAACAACTTCCTTCCACCTTTTTACGTCATGTACAACAGACTCYGCATAAATGGTGCACAACATTTTTACAAGTTACATCATGAGTGGAAAGAACAGCAACCATATCAAACTTTCTGGGTGCATTAACCTTGTTTCTGAGGAGCTAAAATGATTTTCTGAAAGTAAAGAAGATACTCACAAAGAATAGTCTATTGCTTTGCCTTCCTTCTCCTCCTTTGCTTATTTTTCCCTCTGGCAATGGTCAAACCCCTGCCTACTTGAAAACTGAAGAGGTTTCTAGCTACTAAATAAAGCTYGCAAACCCTAAAGCTGTGCACTTAATTTCTTATACTGAGGGACATTATAAACAGACAATCATACAGAAAATCAAACCTAGTGTATGCTAACCACACTGCAAACTAGCTCCTGGAGGCAACCTCCACTGGAAGGCAAGTCCGAGTTTCAATGGTTAACTATTTCTTATTGCTCTTATCATGACAGTGTCCTTCAGAAGGCGCTCTCAGAAGCTCTCTCTCAGAAATAAGGGAATTATCTTAAATTCATTAAGACTAAGTCAGAAATCGCTGTTCGATTTTCCTGGATTTGTGCTGCATCCTGACAACCATGAAAATACGTCTGTCTCAATCATTCAATTTTTAATGTTTAGAAGCTCCTCCATATCAGGACTATACTTTCCCAAGTTGCATGACATGGAAGCAGCAGCACAGAATTGGGAGGAAAAATATACCGAGTTTTATCTTTGTCCTGCCACGGCCACACTGCAGCGTTTCAGACAGTCAGTCCCAAGTCCTCTCAAATACCAAAGAAGAAGAAAATGCACTCACTCCCTTACTTCTCAAGAAGGGAAATTAATGACACGTACACACGCAAGTTTACAAATATGCTCAAGTTGCATAAATACAAGAATTAATTACACATGCCTTTCTTTTTTTTGAAGTAAAGGTATTCCAGATATAAAGCACCTCTAAGATCCATGGAAACTACATTCTTATCCCAACAATATTCTTAGTGGTGCCCTGTCACTCTCGGGCTGAGCACCTGGGGAAGGCAGCAAGCCCTCCTCACCGAGGTGCCTGCAGACTTGACGCAGAAGATGCCATCTCAAAGCAACCCACCCCCAGTGCTGTTTGTAATGGAAGGGAACGAACCTTCGGGCTGCAGGGCAGCAAGTGCAGCCTGCGGTGGGGTGCCATGTCCTGGCAGCACCACGGCAGGCAGGTAGAGCATCTCTCAGTTAAATGCAAACGACATCCAGCCGAGATTTCCTTTTCTGCCATCTAAAAGATACGGGCCAAATCTAATTTCCTTCATTAAACAAATCATACATGCAGGGACCTTACACCAGTTCAGTGTGCTTTGTTTCTCAGAAAGTTAGAAAGGCAAAATATCAATATATAAAGTTCTAGATCTRTGAGAATCAGGGGCTTAAAACTCCTCTAAGTGTCCAGAAAACGCTGATTCTAGCTGTAGTAAAATCTTATTCTTGATTAAATGCTGCATAACTGAAAGTGGTGGGTGATTTCTCATCATCGTAAATAATCTGCTATAATACCTGTATGGGTTGTCAAATCATCATCAAATTGAAATATTTTCCCCTTTTTTGTCCATTTGATCACACAATCCATTTTCAGAATCTTTGCTTCCTCTGCAAAGGCTTCTGTGCTCAAGATCACAGACACAATTTGGGAATAAAAACATTCAAGCAGCAATACAGACAGCTGGGAATTTATTGCATCAGGATTTGTTTTTAAAATATAGGTTTCTCCTGATAAACTAATATTGTCATCTGTTCTGGTGGCAGAGCATACTGCAAACAGCAATTTTCCCCCAGAGAAAAAGTGTCAGATTGTGATTTATGAACAGGGAGCCACTAAAGAGTATGATTTCACCCTAAATTAGTAATTTATCAAGTAAAGAACCACAAGCAAATAGCTGAATATTGGTGCCTTAAAGGGTCAATAGACATATAACTAACTTTTGCTTCAAGCCCAAATAACTAGAGACTCCTCCAAGGGAAAACTGTTCTAGAGGATGCCCTCGAAAAYGAAAACATTTCAGTCTAAGCACTGAGAAAAGCATTCCTGACATGACCTTTGAGCATCWGTGCTGGGTTTAGAGGAGCCCCATTCATGTGGTCTGCACCAAGCTGCTAAACTTAGTAAGTCCACCCRAATGTGCTAGTGTAGATGAACAGGAGGCACCAGGGAGAATGAGGAGAAAAGGGGAAAACTAAGCCATCTAAAAGGGTGAAAGTTTGTTTTCACCCTAATTAATTGCCTGAAGTCAAGCAGTTGATTTTCATGTATAATGAACTGTGAATTATTGGAAATCACTATGACACAAGTCACTAGAATAATTGYTTTGTAAAAACCTCTCAAATACCAGGGAAATGAATTTCAGCYGGCAATAGTTTCTAGAAGTGATCCSCCTGGGAGAAGGAGGTTGCCTSTATCTCTGTTCAGCTGAGGCAGGAGACATGCATTACTACTGCCCCAAACCATGGCCACSGGTGCTGAGCCATTCAGCTAGGGCTAGAAGCAAATCAAGGAAGCTCACCCYGTGGTCCCTTCACTGCTCTATTTCAGAAGTCATTTCCCCAGGGTCCCTAACCTTCATTCCCAAGAATGTCAATGGTATGTAATTTTGTTGACTTAGCAACTTGCATAGCGCTCAAATTCACAGTACTCTCAATGTTACTGAATAAAGTGCAAGTCCTTTTTCCCAGACACCATACTGCAGATTTAGATCCAGATCTGTGTCTATAATTTCCAAGAAAATCAGGCAATTAAACATCTATCTGATGCAGGTTAAGTGCATTTGTAAAACTACTCCCAGTAGTGTCAATAGAACAACTGATGCTTGTGTGCTCCTAGATCTGGATTGTTAGATGACTTCATGGGGCATCAATCCATGACTGTCATGGAAAATGGATGTTTATTTTACTAGTTAGATCTCAGCAATCTTTTCCTTAATATAGCACAGCTGAATTAAATAAATAAATGAAGGATTTCGCTTCTTAACTACTGCAAAACAGTTCTTGTCCATTCGAGAACTGCCTGAGAGTTCCCTTCCCTGGATGTTATTCTGCTGTCTCCTGCCAATTTTCATAGGCGTGAACAGACTCAAGTCCTACATCCACTAGAAAACCAACACAAGACTGCCAGGTCAGCACTTCAGAGCAAGACAAGTTCAGCATGTGGTGCATTAAGGACATAACACTTTGAGGTGCTTTCAAGTGCTGGCTGCTCCTCTAGCTCTTTGCCAGCACACGCGTGCGCRCACACACACACACGCACACAGTATCTCTTCCTGCTTAGAAAACAATGACCCAAGCCAACCAGCCAGAGCAAACAGCAGAAGTGCTCTCACCTTCCAAATTCTCACTGTGCAGCAGAAGGAAAAAGGATCTATTACTCTGCTGGTGGATGTTTTTTCTCAGGTTTTGTAGTAATGCTGAAACATCCTTGGACAACAGTGCAGTCTCTGCTCTCTCAAACTAGCGAATGAATGCAGTGGTAACCACACGTGGTGGTAAGGTGATGAGCATGGAAAAGAAGAAAACTGGTCAATCACAGGAAATTTATTGAGAGACATCCAAGCCAACCACAGTCAGTGGTTGTGATAMATCATTCATACCGTCAGTGTGAATGATAAATGTGCAATTCTGATCCTGAAGAGGAAAGAAAATAAGCTTCATTTCCATTCTAATTTGCTCRAACATGCACAGCATTTGCAGATGTTGTATTTTGACACTAGCAGAAATAATCCCATTGGTTTATTCAATAACAGAGTTATTTCATAGGTCAAGAACTCTTACTGGTTTTTATGACTACATTAAATATGTTTTGAAATAAAAAAGTAATAAAAATTACTACTAAATCTACTTGGAGGGCCTACRTATTTCTTCTTTAGACACCTCAGTGATTAAAAAAAATGCAGCTAAGAGACTAGGATTGCAGTTGCACTTTGTGTTTGATCGTTAGCTCTCAGCCCTTCCTAACATCCAGATCCGTTTGGCAGCCAAGGGAATCAAGGCYCCGCAGGCTGGTAGCACACTCTGCCCTGGTCAGGATTTTGGCCCAGGAACTGAGCCCAGAGCAACCTAAATCCACAGCATGGGCCTTTAGGGGAGACGGACATCCTGGACACGCGGCATGAGGAGGCGATTCAGCTCTGACACAAATAATCAGATTGCAAACAGAGCTGAAATACAGCACGGGCAGCCCAGCGCAGCGTCTGTAAAAGCCTAAGCAGCACTGCTGCGTCCAGGGCCTGACAGCACTGCACTGGTGCAGCAGGATAGCTGCTGCAATTCATTACGTGCAAAACCAGAAAAGCCAGCTAGATCACCATCCACACAGAAAAACAAAAGGTGAAAGGCAGTTATTTCATTTTGCTGCTTCAACTAGGCTGCAGCCAAAACATTTGCAAGGGCTCCCTTCTTGCACATGGCCAAAAGTACCCTGCAGTGGTGGGGAGAGCTGTGCCCTGGGGCTTGCTCCCCCCTAGGCAATCAAAAAGCAGGGAGCCAGCACCAAGGCCAGAAAACAGATTAGTAYGAGATGGTCCATCTCATCCAAGGACTTTGGCAGTTCACTGTTCAGTGCTGACATATTTCACTCAAAGCTTCTCTGCAGCTTAACTTAATGACTGGCCAGTCCACCAAGCAGTGGCTGCTAAGCAATTCCCAACCACCCCACRAGTTTTAAAATGGGAAAGACCTACTTCAGGAGTCGCAATGTCGCAAATGACCCCTCTGTCAGATGCAGTAGTCGTATCTGCTGCTGACACGGACGTCAAGATCCCTGCTCCCCTCTGTGAATGCTTTCTTAATGGTGTAAAATGGAGAGGGCCATCTGGGATCACTACCTTGCACAAGCCATCCACAAGCTGTCCTATGCAATCTTCCCTGCATTTTTCCAGCAATGACATTTCATCACCTTTGAAYGAAATAAGCTCTTTCACAGTGAAATTGCATCTTTTTTCTGTCAGCCAGAGGTCAAAGAGTCTGCTTAAAAGTGAAGTAAGACAAAAATGTCCACCTTTTTTTTATTTTAGTCTTTTTCATAAACAGAACAAAGATTGCAATCGTTTTAATTCAACTGTCTAAACTTATTTGCTTGCTCATGAAGACRTATTTCTTTCTAGTGAGAGCTGCCCTGTGAATTCCTATGGAAATCTCTTAAGTCAACAAAGTAATTTCTGATAATCCCTTGTTTTTAAACCAGTTCATGCGATGTTGATCTGTACGACCAGACTGTTCAGTGATTTTTGACACACAACACACAGCCTCAGAAGGAACAAAAAGAATGGGTTACTTCCTGAAGAGTGGTGAAGTGAAAATCCCTTGGATTCATCTGAAGTCAAACAATTTAATGTAGACTGAAGTACAGGTAGATAAACAAGTTTCACACTTAGCATGAGATTATCTGACAAAAGTCACAGGAATTAGAATCATAGAATCAGTAAGGTTGGAAGGGACCTCTGGARATCATCTAGTCCAACCTCCCTGCTCAGCGGGGTCACCTAGAGTATGTTAGACAGGGTTGCATCCAGGCGGACGTTGAAGATCTCCAGAGAAGGAGACCCCACCACCACTCTGGGCAACCTGGTCCAGYGCTCCGTCACTCTCACAGGGAAGAAATTCCCCCTCACGTTCAGGCGGAACTTCCTGTGGTTCAGTTTCTGCCCTTTCCCTCTTGTCCTGTCACATGGGACAGCTGAAAAGAGTTTGTCCCCGTCCCCTTGACACCCTCCCTTCAGGGACTTATACACATTGACAAGATCCCCCCTCAGTCTTCTCTTCCCCAGGCTGAAGAGGCCCAGCTCTCGCAGCCGTTCCTCACRGGGCAGGTGCTCCAGCCCTCTGATCATCCTCGTAGCCCTACGCTGGACTCTCTCCAGTAGCTCTTTGCCTAGAGATACAGGAACTCCAATCTGCTGCTCCTTGAATAACATCGTTGGAGAACCCTGGTGAACGCTGGAAGTTGCAATGCAACCAACAGACCCCAGACAATTAGCCGAGGCTACACCAGCCCGGTGCAAGTGTCATTTTACAGCAACTYCCACGTCTGCCCTCTTGTCTCTCCACACCAGGACAACATACCACCGTAAAGCCTCAACATCCAGAAAAGCTTTGGGGAGAACTTTTTTCATGATTTCAGCTAAGTGCCAGAAGTATCTATGCAAATAGTGTCACAGAGGCACACCAGCTTGTTTTTTTGAAACACATACTAGTTAAGGTTTGTAGGACTAATGAAAATCTGTATGCTAACACTAGAGCTGCTTTGTTAGGAGTTTTTGCTTAATCACAAAAGCAATCAGAAAAAGGGCATTTCCAAGTAGAAAATGAGGCAAATATAGATGGAGCCTCACTGGATACAAAATGCAGATTTTATCCCAAAATCCAGTGACAGAATCTGAGCCAAAGGAAGAGACAAGGACAAAGATGGAAGAAAAAACAGCTCCCAATAGAAGAGACTCCGATAACTATCTTGATRCAAAAAGCATTCACTTTTTAAAGGTATGCAGGTATGAGTTTTTAAAAAATGCAGAAAGCCAAAGTAAAATCCCAACCAACAGCTTCTCACAAACGATGACCTATAGAACTAATCARCCCAGGAATCTCCATGCAATAGCTGCTGCCAAAGTGCTGCCGCTGATCTGCTTTAGCACAAAACCCTCCAAAAGCCCAGTCCTGAACGGTTCAGATTTGCTGTGGAAAAGGACCTTGTGAAAAGGCACACTTTCCACAGGAGAGCTCTCTCGAAAAGCCCGCTGTCAGACAGAACAAGTTGACTRCCCTGGGAATTTCACGTGGCTGCTGCTGCTTGAGCCAAAACATCGTGCAAAGCCCAATCTTCTCCTCAGTCAGTTATAAAACTAGTATTTATTCTGCCCACATTACAATTTTACAGCAACACAGAGGTCTTATTTAAAGCCAGAGAGACAACCCTGCTCTCACCCTATCCTTTTCTTATGATAAGGAGAATCTCTGCCTGTATTCACTTTCTTGTATTACAGCACTTCTCTCCTTAAMGTTTTATATACCAATTAAATGACAAAGGTAACTCACAGATACTAAATTACAAGAGAGATGCAAAATCAAATAAAGAAACAGTAAAAACTAGACAGTGCAAAAACCCAAGGCAAAACCCACTAAACTGCACAGAGAAAAATAATTAGAAATGTCAGTAATAATCAAAGGCTAATGAGGTTTTTGGTTTAGAGGCATAAACAATAGATTCAGGGAATAATAATTAAAAAAAGGAAATTCAATATTTAATTACGCAAAATTTCTTTGGATTACAATTCAATAGTGTGTTTTAGTGGCTAATCTTCTCTCCCACATATTATAGGAAATGCTTTTGCATTAATACATATACCATTTTTTAAGAGCAGTAGTGAATGTGAAGCTTGCAAATYTGCTTAGTATCTGCGAAGGGCTCTGGTCCAGTGTTACCCTCCATTTTCCAAAAGTTACAAGCGTAATCTTTAACTGTTCGTTCCTCGAGTGACACAGGAGCTTTCCTCTTCACTGCGGGTTGCTAGATCCCCCGCGAGCACCAGGGGCAGCGGGGGCTGGCAGCGGGCGCTCTGGGGGGAAGCACCTCCTCACTGCACGGCCAGCACCCAGAACCCCAAACGTCCTGTGGCTTGCTGAAAAAACCACAAGGGAGGACAGCCCTGCGAAGGCACTTGTAGGTCAGCTTCCTTGAATTCARTGGGCTAAATCGCTAGAAGGGTCCATCTCTGCCCCGAAGGACAAAACACCCTGTGGGCCTGCYGGGGTATCTGAAAGAATAGCACACAATTTTGCAAAAAAGAAAAAAGAAAAATCCAAATACTGCTTGGAAAACTAGCTTAGCGGTGGGCTCAAGCGAAAAGCACAACAAAAGAATTTGCTTTCTCTTGGAGGGTGGAAGAGCCTTGAAGAGTTAAGATGAGGCCTGATASCAGAGAGATCCCATCGTCTTTCGATCTTGCACTGTTTTGGTAAAAGTGGCTAAATTGGGATTAGGATGAGCGTCAGGGGTCAGAGGCAGAGGACCGTAGAGTTTAATTTTTGCATAATCCCTAACGAGTTTGTTAACTAAGTCAGGGTGGGCACCACTGGACTATGTGCAGGCTTTGGGGGCAAACATGGTCACTCAACTATTTTTAAATCTGGTATCACAATATTTAGGCTTAGGAAGAAGTAGCAAGGCAAAGCTTCAGTTCTTTCATATTCCTCAAATGTTTTGAAATTTAGGATAACGATTTCACGGCCTACATTTGATTTCTGGAAATAACAAATCATCCTTCTAAATTTAAAYCTGGAAGGAGGCCTGGCTTTTGCAAAAATAAAAAATAATAATAAAGTTCTCTGCTTGTATACTCATTACAGATATATACAGATAAAATTGACTACTCATAAAAGCAGCACCTCTCCTAGGCTCTGTTAGGTTATGATAGGTTTCAACCAAAAAAGTATTGTGTGGCTTGATTTCCTGCATAATTTTTGAATACTCTGTCATTACTGGTTGTCAAGTCATATGGATTTGGCTGTAGCTTTTCTAAATCTTTGCCTTTCCCACACCAAGACAGAGACATTTAGATGCTACCTATTAAATAGGTCCAAAAATAATCAGGAGAATTTCACTAAGCGAAGGAATGTGATGTCCCACCTACTTTTTCAGACATACTCACAAGTGCAAATGCTGCTTTCGTGACTCTTCACTGATTGCAAGGAAGCRGAGTGGCTAAAGATTAACTTCCATCTTCCCACCACGCTACAGGTAGGAAGCAGAAAGGAAATATTAAGCCTCTTTCTTTCCATAGTGAACCTCTGATATAAAGAAGTATTTTCATCCTTACAACTAAAAAAGGTGTGTKAAACAAAATGAGTGGAATTAAAACAAAATCAGCTTCACCTCAGTATGCAAATTTCCTTGAGAGTTGAGAACTGTGAGACTGTACCATGAACACAAATACATTTCACTTAAATGAAAAGAGGCTTTTTATCAATACAGAAGATAGGAACAAATCCCAGAATTAGGTGAGCAGAGGCTCTCAAAATTCAAGACCATGAAAGYGCACTTCAGCCTTATCTTTATTCTTAACGTAGAGCCCATTCCTGCAGTTTTTAGGGAAATCTCCCAGTGGAACCACTCTAAGGGAGCCCTGCTACAAGGAGAATTATTATGCACCTTCAAGGTGTAGTGTGCTTTTCAGATAACTATTTTTACTGGCTTTTTTCAAGTTACAGAAAATATTCTTTCCAGAGGCAGAAAAAAAGATAAATGGTTTACATTATTCAAAGCAAAAAAGGACCATCCTGCCCAATATAGAACCTCTAAATATACCTGCCTTGCCAGCATATCCTGTCTCAGAGACTGGATCAGATTTCTAGCATCAATAACTTTGCAGGGGTGATGTATTATCTCCTCCCACAACAGTTTACCAACAGAAAAATAATCTGTGGGGAAAAAGCATAAAACTACCATAAATTAAAATACTGAATGCTCTAAATATCAGTCCCCACTGATTTTGTCATTAGAGGTTGCTTACATGGAACTTCTGGCTTGGTGGAACTTGTCAGCCTTGGACACAGCCCTGCCTGTGACTCTATACTGCCTACTGCATTCTTACATTTCACCTAGRAATTCGTTAACAGAAAGTCAGATATGCTTATGCCCATGCTCTGTTCTGCAGTCCAGCACCTGCTGGATTCTGCAGTTTGACTGTGAGCTTGTGAAACTTGTGATGCTTAAACACGCACAGAGGAAAACGAGCCATTATCTTGAAATGTTGTGTTAGTACTTAATATTATATTATTTTCTGTCATAGAAAGATTGCCAGAATTTCACTTGYAATGCATGCCTTTGCTGAAAAAGGGTGCCTTCTATTTCACTAACAATTCTCCAAGGTAACAACTGCTATTAAAACAGCTTCTTACTCAAGTTAGGTTAAAACAGTCTTCCAGGAGGAATTTCAACCTTTCTTTTCATGTCAGATCTGAGTAAAAGGTTGCAATGTCATAATTTACAGAAAATGAGATTTCAGAAATATTTTGCTTTGGGAAGATCAAACCTCTTTGATTTCAGAAGGACACTTCAACCTTCATTACATAATACTCAAAGCAAAATGCTATGTTCTAACTTCAACATGAAAGACTCCAATAATTTCCCAAAGAATTCTGATAAAACTGGATGTGCTTCTGTGAAATGCTTCCATTTTGCCAGATCAGTATTATCACATAGAAAAATGCAGCAACCAGCACCACTCATTCACCTCTGAATTTGATTTCCTTCGTTCCATTGCTGCACATGCTATTTGCTTCTCGCTTTTTATTGACTGGACTTTGTTCATAGGATTTCAAAAGTGTTTTCCCAATAGCATCTTTAGAAAATAGAAGAAAAAAGGTTCTCGGCTGGTGGAGGCTGGCAAAGCTCCAGCAAGTCAATGGGCCTCAGCTGAGGCACTGGCCCTTTGTGAGCTTTCACAGAGGCTTTTTATATACTGCAGAGATGCTGGATTATGCGGACAAGTCAGGAAACCACACTGTGTCTCCAGTCTGCAAAGATTATAGATATTTTAGCAGTCACCAGTCATTTGAGGCTAGTGGTACAGTGACAGTTTTGGATAAAGAGAAAGACTCAGTAGTCTTTAGGTAACACTGATTGCTTTATTTGACCATACATTTTCTTCACTGCATTTTTAGCCTGTAGGGCTCAGTGAGTTTTAGGAGTGAGAGACACAGAATATTCACTCGGGCAGATAAGTACATATCTGGAAACTACTGAAAGCACCACCTGCTGCTTCTTGCATTCATTCTTTTCTCTGTTCTGAGTAGCTTGAAGAAAAAAATATCTACCATAAGGCCAAAGGAAAAACAGTCTGTGGCAAAATGGCAGGAGAGAAGAGCCTACCTGCAAGATTTGCTATCTGAAGGAGACCTTCAAGCTGCCAGAGCAGCCTATCCAAGGGGCTGTGCAGGTGCTTGATGAATAGCRGAGGGATCCTGAGTGCAGCTCCTGGACCTGAAGACAATTCTCCTTCCTATCAAATTATCTAAGACTAGCAGAAACCTCTTCATGTGTTAGATCTAATCTCTAGAACAAGAGCTTGAACTGATGGCATTTCTGCATCATGTTCTGCCTTGGAAACTGGCMAACAGTTGCTAGGCCTTTCACCTTTGTGGCTTATCACCATAACCTTTTATTTCTTATTGCTGTGGAGTCTGTCATAGATGGCCATTTCTCACAGACTTCCACAAACACTTACATTTCACAGCACCCCCGCTTCGCCCAGTGGGATATGGAGAAGGTAAAGCTCATCAGAAACTCTCTTTCACTGCTTCTCCTTTCAGAACCCCTCCAAACAGAGAAAAACCAGTATGTCTGCGCTATCCACACTTAAGAAGGCAATCACTCAGCTACAGAAATGAATGAAAGAACCAACAAAGAAGGAAGAGAATATTATAAAAGGAAACAGGAGGATCTAATKTGATAGTTGGTCCTGATCCACCCAAACAAGTAACTGGAACCACTGCTCAATTTTGTACAACRTGATGTTGTGAGAGAAAGAGAGGAGAAGAGAACGGGAAAGCAAAGCTGTGACAAGAACACGAGCAATCACAAGCCAATTCTCGTAAGAGAGACTAACGGATGGTGAATCTGGCCAGCACACTGCGAACCAACTGTACAGCAGAGAGAAGATAAGATGCTTCTCCTAGTGGAAGCAGTCAGTAATTCATTCTTTGAATTTCATTTTAATTTCATTTCCTGTTTTCATCTCAGTCACAGAATTACACCTTTCTGTTATAACGCTACTTGACAATCCAAGGTCAGGCCTACAACACAGTGGGCAACTCACCGTTCATGATGCTCTCTGGAGGGATACGAACTCACACTGGGCAAGTGGGTGAGAACCACCTCACTGTATCAGCAAGAGACTCTTGTGCATAACAAGCTATGGGTTAGAAAGGCTTAGCAGTAAAATTTTTGGAATCTCAAGAACTGAAGTGGAAAAAAACGCCTTTCTTGTATTGCTTTTTCATTTTTTAAAAAATATGAGTAACTTACTGTATAGGCTTTTCTTCTATTCTTGTCAATTCCTCTGCAACGCAAAATTCTTTGTGGGGAAAAAAGGTAGAAGGAGGGTTTAAAAAAAGAAACAAAAATATGATGTAGTAAAAAGAAAGAAAAGAAAAGAAAAGAAAAAGAAAACAGAATCAGTGTGATCATCTAAAACACCAGCCTAGGGCAATGCTTTCACTATTAAGAAATTCCTAAATGAATGCCGCTTTCCTTGCTGCTCACTTCAAAACTCTGCGTTTTCATGATAACACCAAGGAAGTCAGTTCCACAGAACTTCTCATCTGTCAGATGTGGTTTAGAAAAATAGAAAGTTTCAAATTGCAAGACATTTAGAAAATATTAGAGTAAGGGAATGCTTCTGTATTTTAAGAATCATATGAAAACAGTATCTGCCAGATCACAGTATCCCTATCATGTCAAAACATAACTTATTTTATAATTTAATTGCACTGAAACCCCTGAAACAGCTTGTAAAGTAAAGCACTATTTGATGAGAGAAAAAGATGCAGAAACCAGACCTATACTACCCTGTGAAGTATTGAAAAGTCTGGCACTGCCCAAGAAATCACCACACAGCCTTGTTGTCTGGCAATCTGGAAAAGATAGGAACAAAGAAGGGAAAAGGTAGGAAAAATGTCACAAAAAAGAGAAGAGCATTGCACTGGAATCCAGTTCTTACTACACAGTCATGCCTCAGCACCCAAATGGCCTGGAGTGTTGAAAGAAAATTAGACTCAAAATCAAAATGATTAAAAACCCCCAAAATCTTGCTCGAGTGAGACTGCAGGAGATGAAGCTTCAGCTCTGCCAGGAGCAGATACAAACACAGCTGAGTAACCACTATCAGTRCGGAAGCCGGAGATGTTAGGGAAATTATTCTCACCGAAGACGAGCGTAACCTTTTCGAAAGATCATCCAGGTCAGAACTGACGCCCTTAAACGTTTTCAGTTCAGTAAGCAAGTCAGCGGGAAGGCCGAGCCCCTGCTCACCGCGTGCACAGGTTTCATGAGCAGCCCCCGACACGAGCAGCGAATCGCCAGCGCCGCCGCGGCGCCCCGCGCGCAGGCGGAGGGTAACTTGGGCTCTGCCACAGACAAATCAAGTGAAAGACCTATAAAAACGATACCTGAAGCAGCGTGAGCGTGGCCATCCCACCCTGCGGCTCTGCAAGCAGCCGCGCCGCCCGGGGCGACCAGCGCGCCCTCCTCTCCCGAGAGAGGCAGAGCGCAGCGGCGGAGTCCAAAATCTGCCGGCTGTTTCTACTGCATAGCGTTGCCCTGAATCCTTGAAAAATAGCAGATATCAACAGAAACATGTGGGAAGAACGTGAGCGGGCATTCAGAAATGCAATTACCCAGAAAAAAACGCCAGAATTATTTCAAAAGGCAGCGTGAAGGATATACTACCCTCACAGGGCAAGGGAGAGGGAAGGAAAAATTGAAGCCAATATACAAGTTACTCCATATTCCTCCAACACTGTAAAATAAAACCTAATGTGTAGGAAAGCAAATGGCACAGTAGTGACAGCTGGTTGCTGTCAGGCCTTGCACCCAAATGTTAACRTCACTGGTGCTCTAAAAACAGATCAGATGCAAGAAATGCATCTGCAAATGGAGAAAAATGGAGGGAAAAAAAGAAAACCCACTGAAGTACATTTTCAAAAATGGTATAGGAGCCTTGGAGGATAAACCTGTGCAAATGCYACTTAGTGCTTCTCAACATTTTTCCATCTTCTCTTGTACATTAAACAAATTTGTGCTTTTAAAATATCTTCCCCGTTACTCTAGCAGGGCCCTGCAGAGCYGGGCTGTGGCTGTACTTTCACATTAGCCCTTAAGAGGTGAATATTTCCTTTCTATTTCACTCAATTCTCCCAGAAATGAAAGGCTGAAGCGAACATACGTACACCATTAAAATACCCACTTACGAATACCTGTCCGCTGTAACCCTGAAGTGGTATTTTTACAAGTAAGTTCATTTCAAACCATAGATCTCTGTTGAGGCCTTTCTACATTTAAATGTTATCTGAGCCATCACTCGATGCACAACTAAACCGTTGCCAAACTGCACTGTCCCAGGCATGATTTGGTTGCGCAGTTCCTTGTTTGACAGTAGATAATCCAGGTGAACTGGGATCTGTGTCGAGCCAGGGACGAGGCTCTTCCTCCCCGCGGGTCTGCGTCAGGGCAGACGCTCCAGGGCTGGGCTTGACTTGCTGTTCTGCCCCTCTGTCTAGTAAAGCTGCGCATTGCCAGACACCTACTTACGACATGAGGTAATTCCAGAACTCAGGCAATTGAATAAAATATTTTCAGACTCGAATGGCAGACTACAGGAGAAACAGCAAGCTGGGTTTTCTGCAGTCTACCTGAAGCTTTGGCAACATTTCTCTACCTAAGCTTACACAGCAGTGTTGCTGGGATGGAGTGACAGTGTTTCTTTGTGTTTCATTTTCTGAAACAAACAAGGGAGCTTTTTTTTTTTTTTTTTATTTTTTCATTTCAGAATGCAGAAGCAAGGATGGAACTAGCAGACTGAAAACTGAAGTGATAATAGATTAAAAAAACCCCTGTAAAATAAAACCTAATGTGTAGGAAAGCAAATGGCACAGTAGTGACAGCTGGTTGCTGTCAGGCCWTGCACCCAAATGTTAACGCCACTGGTGCTCTGTGAATGTAATCTCATACTTGCGATTAAAATACCAGTAATGGGGAACACAGGCAAGGGGCTTCATTTTCTGACATGGATCATGGTTATAGATCATGTYGATCTTCCTGCCCTCAATCTAAACMACATATTCACTGCCTAGGTACCTAATGTTGCAGAGCCCACCCAGCCAGATATGCATTCAGTGCTTGGTGGCTTAAGAAAATTAAGTAGATTGAATCTTTCCAAATGTGCCTCCAGATTCGCTGTTTGCAGAGGAAGGAGCTAAAGCTTCACATCAGAGAGAGGAAAATGTTCCTTGAGGCCCCAGCTGTGCTCTGCAGACTAACGGAGATAAACTCCAGCTGCCTCTGCTACCTGGGCAGCAGGGACAGAGGCACAACCTCCAGCCTCTGCTCGTGCCTGACCGAACTGCCTAATGCATTATACAGAGGTCCAAGCTCCAAAGCCTTAAGCCCACCGTGTGTTTGATGATGCAGGTCTTCTTTGCAGTAGAAAAAAAGCATTTGAACTGATGTAAAATAATCCCTTTCTTGCTAGACTACAGCAGAAGCCTTCCCTTGCTCTCCAGCAGGTAACCACTTCTCTTATTTTGCTATTAGAGTAAAATAATTTTTCTTACAGTAGAGCATAGGAAATTCTCCAAAGTGATGCAGAATGATTATACCAAAATAAAAAGGGTTGTTGCATGTTTTGAAAGGCACAGTTTCCTTTACAGCCTGAAATACTGTGCCTGTTGTGAGGGTGCTGGCAAATTCTGGATCTAAGATCTCTGAAATCAGCCATTATCTATCTTCTGAGTTTTGACCTGAGCTGAAACACAACCATGGAAATGGCAAAGAAAAGAAAAGAACTTTGGGGGTATGTTGTTGTTAATATCTGATTTGATGTAGCAGATTTTAAAGTTTATATACTGCATCACTGCTCAAGGAGCCAATGGTCAAGAGCAATATATTTCAAAATGATCCAATCTTAAAGAAGAGTTTCAGACCCTATATATTAATCAGCATTATTGCATAGGTACGTTTAATGGATCCAGATTTTACCACTTCTCTGAATGCAAAACCTGACTCAGGCCAACTTCTACCCGAAATCTTACCTCTTCTGGAGAGAGAGCTCTCCCCGTGCTACGTAAGGACACAAATGCAGAAGGTAATACAGATGTTAAGTAAAAGCCCTCAGCAGCATTACACGTTATACTCTTAACTCGGTGCATTCACGCTACAATGCGAGTACGTGCTCAGGGTATCCGTGAACAAACTCTCCGCTGAGCAGAGCTACAGCACTGATCTGTGAYGAGGGAAACGCAAGAAGAGTGGTTATCCATAGTCTCCGTAAGCGTAAAGCGACGTATACCAAGAGCAACAAGACAGGGCGAGGCAGAGAGCTCCTGTGGAGGTTATCAGCACGCTGCCCTGCTTCCCCCACGTCAACACAAACGTCTTGGGGAGTAGCTGCCAGGCACGTCGCTAGGACCCGACCCTCCTCGGCTACTGCACGCAGCCCCAGAAGCCCCACGCGCGCGTAGCAGCATGCAACAGCCACAACTGTCCACAGCACATACCGTTGGCTGAACTTCCGCAGGCAGAGACAGCTATTTTCCCTGCTTAGAATACTCCAAATATTAATGAGCAAATCATTTAAATTAACAGAGTATGTGATTTTCTGTTGCTGTTTATTTGACTGTCTTCAAACATGAAAATGACATTTAGAGGATCACCGCTTTATTGTAAACTAATACCTTTCCTAGTAATTGAGATTTTCCTGTTACTCCCAACCTGGATCACGCAAAGACCGAAAGGCTGAATTAATTTCTCAGTGGAACAGCAATAGAAGAGAGGGACAAGGGAAAGAGAAAAAGAAAATCCAAGATAAGACTCAATAAAACCCATTTTTTTCTGATTTGGTAAAGCCAAATTGACTGACATGGTATGAATTTTAACCAGGTCTTGGTAAAGAAGAGACCTCTGATATGAAAATTACTTCAGCAAGCAATGAAAAAAAGAAAAAGTCCAAGTTAAGTCTCTTCTGAAAGTCTTTTACAGGTGACAAAGCTGGCAAATTTGCTGCTTTGCACTGGCGGATATTTCCACAGGTCTGGTTTTGCTCAGCCCTGGCTCACCGCAGCCAGTCTCTGTGGTCTGTTGCGGAAAAGTCAGAAGCAGGGAGGAGAATTCGGCACCTGAGCAGCTGGACCTGGAGACGAGCCAGAAGCCTCCCCGCTCCTTTAACTCCCAGCAATGCCCATCCTGCGCAATTGCAGTTAATGAGACTTTTGCCCTCAACTCAACAGGGCCAGAMTTGACGTACTTACTAAAGACAGACCTTCCCACATAGTATTATGGAAAAGAGTCTTCTTCAGAAATGACCTGGAAAAAAATTAGTGACTTCGTTACAGCTTGTAGCAACATAATGAAAAGCTTTCAGGGAACCTCACTTGTCTGGCAGATGCTTTAGGAGCAACCAAATTAAGCAYGCTGGAGCCCTCTGCTGAACTGGGGCCTACGGCRGGAAAGAAGGGTGCTACGAAAATTTTGCGGCTCTCCTGGCCGCTCCTTAAGGTTAAAACTTCCTTTGCATCAGAGATTTAAAATCATCACAATTAACAACACAGGTTCCTGTTTCTATTTCAAAGTCTCTATCTTTTCAGATTCCTACAGCAATATACAGCTGCTGATACTTTGGCACTGACTTAAAAGTGATAGTAACACTTCATTATGCCTTCTTCTTTTTTACTGTTTTTCCAGCTTATTCTTCATAACTCCAGCCTGAAGTAAAGGATAGTAAAGTATAGTAAAGTACTACCCCCCAACAAAAGCCATTACCACCCATTTTAAAATACAGCTGAAATAAAGTACTAGCCGTGCAGCGTAATAAATGCAACTCCATAACAAACATGCTGTAATATAAATCAGTGATCATAACTCAAGTGTTTCCATGCGCAAAGCACCTTCTGCAAAGTGCTCCTGTTCTAATTTTTGTTTCACCTAATTCTCTCGAGCTTATCTTTATTCACACTATTTTAAGTTACTTTTCTACTTTAGATTCTAACTTCCTTAGGGCAGAACCCAAATCTTATTTTATATCCAAAATATCACCCTTATTTACAGTGCTGGCCAAATGGAAATAGAGATAATAAATTTGAGGATAGCACGATCTTTTAGGATTATCAGCTCAATTTTCTGTCGTCTAAGTTAAACACACGCATTTGCAAACTTCTCTGAACCACCCCCAGAACGGCCAGTCAACGGAGCCAAGGGCCCCGGGCACAGGCAGAGGTTCCCGSTGCTGCCGCAGCCGCGCGGCCCCAGGACGCTGCTGGTTTGCAGGATGCCCCAGCGCATCGCGGGAGGTGAAGAGGCTCTTTCCCTCCACAGAGTTTAAAGCAGACCCAAGGCAGTCCGAAGTTATGGCCTGGCACACTTGGAGCAATAAAGCTCGTCTCCCCCCTCATCTCCAAAACAGAAAGCGAAATGGCTTGGTAAACACCCTGCTCTCCTGACCTGGCAGCTGCCCCTGCGCGCCAGGACAGCTGGACGAAGCCCTGCACCCCGTCCGCAAAAGCGCCCTCACCGCCGCGCTCCCGCGGGAGCCGGCCGCCGAGGGCCGGGGCTGCTCCCCGGCGGCCGCCCCGCGCTGCACGGCCCCGGGGCGCAGCCGACACGGCAGCTCTAAGCTCTGTGGAAAACCCCGGAAAATTTCCGTTACAGTCCTTGCAAGTTTCCTATCACCACCCCGTTCCTTTATCCCCCCCGGGAGGCCAGGCCTCGCTCGCCCCCGCGGCGTACGAGCTCGCAGGCAGCGTACGCGCCAACCTCCGCCCCAGCAGAGCGGCATCAGCAGGTGGGAGTCAGATCACACAAGCTGAACACGCAGTCCTGATAGCTAAACCTTTGTGATTTCAATAGATAATTTGCTGGAATAATAACCTCAATCAGCAATCAAGGTTTCCTTCTCAATTTTTGTTGCTTGCATTATCTGGCAGCTTAATTCATTGTACACTAAATCCAGTTGTGCATTAATTGTATGTTTCTGCACAGTAATTAACTAATCACTACGGCACTCCCTCCCTGTTATGAATAACCTCATTAATTCAAGACTGAAAGCTTGGTGCCTGCTGCCATTGCTATCAATTTTTTTGGTCCTTTCTGCTTCTTCTTGACTTATAATCAAATATGAAACTCATGTATTTTTAAATACTTTCTCTTCTGTTTTTCCCACTGAAAAATTCATTGTGCTATCAAGCCTTTTAAAATAATGTTTATTCATTTTGCATTTCTTTGCTAGGCAATCAGAAGCTGTTACAATAAAGCGTGTGACTTGCTCTCTTTATGGCAGCACCTCTGCTGTGTCATCATCTCCATTTTAATCCCGAGTTTACTACAAATTAGAATTTAGATGTAAAATCACAACTCAGAGGTCAAAGCCACCATCAGATATCTTTGCATGAGGCAAAATTTCTTTATTATTATTATAGGATTGGATGTTTTTAGGTTATTCCTTTGGTTAGAAGCCTGTGGACCCATTCTATGATGCCAGGGAAAGCTGTGCATGCGCCTGCAAGGTCACAGCTTGGCCAGCAGAAGGAATTGAATTGCTTGTAGATGCCTACAGCAGGGATATGTAGTTTTGATTAACAGGACACTTGCACCGTTGAGGCTCTGAAGCCAGCGCTTTGCTGTCACAGCGCACTCTGGCTACTCTTAAATTTAGAGCTAAGCATTGCTTAAGTTTTTGCTGAATCAAAGTCTTGCTCCTCTAAAAAATTTCCTTTAAAGCAATTTCTGTTTCAGATGTACTATCTAGTGTCATTATTCTGAAAGGCAAAGTTTTTGTGTTTAATTTCCCCCCCCAATACAGGCAATGATCTGAGATTCCAAATTGTGGGAACACCTGCTATGAGAACTGGACAGGAGATCTAATGATTTTGCAAATGCGCACGTACACCTCCCAACCAAACACACTGCAMGGCCAGCATTCGATTCTTCGTAACGACTCTGCGTACTTTTCCTTCCAATGGATGGGGCAGGCCTAGAAGCCACGAGGCCAGCTTCACAGCTGCTAGAAGTCACTGCAGCTCGATGGAGCTCAAGGGGAGAACAMGGTGTTACAGGTCACTGCAGCCCTTTAGAAGGGAAAAGGCACTATTTCAACAGCGGCTGTGAAAGCCATCCTGTAGATCAGGAAATGTATTACGGAATCCATTCAACCTTTAAGAGATTTGGGATACTTTGCAAAGTATTCTCCCTTAAAAAAAAAAAAAAAAAAAAAAGGCAAGTATATGGGGAAATGCTGGAGTGGTCTAATTCCTCCCTGCTATGCAAGGGGGAAAAGTGCTGCTGCAGACCGCTGCTCCTGAACAGCAGGGCTCCAAGGCTGCGGTGCACGCACAGCAACTTCTGCTTTACCACGCCAGCGCGTATCAACATTTATCCAAATACAYATTTGTACAACAGACCATAATGATCCGTTTACTTTGTAACAGTCTATTTGGCTGCCCCTAAATGAGTGGATTAGGTGCAGAGTGAAAGGAGATATTACTGCTATTGCTATTTTGGCATCTGCTCCTGTCTTAYCTACTACCATTTCTCTCATTTCTACCTCAGATACCATTGCTCTTGTTATTACAGTCATCAAGCTCTTCCTGTATATGGCTTCAAATCTGCCTTTTTATGAATTTCTACCATTTTCTGCTTATTTCTTTAGATATTTCCATTTTGCCTGCTTTCTGCCACMACCTTTGCATTTATCTGAACTCATTCATTCCTGCTTCTCTTCTGCCTAGCCCCAGTCCTAAGTCTTTAACCCTCAAAYTGCATTATTTGTTTTGAAAGCAGGTATAGTTTTGTTCAAATCAGTTGAGAACCGGTCTGTAACACCAGCACTTCTTAAGAGCTCACCTTCAGCTGAACCTGCGGTTGTGGTTCAGAAAGTATTGCTCACTTTTCCCACCGCACAACTAAATACCCATTAAGCAGGAAGCAGAGAGCAGGGAGAAATGCAGGTATTTGTATAACTATYGACATTTATATACCTATACATTTGTTTTATATACTATTATGAAARCAATGGTATCCCTGCTAACCGAAAAGAAGCTCTGCGTGCAAGTTGCAGGAAGGTTTCTGAATCCATGTCAGCCACCTATCAGCCTGCCCGGCTCAGCGCGTACACTGGGCACCCGGGATGCTGCTTACACTGAAGGACGTAACACTTCTCTCTGCTGCACTAAATGAAAGGTCACAGAGTGAACTATAAAGAGCTGTCATCCTCTCCCTTCCTTTTTCACAGGAGGAATTAAATTGTTAGCAAAGGTGACATGTAAATGATTGCACTGGACAGTGGATTAGCATTGTGCCAAGATAAATAAGGYAGTTTGCAGCTCTCCAAAACTATCGTTGCAGGTTTCCTTCAGGGCTAGCTGAAATCTTGCCATCATTTGTAACCAGTAACTTCAYTGGGGAGAGGTGGGGAAAGGGAAGATCTTTAAACCATGACTGTAGAGATTTTGGGCTCATCTGCAAGGAGGAGCATGCAAAGCAGAAAAGACAGCGTGCTATCAATTTGCAGTGCATCTCACTTCACTCCGATTTCCTCACACAGGAAAGACTTTATACTCCATTTTAAAAGGGAAACTGAGATATTGCAGAAAAAAGCAGCTTTGAAACAGTGCCTGTCTACTGTGCCTTCATGCTCACCTTAATCTACGCCCTGCAGAYGGCCCCTGTTTCCCAAGCTTCAACATACCAGAGGATAAGTTTGCAGAAATTCCAGTCCCTCTGAAGCCAGTGCACCCAGAAGGATCTGTGTCAAATCAGCTTCAACATCAACACGAATACCCACATACGTAACGGCCAGGTATTGCAGGAGCAGGCGTTAGGTGAAATGCTCAGCGTCCAGCACTAACCTGCAGGTTCAGGAGAGGACGGCGCACTCGCGGCTCTTTGAGTTTGCATTTGGTTTATCTGCATAACTGCTTCCTTTTAAAAACATTGTTTTCATAGTTAGATTCGTGGTAGGAAGAATAAAAAATATTGCCAGGCAGGTTGCATGATGAACTATAAAGCTTGATGCACTGTAAGGTTCAGAACTAATCTTTTTGATTCATTGACCAACTGATACTGTATCACCTACATAYTGCAGCTGCAGCTTAACCAAACCTTATTAGATGAAAGAATAACAACGGGAAAGCCGCTATAGGATTTGTAATATATTTCACCTCTGTATGTTTGCCTCAAGGCAAGTTATTTAAAACAATTTGTTGTGCTCGTTTGGAATGGAATAAAAAGATACGTTATTGTATAAACTCTAGGCAAAATTGGGTTATCCTGATTTCAAGAAGTAACTATTTTGTTAAAATTGATTAATTTGTTACAATTTGTTACATGTGATTAAATCTGAGTTCTGACATTAAAAATCCCAGAGGAACTTTGGGCAAAGCCCAAGTTAAGGGCAAAGCCTGATGGGGAAAATTGGTATTAAAAAATTTCAGAGTCTATACTGAGTTTTGGAAAAAAAAAATATGACTATTCTTGGATCCAGGTCCTATTTCACCTTAACTGTAAGTTTTAGATAAGTATTTTTGAGTCTTTTGTCTTTCTTTAATTTAAGTCTTGCTCAACATATACCTAGGACCCAGATGCACTAAAAAAGTCTCCTGTTTCAGACTGGATCCATACGTATCCTAATTAAACCACCATTTATATCAATCTTGCTAAACTCTGCTAGCTTGTTTGTCTCAAGTAGTTTTTCAAATTAAATTAGAACAAAATAATTGTTTCTATTGGCACTGTGTGTCTTTGTACTGGGCAGAGGAACAGATACTAAATGTCTATTAGAAAACTGTTGGCACTTTTCTCAGCATAACATCACATTTCATTTTATACATTAAAATACAGTTTAAATTTGCATCTCTATTTGTATCAGCTYCAAATACCTTCTGAATCAAATCTTGAATGAATGAGGTGCAAGCCTCAAAAAAATGAGCAAGTGACTCCCCCAAAACAGGGTCTGTGCTTATTCTAGTCAATCTTCACTTAGTGCCTTCCCATATGAGGAAGAAAAGTCTATCAATCACAGCAAACTCTGGCTGTTAACAAGGCTGTGCTTCTGTAGAAATAATGCCATCCTTCTGCAAGCGGATCATAGCAGGCTAGAAACAGCCTACAAGCTAGTCATTGACCACTGAATTTTCATCCTTCAGCATACAGATTCTCATTTACCTCTTTCCCCAAAATAACTCCAAAAAGAGTGGGCAGCTAACCAACAAATTTCGTTAAAGACCATGTTTCCCTTCTTGTGACCCATGCATTGCTATAYATTTGCTGTTAAGACTTGAATGAAGCCTTATTCTTTGTTTTCACTTTACTTCAGAAGACAACATGTTTTCCCTTTATTTCTTTTTTATTTAGACGGACCTATACAGCCAAATTCATGGCATATATSTAATCCCTTCCTCTGCCAGATCTCTACTCAAATATATGAAGTCTAATGCAGTATCACAGGTATTTCATCAAAACAAAACTTAATGAAAAGCTGTTTTTAGTGAATGGTGTAAAATTGCACATCATTTTAGCACAGTACCATATGGCCTCATTTAGCATAACAAATGCTTGCAAAGAAATCTCAAGTGAAAGTAATGTGGATATGAATACCAGGATTACATTATGCAATGGACACTTGGACTCAAAATCYTACACAAGTAATGAAAATTTCATTCCTCTGCAATGAGCACAGGGACAATTTTTGCACCTGTCCTGTTGCTACTCCTGAATATCCTAGATGTTATAGAAATATTTCTCATCTAACTGGTCAACTCATTCTTGCCTTACAACATGTTCCTTCAATAAACATGGACAAGTTCYTTTTGAAGTAAAGTACTATAAACCAGAAAAAAAACACAAATCATCTAGTCCATATGCTCATCTACAACATGCCATAAAAAAAACCCCATTAGCCCACATGGAAAAGAAAAACTGCAAGGGATATAGGTATGGCTGATAGAAGCAAAACATCACCAGTYTGGCTTAGAGTTAATGGACTACATCTACCCAGGCAGAGCAGGAATGACAAAAGCCTTATACTCTGAAGGCAGCGAAGGTGCTGGAAGAATAAATCACTGAATTTTCTGCTTCTCTCCTAGCCACAGACACAGTGGATGTTGTATCCTTTTCACCAGAAACATTAATTCTTTCATGGCCTGTATGATAACTAATTATTAGAGATAGGAAACACTTTAAACAAAATCAAGGCTACTCACAGCAAGATGGGTGAAGACTGTGGACAATCACTGACCTATAGATCTCAGAAAAAAYAGAAGAACATCTACAGGAGCTTGAATGGTTTGCTACACCACAGTATTAAGTCATAATGCATTTAGAATAAAAGTCTTGGTCCTATTGTTGTTCCCTTGATCTTTTTATTTTTCCCTCCTCCTGTATTAGAAACATATTAGTCTATTTTGCTAGAGGATATACACGCTGTTAAGTCTGTGTGCTTTGTCTAGACCTTCCAGTACAAATCTAATTTCAAAATAATTTTGACAAGTCACAGCAAAATGCRGTGAACTAGGGAATGAGATTGTTTATAATTCATTTTTTGGACAGTAAATTATCAATCAAAAAAGTTKTTCTGAGCTAGAGAGCATCAATAGGGAAATCTAGGGTAGGAGGTACAAGGACCGGGCTAAGCCCTGGAGCGTTTCCTTCGGGAGCTCGCCTTCGCTGAAGTGCTCCTTCAAGGAGCCACGCAGCCATGCCCAACTCAGCCAGCGAAGCCCAGCTCCGGAGCCCCCAGGGATTTTGTCTGGGGCACMGAGTGATTGCATTAACCGAAGATGAACTGCAGAAACTCAAACTGCAGCTTGTAGTTTCACCACATTAGTTTTACTCGCTTTAGGCACAGTCCAATTAACTTGCCTTTGCTGATCCTAGCTAGGCAGTTTCCTATTCCCACCTTACTCTGAATTCTACAGTGATTTCTTCCCTAATGCAGATCATTTCACCAAGCTTTTTTTCCAAAGTGCTCTAAACATTTAAGACAGCAAAAATCCAGGGCAGACTTTTGCTTGTGGATGTGGATTTTTCTTCTGTAATAYAAAAAGCAAATTCAATCTCTGTCTTGCTGGAATGACCTAACCTTTGTTTTTTTCTTAAAATTCTATTTTGATAAACTCTTGTTCTAAATCAATATGAAATCATTACAAGAAGCCATAAACCTGAAATGTGATTTCAGAGAATAGAGTAACATTGCAAAATTATTAGGTGCTAACATCAGAGATTCATTTTTAACTTCAGTTTCGAGGTCAGTCGACAGACCTTTCAGGAYAGATAGAAAGAACAGACCAACTTTCCTTGTTACCATCTCAAATCTCCCCGCATCCCCTTGGGCCCACTCTGCCAAACTGGCAGAGCCCTCTGCCCTGCGCTTGCCGGGACTATGCAGAAGGCAAAGTGACTCTCACTCTGCTCTCTCTTGCTTACAAAGGTCAGTTTCGTAAAACTTGTCATTTTGATCCATATTCTAAAGTCAAATTTTTATAAATTAGTGTGCTGATAAATGTAACCATTTGTAGTTGCAGTAGATGTTTATCTCCGCACTGCTGAAATCTGCAACGAGCACTAACAGTGCTGAAGACTGTCAACATTTGCCTTGACAGGGGGGATCTACTGTCCCCCAGAAACGAACCACAGCCTCACAAGATCCAGGAATTTTTTCTSCAGGCTCCTAGAGCAGTTTAGAGGAGGCAGGAGGCTCTGGGCAGCACCAGTCCTTTTAACTGGCAGAGGCAGACTCTTCTGCAGGATCCTACATAGGAATAGTCTCAAGTTCGAGATGAAATTATTGGTCAGAATGAGAGCCCAGGGCACTTGCCCYTCTTCCCCTGGCTCAGCCAGACAAGAAACACTTAAGATCAAAACCCTGCCTTGTTTTGTTCAGCATGGACACTTGAAACTGTCTAATCCATGTCTTAACAAGTTCCCAGAGCAGAGCTAAATGAATAGTGATAAATCAAAAAAAAAAAAAAAA
>NW_028186150.1:3223511-3232461 GCF_003343005.1 Rhea americana
AAAGAAAGAAAAGAAAAAGATTTTGTTCCATCATGATGTGGAGTAAGATTTTTCTCAAGTCTTGACAAAGAAACACATTCCCAAATGCCAAGCAATGTTAATAAAAACATTATATATTCAAAAAGTGCTATTTCAATAGACTGAGAAGGTCAAAAGGACAGTATTTATTACAGTACTAACTCAATTTTAAATTCTAGGGAAATCTCAAGATTTACTGGGGAAAGAGTCATTTACCACCCAGACAGATAACATATACACACCATTTTAACATTCTTTATAACATTCTCTATAATGCTTCCAAGATTTGAAAAAAGCAGTCTCCCCTGCATCCAAAATAAATCTAAAACTTCTAGACAAGAAGTAGCTAAATAAAATTTTAATGAATAAATACCAGAGGACTCAACATAGTTTTACACAAAAAGATTTTTTTCAAAGCCTTTTCTTTCCTACTTGCTTTCCTAGTTTTCATCTTCTAGGCCTATATATGAAAATTTCCTAGGAAAAGGCAAAAAAAAACCCAAAAAACAAAACAAAACAAAAAAAAAAAACAATTCACAACATACTCAAGCTAAGATGGGAAACAAATGTCAAAAGACAAAGAGGTAAAAATCAATATATTTCAAATGTAAAGCTACATATTCTTTTAACATTACATTAATAAAAAATTGGCTGGCATTCAAGTGAAAAGTAAGTCTACTTGTCTTCCTTTTTTCCCTCTAATCTGTATAAGGTTTGTTATATTAATACATTGTACCTTTTTTTCTGAGTACTGYGTCAGCGCAAAGCTTTAGCCTTAAGTGCCTTCCTGGAGTCCTTTATACCACTGCCTTTGGAAATTACTCTGGATGTATATACTGTTTATTTCTTTACTACCTTCTAACTGCAGATGTCCCCTAATACTTGCCCAAATGAGCAAAACAACAAGGGAAGTTTAATTTCATCCACAAYTATTTATCAGCAATTTTCTAGTGCAATCCAGCTACCTGTGCTACACACTTCTGTGCCTACCAGAGAAGCACGCAGCAGTGCCTCGACATTGCAGCTTCGTTCCAAAGCATTCCTCTGGGTTTGCTGTAATTCATCTCTCCCCTTTCTCCAGCAGAACAAATTTATCAGATCTGTTCTTAGACCAGACATAAATTTCTTTGGACATTTTGAATGAAATACAGGTCAGCTGCTTTCAAGAATAAGGATGGTATAAAAAATTACCATTTAAACTTCTGTTCTTCTATTTCTAGCAGTTTGCTAGTGGACAAGAATCGTGGTAAGATGACAGCTTTTCCATCTCAAAAAAGACCTGCTGACTTTAGTGATGTGTGATCAAATACACTGCTGTAGACATGTCTTTTGACAATCTCCTAGAAGTTGTTTGCTGAGGTCTGAAAAGCCTGGTATTATATGAGCACACATTTTCCTTGCTTTAGTAATGAAGTTTCCTGGTATTCTGCAACTCTTGCTTACCCTGTTCACTTAAGCACACCTTACAAACCTCTCCTTGCATTTGGCAAGTGCACGCTACCTACGGTTTTCCATAGGTTTACTCAAAAAGCATGATATTTCTCAGAATATGTAACTACAGAACAAAAGTTTTTTTCATGAAGTACTACTGAAAAAAGTCAAAATGAGCTGTCTTACTGAAGTGATACACTCCAGCCACCAATTTATGCTACTTCTCAGCAGGAGAGGAGCTCTCTGTATACACGTTTATACTGTGTCCAGCAGCTGGACACATTCAAAGCTATACAGGAGAACAATTTTGGCTAATTTGGGCCAACAATGACACGTACTATGATGTATGGGAGAGCTGTGCTCAGTTAAACCCTCTTCCTGGAAATACAGACAGACTTTTCCTATGCTCACAAATGGTTATCACTGAATTCTGGAATATCACTGAAATACAGAACTAAGACCCTCTGTCTTACATTTCCCTAGGAAGCAGCAGAATAACATACAAAGTCAACTTGGGGGTTATAAAACCATTTAAGCAGCTATTTATCTAGCAAATCTGATTTAGATGAGAGAAACGTATTGTAGCATACTTAAAAATAGCTCTTACCTGYGTTTAAGGTATAAAATCACAGTGTATGATAAAACCTTGATTTCCACCAACGTACATGCACTATAAACTCCATTTGCATGTAGAAGTTTTTTCAGCAATGTATTTGCTACTCTCCTTTCCTTACTTCCCTTCATGAAGAACGATCACCAAGAACTGATCAGAATCACTTAAAGATTAATAGATTAATGAAACCAGTTATGTATCATTGTTTTTTCCTTTGTTTTTAAATGTTAAAGATGTTGACACCAAGCTAGACCACATATCCAGAAACTACACACTTCACCAAGTTCCTAATCAGTACATATATATATATATATATATATATATATATATATATTTACTCTTTGTTTAAATGTATCATTGACTACCCCTCTTACTATAAGCTAAAGACCATGAGTAGCAACTGCAATCAGGGAAAGCGCACTAGAGAAAGCATGTGTATATTAACTGTATGTAGAAATCACATTTCATCACTATTTACTTCAAAATAGCTAATTCTCATTAAGATGCAAATTAACTGAGTTATAGGTGCTTGAAGGAAGAACATTCAGGACTCAAGTGTCACCTGTTGATTAGATGGTGTTGGCTCTAAGGCTCCTTCGGGATTTGACAGGTAACTTGCTTAGGTATCAATGTAGTATTTCCAGGCATAATTCTACAGTGCTGTTGCGCTGTCTTCCACCGATTGTGAAATGTCCCTGTTATTACACAATTATCATATGAAACCTCTTCTTGGCTACTGTACTTCTGCAAGTCTAGATTTGATTCACATTTAGGATTATGGACTCACAACAAGTTTAGATCTATTCTTTTAACCTTATTAAAAACTGCTTTTCTCTTTCTATCCAGTTCCCACTATCTGTTACGTGGCCTGATTAACACCAGCAAAACAGTAGGTGTTAATTAAAGCTCATCATGTTCAGCCAATCCTGTGTTGCATACCTCACCACAAAACGCTCAGAARATGGGTTCAGTCAGCAAGGTTACTATCCATCTTCCAGGCGGACAAATCACGCTAGAAGCACAGCTATTTTTTTGACCTTTTAAAGCAGTGTATGCAGAGAGGTCTTTGTATCAACTGTACATCCTTCCTCTTGTGCCCACCCCATAGCCAACCAGAAGGAGCTTTGCTGCATGCCCAGGCCTTCAGCAGATGGGCCTGCCGGCGCAGCAAGGCAGCCAGCAACCATGGCACTAAGCACAGCGCCACTGTTGGCTCCAGCTCCCCAAAGGGATACTACAGGAGAGACCACAGGTCCATCTTCAGTTGTGCCACTGGAGAAACCTGGGGCAAAAACAGACGGTGCCCATTTCCRCCATGGATACAGTAAGCAAATCTAGGTCCTCTACCTGCAGAAAAACACACCCAGAAAATAATCTCTATTCATTTACTCACAAATACCCCACAGCATTTGTACTGCAAGACATTTTTTGAATTATTCTCTCTGTAGTGGGATGGAAAGGGGAAAAGAAAAAAGAGGAATGATAGGAATTGCACTGCAAGTATTGGAATGAATGAAAATCTCTAATCAGTATGCTAGAAAGCTTGCTCATAACTATGAACACTGTTCAAATGTTTGAGCTTTATTCTGGTGGGGAATTATCTCACCCTGCATTCATCCCAATCAATGCAGAATTTTTCACACTCAAGTGCACCATCAATGATGAGCGGYGGTGGCAGGCTGAACCTCCCCCCTCCCCATTTTAAACTTCTATGTAACCTCTGCTCACATACCTTTCAGTGATAGTCTGCTGGCATGTAATTCCTCATCAAAAAAATCACTGATTGAGAAGAGGAGAGTAATAAAATGGTACGCTTGTTTGGGAYTGAAACATCCCAAATGACTCGCGACTGGAGGCCGACTGCTGAGATTTCCTGAGTGTACTTCAGAGCTAGACAAGCACTATGGCAGAGTGGCCAGGAAAGCTGGATTCAGACTTGTAGACTGGGCAGGTCTAGATATTTCTATTCCAGCTCAAATGGGATTATTTCTATTACAGATTCAAAGTCTGAAGTCTAATGCAGCAAGGCCCAATGGACAGCTTTCCAAACCTGTTTGCTGCCCTGAATAACAGAAAAACACTATCCAAGTATTCTTAAAATATCTCCTATCTCAACTATCTCAATTACATACAATACAGCTCCAAGAAAACTATGATTTTTATACACAAGGACAGCACAATATTGCTAAAACCTGAAGGCACTATGAGCCACAAACTGTCTGCTTGTCAAAGAGCAGTTTGTTATCCCCATACCACATTTTGAGGGATAACCACTGCTTCACAAAATCACAGCTGAAGTGTCAGTCTGAGAATGCTGTCTGGATACTCTATATTTAAGCTGGAAAATGATTATCTATTGTTATTAAATTGCACTCCTTCTGGAGCCAATACCTTGTCTTCTGCAAATAGAAAGGCAGAAAAATGTATAATCAAGGAAAGAGGCTGAAGAGGTGAATGCTTAACTGTGTTACGGACTTTCTTTAATTAAACCCTCTCTTAACCTACTCTTAATCAAAGCAAATGCCAAGTGGCATGCTCAGCAGATGGGTACAGCTGTGCATAACAACCATGCAGGTGTTTAATTTTATATCTGGCAACTACACCAAACAGCATTCAAACATTTGAGGGCTAGAGGATGGCAAGCGAGGGAGGGTTTCAAAGAAACATGTCACTGTAAAACGGGGATTATTCTGCCATTATGAAGTTACTCAATCAACTTCACTACTGTTAGGTCCCAGCCTCCGGGGTTTGAATTACTGGGGCAGATGTATAATCTGGGAGGCTTTCCAGAGCAATCTCTTGCTCCCTCTCCTTGCCCTCCTCCTTTTTTTTTTTTTTTTTTTTTTAAAAAAAAAAAAAAAAAGCTAACTGTACTGAACTGCAGTTTTCTGTCTGCTCAAATACCAGAGGCATTTCTCATTCTTTGTCCTCTTTTCCCAATGCAAGAGACACCGAAGGTACCAAGGGAGCCAGAAGCGAACTCACCACCCTAGGCAGATTTGATCAGTCACTGAGCCTTCCAGAGGAATGAATTTTGACAAATCAAAGAACTGGCAAAAACCTGCAAGCTGAAAGGGAACATTAGGGAAAGGAAAAGGTGGCAGTACTATCATTGGTATCAGCGGCTGTATCAGACATCTATTACAGCTACAAATAAGGAGAGAGGCAGAATGTGGATGAGTGAAAGCAATTTTAGAGCATGCCAGTCAGTGTTGATACTACAGCAGTTTAGAGCATTGCTATTACTTTTCTACTCYTTTTCACATACTACAATATATTAAAGGTTAGCTAAAAATAGATTACACACTTTCCTAATACTGCTTTCCCGCATTTCCCCCCGGTATACGATACTCTTTCAAAGGAGATGAGAAATATCCACCAGACATCCTCTGTGGTTTTCCATGCACAGAAAAAAAGTTCAACTACCCTTGTTTTACAATCTGAATATAAAGAGGGATGGAGCTGCTTAAGAATTCTTTCCATCAATATTTCTCAGATTTACTGAAAGTAAAACCCAGTTTTGGCTCATCTATTTCTATCTGCTTGCAAAGTCTGAGATATTTGATAGAGTATCTCAAACACTTCTAAAGCTTTTTCTACTTTACACTTCCTTGGCATCCTTTTGAAGTCTTCAAGAGGTGGGGTGGCATCCCAGCTTGAAAAACCCTGCCTCGGATGACTATCATCATCATAGTGTATGTGGGTTTAATGCAGGAATTACTGAACAAGGATCCTTGCACTAAGCTGAAACTTTATGAACAAAAAAAGAATTCACACAATAAGTAGAATTTTTATTTAGCTTTCAAGTCAATTAATTGCTGACACATCCAACTCTGTAATGCTCTTGGGGTGAGGAGAATTCCTATAACAACGATTGAAACTTCACTCCAAGTCTYCTTAGGAAGCCCAGAGCCGGGGAACACACTGATCTCCAGGTGACCCAGAAAGAGACCAAGTCCTGCAGGCACCGCTGTGAACACCTGCCCTGTTCTGCCTTTATTTTTTACACTCCAGGGGGAAAAAGAAATTTTCTGCCACTCTAGACAGATGCATCTGTGAAATTAAGAGAGAAGACTGAATGCAAGGATTGGGGAGACTGAAATCAGGGTACCAACAGACTAAAATATCTCCTATATTTCCTTATTGCAAGTGTCACTAAATATTTACTGATGAGAAAAGAAGTTTTCTGAGGAAAAATATTATACAGCAATTCATAATTTAATTCAGCTTCACCCTAGAGACCCAAAGTAAAAAATTGCATTTTTTTTCTTGATGTGGTTGGAACTGAAGAGCACAAAAACTTGTAAAACATTTTAACACTATTGTTATTCCTAACAGCCAGAATTCAAACAAAGCTTAGTGAACACTATTTTCCCAAAGAACACTGACTAAATCAAATATTATCAGCTAGTCTGGGATGTGTAATATAACCATCTGTAAACTACTAGCCAACAGTAGGTTCCTCCACTATCAATGAAGTGATTTAGGATACTTCAGGTCTTGGAATKTATTGTTTATCTTATACGATTGTATGATCATATTTAAATATTTAGGGACTTAAAAACAATATTTATGTTCTGCTTTAGCAAATATCACTACTATTCTCAACAGTAATAGAGATTTCCAGTGAAAATCTTAAGAGCCACAGTATTGAGATTCTTATACTGGATAAGAAGCCATGCTATTTTGTATGGTTTGTGCAGCCATAAGTAAGGTAGTAAGGAACATGCACCTGATCTTTTTTATTCTGAACTGAGGTCTCACAGTGTTTGTCAGTGACTTCCTGTTGCTGTAGAACAAATACGTATCAAAGTCAGGATAAAGCAGAAAAGTGATTCTAATAAAGGAGGTAGAAAACTTCATTCATCTGAGTATTTGCTCAATAGGAGATCTGGAAACATGAGTTTCTATGAGTCCACAAACTTGAGCACATAAACCTGTGTGCTCGGCCCAATCTCTGTTGCTTAAAGCTCCTTCCTTTTACAGCGGATTTAAATTTAGATTCAAATAAATAAATAAAATATTTAGGAAAAAGAGATAATACAAAGAATAATCCCAGTTGATATTAGGGAAGATCTGTTCCCTCTCTTAAAAAAAAAAAAAAAAAAAAAAAAAAAAGAGTCCTAGCTGCTGCACAGGCAGGGATCACACTGYGGCATGTTGGATGGAGCAGCTCTGTTACAGAGAGGTTTGTACTTGGAGGCAACAAACGCCCCCAGGAAGGATCAGGACTTGCACTGCAACATGTATTTTTATCTACAGCCACAACGTCATGAGTGCTGCATAACAAAACAGGTGAGCAGTATGTTTGCACAAATGAAACTACTATAAAACTACTCTTGTGAGGGAAGTAAAATTGGACATGCCTACGTACAGAACAGTTTCTTCTTGATGAACTGAACTGCTGCTTCATCTGAGGTCAATCCAACCCAAACCTAATATCAGATTTCTAATACTGGATTTCTAATATTAACTATTASAGTCAATTCTAAATAACTGTAAATGTTGATAACTTTTTTTCTAAAGGAAGTATTTCTTTACWTAAAAAAAATTCTAAAAAACTCCTAAGAGGTTTTTAAAGCCAGTTACTCAAAAYATATACATCTGGTCAAAGCACATAGTTGCTAGCAGTTTTCATTCATCACACATTCCCTAAAAACACTAGTTTTATTTAGTCAGCATTTTTATTTTCAAAATCTTTCTTGTTCTATTTTGGAAAWCATGACAGGATTTTGTTAAATATTTAAAGGCTTCCTGCTCAGAAATAAGCAAATTACCTACTTGTGTATCAGATGAAACATTGGTTATACTYTGGAGAATTAGAAATACACACAGAACAAGCATTTAGGTCAAAATAAAAATAAAATTAGAGTCTAGAAATAATTGTAGGAAATAGCAAAATTTATATTTATCAAATTCCTGTAGAATTAATTTTTAAGTGGAAGAAATGAGGGCACTGTGTATCTGAAACTATCCCTTCTGACAACTTATACTTCTATAAATATTAATTATCAATATAGCATATCAAGCCAGCTAAACCATTAAAGCTATATTTGCATTTCAGAGTGATTATATTTGTAGCTAGCACGTTAATTTCCTTGAAATGAATAATTTATTATGGTTATTTTTAATTTTTCCCTTGTGTGTGCTTCCAAGAAAATGGTGCCCTAAGGCTTGAATAATTACCAGCTAAATACTAGATAGTTACCTTGATCTCTGCTCAAAATATGTGTGTGTGTTATCAGGGCTTTCTAGTACTCTTTTCTCCAGCAGATCATATCAGACAAGTCTAGAAATTAAAACAACAAGATGATTCAAAGTCTTTTTGCTTCACTACCAGCAATATGTAGTGTTGTAGGGACATCCCTTCCGGACTCTGCAGATTATTTTGGACTACAGCTTTTAAACTTTTTATATAAGGGGCTGCAAATCTCTTGGGTAGTCACATGAAGGAAAATTCAAACATCTTTGAATTATTCATGCTCGTGTGTACTTACAAAGCGATGCTGCTAGCTCTGACTGGAAAAAGTCCTTCTAAAGGTGACCTTGTGCACAAAGGTAGAGTGCCCMAATCTTAAGAGTTTTACGCAAGAGGGCCAGGGAGCACTCTTACCTGCTTGAAAACAGCATGTTTCTTTAAATGGGGGACAAAGAAAAAAATTTGTGAAGCAGTGGATAAGGTACTGTGTAAATGGTCATATAATAGGGTGCTGCTTCGTATATTTAAATTCAAGAAGAACATGAACCTTCGTGACGCACAAGGAAGGGATCTCTGTCCCTTTCTCAGTTTCCAGTCCCTGTTTCTCCCTTTCCCTTCTGAGTGGTAAGTTGGACTTGAGGGATCTTTCCAAGAGAAATTTTGTTGAAACTAATGTTTTTTTTTTTTTT
>NW_028186150.1:3232517-3236320 GCF_003343005.1 Rhea americana
ACATAACTCTTGATAACTTCCAGCATCCACAAATGACTTCTACTAACCTAAGAGACTCAAATGCTAAATTTAGGGAGTTCCTGGTTAAATCACTTTGTTTGCCATTTCTAAATAGCCTAGCTTTCATCTGTGCTCTGAGCTGGCCCTGCTATTACCCTTWGCTTGGAAAAGTTTTACTGATAAAAAATAATTTCATATTGARTATTTTTTTCATCTTCTAATTTTTCCTAGATGGACATCTATCGAAATAAGAAGCAGAAAGTTGTCTTTACTTCTTTTCTAAGGTACTTCARGTTTTGCACCAGTAGGTCCCACCTGAGGGGGAGAGGACAGCACACAGCAGTCCCTAACTTCTGCGCACAGAGGTGCCCATGGCTTGGCAACCTGCACAACCTCCCAGGACCGAATGACAGCTCACGAATCAGCCCATGCCTCTATATATTTAGCAGTACTGTGTAGGATGTACAACACTATAGTAAGTTACAAAATTTTAATAGCCTAAAGCAGCTTAGTCCATAGTTGAGTCTTTAAGGGGTGCATCGAGAAGCTGCTGGAGATTACAGTAAGATCAGAAAACAAGATGGAAATGGATGGCAACTTGTTCTTAGTGCAAAGTGGATTATATTTGCAGTTGAAAGTAGGATGAAAGAGGAGGGAGAAAAAAGAATATCAAGGATAATATGATAGGCTGTCTTCTAGGGAGCAGTATTATGGTCACGGGCACCAAAACTGTCTATTACAGACATTTCTATGTTTACCTTTAAAACTCCTTGTTTCTTTGTCCATGTTTAGGGCAAAATCTGTCAAAGCTGTCCCAGATGGACACATTTGATCATGTCATTCTCCAATGTGCCCATTGTTTGGCTCTTGATRGAAACAGAAGCACACTGAGAAAGCATGATAGCAACCACGACACAGGCTGGGGACATGATGGCTTCGCAGGTGAGCTGGGCCGGCACCCTGTTTGCTCTGTCCTGGATGAACGGGGAGTAGCCAAGCCCACACTGATTTTATAAAAGGAAAACCATGTGTCTTAACTCAATCAGTGCCCTGTGAAGGACATCTGTGAAGGAGAGGATGGAAAAAGATCATCATTGATTAATAGATGCCTGGATTATCAAGTGGCATTAAGAAAGATCTCTCAGAAAACAAAGCTTTTATAGGAATGACCATGGGGATCCAAATATAGAACGGCTGTGAACATATAGTACCCCTTTGTTCAGAGRCATCAATTTTAAAGGGTAGAAAAACAATATAAGGAAACTCTATACTTTCCCTATCTCCTTGTCATCMCAGAGTCCAGTATCTGTGTTTCCCCACGACCATGGCGCCCCAGCTACTTCTCTGCTCCTTTGCCCTTGTGGCCTAAGTTCTGCCTCTGGCCATGTGGAGAAACCAACTCCACGCATAGACCACCTGCTGCYGGCTCCAAGCAAAGCAGCCTGCAGGAGAGGAGCGAGAGATGCACCATGAAGAGGACATGGTCGATAGGACAATGAGTGTTAGGTCTCCCGGGGGAGTGCCCTGGCACCCAGCCCTCCATTCCCTAACTGCAGGCATGAGCGAATTTGATTTGAAAAGAGAAAACAAATGGGAATATCATAGAAGGCCTGACAGAAACAGCTCGTGTGCAAAACGGACTGCAAGGAATGATTTGTTAGTATTTCTCAATATAAGACATGTAACAGGTTTAAAAAAGATAAGAGGCAGGGCTTTTCTTCTATATGATGCACAATTAAGGCAGTCACTGCCTCAAGATACAGTGAAGGTCAAGGAAGATAAATTTGCAGAGGAAAGGTCCACTGGTAACTTTCACAAGTGATGCTAAAGGCAAAATTCAGTGCAAGGAATTGTGATATTCTTGACAGCCAGGAGCTAAGAGAAGCATACCACGCTCCTCTCCCGCAGCATCTGTCACTGGGCACCGCTGGGGACAGGCACTGGGACTGCCAGAGGTTGCGGCCACCCGGCCCTGCGCCAGGAACTGCAGCACAGCAGCAGGATGATGCCCCACCTGCAGGACAGCTATGTGGGAGACAGTCGCCCTGCTTAACTACGGGCCTCAAAAGATGATAAACTTCTGGGGATCCTGAAGTGTGAAACAAGCTGCTGCTGACTCCGCTTCAGCTAAATACTGAATGTGAAAATCTTTGGAAAATGTCAGAATCGGAGAATTTATTATAGGTTAGCACAGACGCTACTTTTTATGTGTAGCATTTGCTTTCTCCAGCTTCAGCAGAYAACGTACAAACTCGAAATGAATGTACGACAGTCAGCTCTTGCAAAGGGAAGAAAAATGCATTTTCTTCACTGTAAACTACATCTAAACACAAAATGGCATCCACCTAGGCAGCAAATGAATTTATCTTTCAACTACGTAAAACATACACTGATACAGTAACCAATATAGAATAGTACCAGTTGCCTATCCACTACTGCTCTTTCTTATCCATGAATGTTAAATAGATACCTGCACCAATTTCTGGACCCAAAACCCATCTTATACATTTAAAAAAATATTCAGAAAAATTTCATAAGAATAACTAAAGCATTAGCAGTTTCAGAAAAAAATGAAGATAGAATTTACTGCATCTAATACTTGCACAGGACTAATTGATTAAGACATTCCCAGATGGTTTCAACATTTAACAGGATCTATGGAATGACAGTCAGAATTTTTATACTCTCAGAGTCACAGAAGAATGAAATCAATAAGACAAATTATATGAGTAAGTGGCATTAGAATGCACTGAAAATGCACCTAAAAAGTTATTTTTAAGACTGTGACAAGAAATTTTCCAATTAGACTAAGTTAAATACCAGAACATAGCCATCACTACTGAAAAGAGAATTGCACTTGTTACCATACAAAGAATTCACCATACAGACTGGAGAAATAGATACTCTTTGGATATATTATTAAAATAAGTGTAATACATTATAATTAAATGAGTCTTAAATTGCAATAATTACTTAGAAACACTRAATAGATGAGCACAGGTGAACAGTACACACATCAAAGGATGTAGTGAAGAATAAGAGAATAAATGCTATTTTGCTTACATGTGGCATCTTCACACACGCAACTCAATGTCAGCTCAGCCTACCAACACAGTTGATGCAATTAAACAACACAATACAGGTTTATTATATAACTAATTGGAGAGCTGTAGGCAGGTCTGAACAGCTCTAAAAGAAAATTCAATTAAGTCTGCAGAAGATCTAATTATGCAATGCTGGAACCAAAGCAGCTGAACGGGATCTCTTCAGCTCTGGCACCTCTTTCCGGCTTTTTATTCCAGAATTTCAAAGATTATTAAAAAAAATGATGAAAGAGGGAAAAAGGAGCAGTTGGTTTGAAATACAATGCGTTTTTGTATCAAAAACCACAAGAAAGATAGATACTTTCCAACAGCACGAATCCCGTCTGCACCAGAGACGAGCTTTGACACAACCTCTCAACACACAGACTGCTCACTGCTTTCGATGGGAAGCAGGCGTGAAAACCGAAGCAAATGCCCCGTTCTAGCGTGCTTCAGGGTGATGCCCGGGCACACGCACGTGCCCCGCGGCGCGAGGGGGAAGGCGGCGAGCGGCTGTCCCACCGCTGCTCGGGCGCGCTCGCGCCGGTCACCTCCGGCTCCCGCCTCGCGCGGGACGCCCTTCGCCTCGCCTCGCCTCGCCCTTCGCCTCGCCTCGCCCTTCGCCTCGCCTCGCCTCGCCTCGCCCTTCGCCTCGCCTCGCCCTTCGCCTCGCCTCGCGCGGGACGCCCTTCGCCTCGCCTCGCCTCGCCTCGCCTCGCC
>NW_028186150.1:3236695-3267819 GCF_003343005.1 Rhea americana
GCACCGCCGGGCGCCGGGACGCTGCGGCGGGCCAGCGCTCCTCCTGCAACCAGGGCGCTTCGGGTTTCTGACTCGCTGTGATTTAAAGGCACGACAACGATGCTTCTCGTAAACATGCAACAAGTGACATTTACGGCAGCGAGAGAAGCAGGCCGGCGCTACGGCACGCTCTCACGTCTAGCTCTGCCCGAACATCTGAAAGGGTTTCTCCACAGTTCGTCCCCGCCGCTGCCTGCTGGCTGCCTCGGTGCTGGATCACCGATTTCTCCCAGCTCCCTCACRTGCCGGCTATACAATTACATGCTTAGGCACGTCTGAGAAACTCGAGTGTCTCATCCTCCTCGCTCGTGTCTATCCCAATTCAATTCTCTTTCAGTTCTCTTCTCCTCTCAGACAAGTCCTTGTTAGTGTAAATCACCTGTCACTTACCTTGATGGATTTAGTTGGATCCAAACATGGTCCCAGCTTTTTAGCATTCTCAGCTCCACACAGCAATGCCAATTTAAATGCTTTCTAAATTTCATTTTAATATCATACATCATAAAATTATAGCTCTTAAAAAAAAAAAAAAAAAAAAGCAGTCTAAGGGAGATTTATGACTACTTGACAGGTGTTTTGAAGTACTTTTTTTTTAGGCCTGATTTCCACTGCCTGCTAAAGAATCAGGTTTTCAAGTACCATCATTACAAGGAGGGATTAAAAAAACCCTTCTACATGCTAAAARGAGGTTTATCTGTAGAGGATCATAATACTGGTCACTTTTACTGATAAACATAAATAGCATGAAACCACAGTAAAACTTTAAAATGTTAGGGTTTATCCTGAGAAATCAGAAACAAGGAATACTTCCTCAACACAATTATGTGGTTTGCTTCAAAATATACAGCCAAAAAGAGTCAGATTATAATTATTAATGAACTAAGAATGACGCATTACAAATCATAGTAATATCATACTTTTGGCATACAGCATTTTCCAGGCAGAGGTTTTCTTCCTTTTTTTAACCAGTTTCAGCCCTTACCCTGGCATGGGGTTGCTTATTAATGTAAAGTTAAACAGACGATGTATGTGTGTGCAGAGCAGCAAGGGAATARAAAAAGCAAAGTTAATCTGAAATCTTTGCACTGCAGGTGGTGTTTCAATACATGGTGTCTCCTCCTCCGCACCCAGCCAGCACGGCTCCAGGTCCCTCAGCAGGGACCCGGAACGTGGTCCCGTCCCCAGGAGGGAACCTGCTGGGASGGACCCCTGCCGCGTTTGGGCGCCCAGAGCCAGCCAGGCCGCCAGTCTTTTCCTTCTGTCCTCCTGATTAAGGGATGAGCTCGGTTTGGATTAAACGGCGACGTAGACACCACGCGGATGAGCCCGTTCCCCCTAAAGGCGATGGGAGCTCTCCAAGTGATTTCAGAAAAGCTTTGGACCAGGCAAAGTGTTGTCACAGGACAGCAACAATTTAGAAACAAGCTACATATATTTAATATTCAGAATATAAATAGCATTTCGACTCTCATTAATCAACAGACTGACACTACTGAGCAAATGAATGAAACAGAAGGTAACCAGGGGAAGCACATAGCTATTCCATGTAGCAATAAAAAAGAACATTTCTATTAGTATAAAAAGCTGAGTTCAAAGAGATTTCCCTTTCCAGAATACATTATGAATAAATTATGGATCATTATAACATGATTTGGGCAGACATTAATTCATTAGGCCTTCAGGGATTTGGGTAGAATCCTTTCAGATAAACGGAATCACATTTTTGATGATCACACATTCCTAAAATCATGCCACGGTTGTTGGTTCAATTATACTTTTTTAAATGCTCCACAAATACAAAATGATAAAAACTTCTTTGGTGATCTCTTTAGAATCATGGCAATGTGTTATGAAAGTAATTCCAATGCACTCACACTGAAGGTATCTATTTTCACCCTCATTTAATGCGCCATCCTGAAGAGAATTCATTTTGAGAGCGAACACGTGCCCTGACAATTGCTTCAAAAATTATGATACATTGCAAGCAATATTGTTAGTTGTGAAAAGGTTCGTTATTTGGAAAAACGGGATTTAATCATATATGTGATTCTTAAAATCACTGGCTATTACTCTGTTCAAAATCTCCAAGCTACTAAGAAATAGCAGTGCTCTTACAGTAGACCTGAGAGCACCTGCACCATATGGAGATCATCTTCAGTGCAATAACATGAACTCAAAGCCCATTAAAAGAGCTGCAGTAAGCACACAGGAAATCCTGAGCTTCATAAAGGCTGGAGTAGGAAAGAYGCTATTTAATTTTAGTTGACATTTTAAATACAATTAGTTTCCTTTTAAATATCAGGCTATCATTTATTTTAATCAGATATTACTGTATTAATACATGCATTCARCTGTGCAGAACAGCAAAAGTACAGAGGGGGAAAAATGCCAAGCCTCTGTTTTTATATCTAAGAGGCAAGCATCAATTGACTGTAAAAGAGCATGTGCTGACAGTCCAATTAAGTTAAAATTATCTAATATTAATCTTGCATGTCTTGCAACTGCCGCGCACCAGATACAGACTCAATGAGCACATGTACAAGACTGGGTTGCTCTGATCTGATTTGGAAATCAGCTTTCTYGACTAGCTGGGAAGTCTGGCCACACTCACCCAGGGGAACAGTCAGGAAAACTCACTGGCAGATGTCAGGCTTGCGAGACTTGCAGAAACGCTAGTGCAAGCTGATCAGCAGCTCCTAACACAGCACACGGAGACTCTGTTATTATTTCTAAGTCTATTTTGGGTCACTTGGGACTAAAGTTGGACAAAATTTGACAGCCAACATCTCTCTGAAATACAAACTTCCTGATTTGACTCCAATTCTGTGTTATTCTTTGCCTCTTTGCCACCTCTTTTGCTGTCTGTGTACATGTCGGAAGTACRCGGTGAAGTCCTACAAAGCAGTTGCTGCATATTTGTCTCAGATAACTCAAATGTCTTGTGCATCTCATTACATGTATGTAGCTACTAATTACCAATATGTATAACAATAACAACAAAAGAAAAGTTTTTATTATTAGGTTAATTTCAAGCCTAGAATTTACAAGTGGCTTTGAGAGCTGACCAGGGCAAAACTGAGTTTCACTTTGGTAAGTATAAGACCACGAAAGAAAAATTCACTGAAGAAAGAGTAAAAAACAAACACTGGAGCATACAATGAGAGAAAAAAGTGCTTAAGAAAAGGTCACTATAAGGAGCTTGCAGAAGTTAGRGAAATTTCTTTCAGTCTTACATTATACATAACACATAATAAAGTGGAATGGAGGGGACTGAAAACTCCCCATTAGAGATGTATCTTAGGTCTCAGCATGACATACAGAAACGCCTAAAATTACCATAACAGTTTGAATTCTGCATTGCTGGTACTAGTATTAAAAGTTTATTGAGCAATTTTCTCAACCTTTTCTTGGCTTAAAATTGTAATTATTGGAGTTCTTTTAGAATATACTTTCTCATTTTGAACCCTTAATGGTCACGTTCTCYAGCATTCTGAAGTCAGAACACAACTTTCCAAAGGAAGGGAAAGGAAAAGCTACTATACAAACACCAGTTTAGGGGAGTCAGGTTAGAAAAAAATTAGAAAATAAAAGAAAATAAATACTACAAGTGAAAATACAGTATTTACATAATTCAATGTATTGAATATATGCAATGTTTAATTTCAACATCTACACTAGGATCTTATAGAATCAGTACAGAGAGGCAGGCTCCTGCGCAGCCACCTCAGAACACCCACCCATCCTTCCTCCCTCTCTTGCCARCCGCAGGGTCCATAATGTTCATGGGTTGGACACATTCCCTCCCTTCTCTCTTCAAACTACAGGCCAAAACATTCACAGACTTACACTCGAGTTTTGTAAACTCTGCAAGTTCACAAACAGTCAACTGACCACGTAAGTCTGTGGTTTTGCAAAATTTGCTTTCACTCTCCTTGCTAGGTTATTAAAAAAAAAAAATCAATAGTCTATATTTAAACAATTATATTAACTGATGTCCAACACAGTGTCTGTTTTAAATGCCAATAAAAATATTTCAAATGGATTACAAAGTAAAATACATTTTATACATTAGTAAAATGGCACTTTTGGCTGTAGCTATTCTTAGATGGTAGCAGTTACGTAAACTATAAATGTATTTCTACCATTTATTTTATTAAATTCTCTTCAAAGAAGTCACTTTAAATTTGGAATAATTACATTTTATAATAGAATTTTATTACTAGGAGATTGAGAAAACAAAAAGTTTCAGGACAGTTCTAGTGAAAACCTATCAGTAACACTTTTCTAAAATGCAGAGATATCCCAACCCGTTTTGAATAAAAATTCTCCTGCTGAACAMATTTTGTAGTGATATAAGGTAGTCCCAAAAAGTATTACAATGATGGTTTTAATTCTTTCAGCATTCCACTGCTGTTTTTCTGTAATTCTGTCACTCATACCTGAATTTATATGCTAATTCTGCTATGGCTGAATCAGCAAGAAGCATTTTGCCCTTGACCCCAGGAAAGAACAGAGATACTTTAGAAAGTAATAAACACTGGCCCTCTCTGAGAAGTTACTTACATATTTACTGTTAAGCACATGAATCTAATTGATTTGCTAAGTTAAGATGCTACAGCACTTCAGAAGATAGACGGTGTCATTATCCCTGTTTTACAGATGGAAAAACCACAGAGCAGGTCAATGGAAAACTCATGTTCCAGCCAAGTGCCCATCCTACTTGATGACTGTGCCTTTCTCTTGTCCCTTACCCTGCAGAAGTTTCACTATCTTTTCTTCTTGTAACTATATTAACTCCTTTTTCCAGTGATTGCTTCCTTTTGATCTGTTACTTACAACTAAAAGCAATTCTCCTCTCTACATTCAGAATATGTAACTTGTGGACATACTCTTAATCCTAATAACCCAATCACGTAATTCCTCTTTCCTTTAGGAGTCTTACAAAGCTGCCCATGCCCACACCCAGTCATGTTTTCTGTGGTCTCTGCAACCCCTCTGCTACACCACTTACCTTCTCCCACTTCCTCCTTTGTGCCTCTTTCTGAGTTACCTAAAGCACTGAATGGCCAACTGCTTTCCATATAGTTTCATGGCACCTTCTACACATCATGGTTTCCTCTCTAATGTGCTTGACACATGCAGATGTTAAACACCTTACAAGCCATCTCATTACGGCAGAGGAATAAAATCAAAACCACCAGGTTACTGGGTCACCTGTGAAGCTCTGTTCACCTGTAGCCATCTTGTTCTGTGAACACCATCCACTGGTTTCATACTTTGTGCACAGATGTTTTTGTGGCTTGGTAATACATAACTTAAAGGAAGTAAGGGTTCTATGAAATACTAGATTGGCTGAAAAAAAAATAACAAATTGCTCTGCTACAAGCCTCTAATCTCCATTGTGCTCTCTCTATTAYGCACTTTTCCCTCTCTGGCTGGAATTGCATTTGGCTCGCAAGAATAGATATTCCTCATTTAAGATTCTTACCTTCTCCTTGGAGATCTGGCATGCATTCAGCTGCAGTAGTGAAAAGCAGAGCGGAAATGAAACTCCAGCAGCAGCTCTTCTTCACTTTCACGTAGCATTATCAGGAGCAACAGTCACATCCATGCAGATCCCATCGATGCCTACCAGCCAACTGCCCTCTTCATCCTGTGGGAGGYGGGCGGGGGGGTATCAAGCCATTCTTTGCACAGACGGCTCAGGCACCGCAGGGAGCACTGGCTATGGTCTGACTCTGGGACCACAGGTTGAGGACCTCAAAACCAGAGGTGCAGCTCACCTGCAACAGATAAAAAGTAGAATCCGTCATTCTTGTATTCTCAAGACCTCATGAGCACAACAATATGTAAAGGGCCTAAAAGCTTCTGTAATATTTTGGGAGAAATGTACCCAAAGCTTGCAGTGCGTGTGTGGAGCAATTCTGCCAGCCAGAACGACAACATCTCAAAGGCAGTMAGCACAAAAGTCATGGTTACAACTCCCTCAGTGTGCCGCAGAATTACCAGAGCTCATCAGAAAACTAAAACAAAACTGTGGGTGAATGAAGATGAGACTCTGCAATGGACTCTGTAAAGGACATAGGTAGTCCTGTTAATGTTGTCTGGAGTAGAGTTTTACAGTGTGCATTCAGTCCGCYTGTTAAAAGAGAGGTCACCGGTGAAATCAAAAAAGACTAATTTAAAATAATATTGATCAAATTGCCAGATCAGTGAACCACGAAACAGAGATCTTTTCCTGTAGGTCTTTGTTACTGACTCGCTGTAGAACCACTGGCGCGAATGGGCTTTCCTAACGGCTTAGCACAACTGACTCCTGAAGGACAACGCTCCTCTTCGGGGCTTACACAGCCCCAGAGTGCAACGAAGAAGTTTTGCTGGACTTTAAAGGACAGAGGTCATTTGAAGGCATCCAAACTCTCACTATGTTCTCTCACTGCCCTGCACAGAACTCARTTTCTTTTTATAAAGACTAAATTCATCAATGACTTTTTTTTAATTGTGTCAGTTAATCAAAAGGAAACTATTAATCTCCGACAAAAAGCGGACAAATAAACATTCCCTGYGTTCTCCTGCATCCTTCTGCTCCCGAGGAGCCCACGAACGTGCCGAGGCCGCGGCAGGAGCGGTCGCGGTCGCTCCCCAGGTACCCGGGGTCGCTGGCGTGATCAGCCCCCCCACACGGCTCGTGCGCCTCAGCATCCAGGAGCCCTTGCAGGGCCAGCCCACCGGCGCGGCAGCGGACCGGCGCAGCTCGCGGAACATTCAGCAAGGAGGTTTGGCAAAGCACAACTGCTCCCTCACTTACAGACGAGGAAACCTCCCCCCTCCCCCGAAGCCTGATGAGGTTTAAAGACGCGTTTCACCGTCAGGGACGGGAACCCACGCTGGYTCCCGGATCGCACCGGCTTCGGGCCCAGCCAACAGGCGCGCGCACTAAAATCATCCCTGCTGCTCTTGTCAGCGAAGGGCTCCTGCGCAGAGGGGAGCTGCAAAGCTCCGCGCACCAACAGGCTGAGGAATTTATCAGACGCCCTTGCGGGTATTCAGCCAAGCTGCGGTGGGAGGGCGCCCACGGCTCCGGCCCTCCTGCCGCTCGCGGACTCCTCCGGAAACCTCGTCTAGGAGGCGCAGCTCAGTTTAATCTACTGATAAGTATTTCTGAGTGAACATGACAGATCATTATAATCCCTGGTTCTAAGATTTAGGAATAGATTGACGCAAAGCAAATAGAAACTGAACTTCTGCCCTACCAACCGGGCAGGAAAGAAAAATCCTTTTTGCTCTCATCAGAATTCCCCCAGTTACTCTCCCGGCCAACAAAACATRAGTTAGTAGCAGTAATATTACTGCTGCTTACAAACTTTACCAATAAAGCAGATGCGTTTTGAGATTAACTGAGCATTTGCCACGAGAACCCTATCCATAACGTGTCTCCTGAAGCTGTTTTACTTTTCAATATAGCATATTTGTCAAGTCACATACAATTAAAACATAATACGGATATAATATTATTTTTCTGTTTTCTAGTCCGCCATTAAAAACAGAAGGACATTCCATGYAGTGAGTTACTTTTCAAAAATTGCTGGAAGGATACATGATTTTTAAAAGTCAACCTATACACACTGATCTTATGATAAAAGAAATTATTAAACACTGATAGGACCAAGGGGAGTTCAATGCAAACAGAGTATTTAAATATAGATTGTAAATATACAGATGCTTCACAAAAATGCTACAAAACAAGTGCATGTTTTCTTTATCATTTTAAAAATATATTTCACAGTGAGAAGAGTACAGACATGAAATACTGCACGGTGTATATCTGCTTCCTTACCAGAGCACTTCTTAAACGACCCTGAGTAGCAAAATTAAAACACTGCTAGCTCTAAGTATGAATAATTGGAAAGAAACATGTTACTCAGGAAACTGGGGTAATAGCTTCCTCCTGTGAAATGGGAGGTGGACCGTTAATGACARCCTAATGTCAAGGTCTATACTTCTCAGAAGTCCTACCCAGAAAATTATTATTCTATCAATGGACACAGATTTTATCATCTTCCTTTCCTGGTAACAGACGAGCCTGAAGAGCAGGAGAGTTGTTCTTTTAAATAAGATCTTCACGCTGACACAGGGCGGGTGCAGGGCACGGTGCTCCCAGCACAAGCGCGGCCAGGCTTCCCAGCTAACGCCAGGGCCGCGGCACAAGGCAGAGCCCTCTCTTCTCTTAAGGATGAAGCAGAAGGAGAATGTCTTCTCTATCAACACATCTTCCTAACCACCCTCCTCTTTGACTTTCCTAGGCTCCTGTATCATGTTAGTCTTCTACTTAAAAAAGAAATTGCAACACTTGTGTGCAACACACAAGTTCACCTTATTATTAGCAGAAGACTTTTGTCCTTCCTTTGAAGAGAAAGTTCTCAAGGCACTACCAGGAGGACACACATCTTTTTACAATTATAGATCAATCAGTCTCTCCTCTTCCTTTCACTTGTCTTCCAACTCCCTGTCCTGACCACGATCCCTCACACTGAGCTAAAAGAGTAAATAGTTCAGATTTATTACAGTCTCTACCCTCCTCCATAAGGATTCCCAACAGGCTTTGCATAATTTGGCTTTACAGTGCTGAGAACTCCCAACTGCCACAAATTAATGGAAGATAAGAGTGCCCTGCACCTTGCAGARTTAGAGCCAGATAGTAATAGTCCGGCAACATTAGATCACTGTTTTCAGTACAGAAACGAAACAACCTCCAAGACTGAGACGACCAACATCYTTTTCCTCATCTTATTCTTTGTACTTCAAACAGAAGCAGCAGACCCCAGATGGGAGGGGGAATGTCTGCCAAATAGGCACATATATGTCTGAAGCAGCATCCTACTTCCAAATCCCACCCATGAATGACACTAAAAAAATACAGACCCACAATCTTTGCATCTAAGTTCAAAAATTAAGCAGCCACATATTTTAAAATAGCAGATGCTGCACTTATATGACAGTCTCTCCAATGTGAAAATGTATCATTATAGAAATAATACAAAGCAATCCTAGAACAACACAAATCAGATACATAAGAAACATGATGAGTTTCAAAACAAATGAAAAAAAACCAACTCTCAAACAAATAAAAGTAGGCTCAGCTGGTTCTTCTGATAATGACTTTTGAAAGCACATCAAGAAAAATGGATCAAATACACTATGAAATAGATATTCTACTAATTTAAGAGGAAATTGAAAACGAAGTATTAAAGGGCTACATGACGCAGAAAATCATAAGGGATTGCTACTTGTAATTCTCCTATTGCTTTGTCTTGCATGAGTTACAGGTCAATCCCTAACTCCAGACATTATTCCATGCTCTCTTTATATAATAGTTGCACATTTATGCTATTGTAGTAAAGGTTTTGTCAGCACTTCCATTATAAACCTCTTACCAGGAGTTTAAGCTTGGTCATAAAAATATACTTCAGGCTGAAAATTGGCATGGAAAGCCTCAGTCTATGAACAAAAAATACAGAAATGTGTTGCAAATACAGAATCACAAAATGGTTGAGGCTGGAAGGAGCCGCTGGAGATCATCTGGTCCAACCCCCTGCTCAGGCAGGGTCACCTGGAGCTGGTTGCTCAGGGCTGCTTCCCRTTGGGTTTGCATGTCTCCAAGGATGGGCGCTCCATGACTTCTCTGGGCAACCTATTCCAGGGCTCAATTACTCTTAAAGAAGATATCTCTTATGTGCATGTATCTTATTTTCTTCAACATAAAACGTAATATACAATAACTTTTAAGCTACCAAGAACTAAATACCTTTGCTAGGTTGCCATGATCCAACTATGTAAAAAGAATGCAACCTTAATTCATTTCTGAAGTACCTATGCATTTGATATAGTCTTCACTTATATGCCCAAATGTCCACTTACATTGGACCTCTGCCTTTCTCAGTGCTAAATTTGACACAGTCTACATGGACTTGATTTTTTCAGAGACTTATAACTTAGTTAAATTTGAATTTTCAAGGAAAAAAGACATGGCAGTGATGTCTGAGAAAGCTCCATGCAAATTTAAGTGCTTAAACATGAAAAATTTTTCCTTATATTTGGATCATTGAGAAAACTTGAATAAAAGAAGAAGATTTCCTTTAATGTCCTTCATATAAACAGTGGAATCATTTTCCTGAAATTTAAAAATTAATAAAAGACAGCCAGATAATCGTCATAAAAGATTTCAGGCAAGACTGCAAAAGGGCAAAATTATAATACAATAAAACAAGGAACATATAGGGGAATATCAATGCCCAAGGAACCTGTACTGCCAGGAAACATACTGCCATTTATATGCAATACCATAACAATACTGTGGTTTTTTGTTAATAAAGAAAATTAACATAGGTCCAAGGCCCACTGGGAAAATTGTCCTGCTCTGWCACTCTTGCTGTGCCTCCACTTGTGCAATTTGTTTCACCAGCTGGYGAAAAGCTGATGGCTCACAAAGCATCAGCCACAGCACAGCCTCAGGCTGAACCGAGCTGGGGCTGCAGAAGGGAGCAAGAGGCGGACGGGCCGCGATGCAGGTAACCGCTCCCCACGTGGCTACGGGCGCAGAGCTGTGGCGTGCGGCTGCAGCTCGGCASCAACACTGCCCAGACCCGGGTCTCCTGGGAGTCCCCACACCATTCGACAGCACGAACACGTGCTTCTGGGGYCTCAAGGCAAAAGTGGCTTTGGGGGCTTTCTGATATATCACAACATCAAAACATTGCAAGTTTTTCCAAGATAAACTCTTACGAACAGCTGGCAGAGATGTTTAAGAAACTTCCTCCTCTTCTCTGGCCATAGCCTGGGGGCATGCCTGGGGGCATGTTTCTCTGCAGTCTCACAAGAAAAGCACAAATCGAACAGAGAGAAGCCACAGAACAGAGACCTCACTGATTTAATTTCTGTGCTGCTTTAGCACATTTTTACTCYGCTTTAATAATTTCCTCAAGTTGTATTAACAAGGTTCTCAACTTGCTTTTTGTCAATCTGCTACAGAAAAGTTCCTCCTGGTGACAAGCTGTTACAGCTATGGGCATTTGCAGAATCAGCTATGCATTTACTGCCTACCTGCTTGTCCACCACTTTAGTCTCCTTTCCAGGTCTTCAATTATCTCAAGCAGAAGTTTACAATTCCTCAGTATAATTTTTTCTGTGAAAAGGCTGACCTCTGGCTTCTCCTGTCTTCACTAGCCAATGTCCAACTATCGGTCACCACTAAAGTGTTTTTTTTTTTTTAAGGATTAACATTTTTTAAAGACAGGAATATTCACATTTTCCATTTTGTTCCTCTTTATTTTTTTTGGCAAGTCTGTACATCATCTCTCTACTTTGATAGTCATTACATACTTCGAAGACAGACAACACATTAACTCCGAGCAGTAATGCTAGTGGCCTTCCTTTTGAAGTATCTGTTGAAAAGCTTTTGGTAGGTCAAAAAATTGTTGCCAGGAGCTGATATCAATTGTGCTTTAAAGGRCTCAACTCTTCCAAGTTACAGCATSCCTACCCATTAAGAGATGTCTTAGGTGAACCACACGACCTGAAGAGTTGGTCAGCCCATGCRTTTAGTGCTTTTTACTTTCACATTTCAACCCATTACTTTCTCAACGACTGATTCATTGCACCAGAGTCCCTTTTGACGTCAGCCTCTGTGTCACTGCTACAGTCTAAAGCAGACATTTCCCTCAATTAAATTGAAGGTTACTTGCTCTCACAATCTCCTGGCGTTTTTTTTTAAACCATCACTGTATGTCAGCGGCTGTAGCTGACCTCAGATTACTCAGGTTAGTAATGTACACTGATACCTTCTAGGCTTAACACGTAGCTTCCCACACAGCRAGCTAGTTCCCAAGATGCCTGTATTCCAAAGAACAACGTCGCGAGTCAGAGGCTGCCAGCTGATACGCTGAAAGCACCTATTTGAAATTTTTCAAGCCAAGAAAATCTATTCATGACCTGCATATATATCCAGTTTGCTGAAAAAAGCTGCTCTTCATCTCTTTATATTTTCACATGGCACTATAATTAAATCTGATCTAGATACTTTTCAGACTGTCTTTAATACATATTGTCTTATAGAGACCAATTACTCAAGGCACATAGGCCCAGAGCTGGTGTTTATCCCTGGGTGAAACCAAACACTTAACACAGGAACTATTCCTCTCCTAAAGTCTCCCATATACTCTTTTCACTCTTCACTTTTATATATTAATCGCTTCTCACAATTTCCATGTTATATTTACTGGCACAGGTGCTTCTCTCTCCTCAATTTAATGTGTATGTCATCTGTGCATATTTTAATTACCTGAGGTTCTGAATGTGCACTGTCCTCTTCCATAACTCGTCTTAAAGAGCAGTCGTTCTTCTTCAGTACAAGGATCTCATTTGGTATATGCACTATTTTTACTTTCTCAGTTTGTTGATCTGACTTACYACAGTTTCTGCCTCTGCTGGCATTTCCTTCATTAACACTGATTGGTATGCTTTGCCAGACTATAACCAGTTTAATTCTACAAACTTTCTCCTTGCTGATTTAGGTTTATAWAAGAATGTGTCCCATGATATAGATGTTCCTGATGAATGCTCTTGAAATAATTTTTGCTTTTTAGATCACTGAAACTTTACACAAATAGGTAACAAACTTCTTATTCCTCTTATGTACCCTTGAGAACATAGCAGACACATTAAGCATTAAATACTAAATTATGCCAATATACMTTATCTATGAACACCAAAGATTTGTATATGTACCACTGATTTTAAATTCCTCCCTGTCTTCTTTCTTATTTGTGACACATCTAATAYCACCCACAGTTTTCAGAGCACAGTCTGTATTTCTACATACTAGAATACACTAACTTAAGCCCATACCCTTCTTTATAAATATATTGTGGAAAGAGAAAGTGCAAACATGATTTCATATACAACTAGTACAGCACAGAAAATAGGATCACAAATGACTGTATTTGAACTAAAAGTCTACTTAGGACCCATTTGAAAATGTGGTTACTCACATCACTTCTTAATTCTCTGATTACTCATACTTGGAAGCCAAAAAGTCAATATCAAAGCTCATATACCACATGTTTAATCATAGTGGTATCCTGGGCTAACAGAACCTCTTCAATCCACACTCTCACCAACTCTCTTGGGAGAAGCAGATGTTTGCTTTATTGCTTTCATACAGGACTTGAGATTTGGCTAAGAATCTGGAATTAAACCGTTCTTTCTTCTAATCAGTTCTCTCATTCAGAGAGAACAGAGGGGATGGAGCCTTCATCCCAAACACCAAAAGCAAGAGGTTTGCATTCTGCGTCTGCAAAGCCAGTGCTGCGACACAGCACTTAATGCAGACTTACTTGGTTGCTCACTTTGTTAGAAGAGTCATTGCTTTCATGTGCACACTAAAAGAAATTAAACCTGTATTGAGAGGGGTCTAATTAACAGATCTCCTTTCAACACAGATTAAAAAAARCAATGCTCAGATTACATACTTCATGCTGATCAACTGCAGAAATGGAACATTCAMCAACTTTGGAAAGGCATTCCCTTGCCTGTAGGTAAACCAATAAAAATCTTATGTAAAAATCATCATCCAAGATTTGGTATTATCCTGGAATTATCTAGGCTGGTAAGTATGATGTGTGCTCTTAAGCATCCCAGAACCATGTCAGATCTGAGATCTTCCACATCCTCTTGCCACTGCATCAGTGTCAACACTATCAACTACCTCAGTGTTTAAAACACTGGGATATTTGCTACTCTGCTTTCCATTTCTTTGAAACTAGTCATCAGTCTCCCAAAAGAGAGAATGTTTTTCATTTTGGGATCAAATACAGGTTTCATTCTTACCAATTCACATGCTGAGCTCAACTTTGCCTCTCTACTTTGTCTCCCAAATTTCAGTATCAGCAGTTCCTCACCCCAAGCTCACAAATGTAATGCAAACACTGAGGTAGGGAGCAACAAGGACCATTTCAGCTTAAGGAGAGTGGATTGTAAAGGTCTCTTCTACCTACAGTGYCCTCAGGCTCATACTGCTATAGCACATATATTAGGAAACACAACTACTGGAGCATTTTGCTTTGCAATACATTCTTATTTTAATCAGTACGCATCAACTTTTCAAAGAAACCTAAATGACTTTTTTCTTTTTCCTCAGGTGAGGAAGGGTTGARGATCACTACAGCTTGTCTCAGACTGAAGTATCTGTTTTCCATGATTATGATGGACCTACCTCTTTCYCATTTGGCCTCTGGGGAGAACAGAGAATTTTAGAGATTTCTTGGATTATAAGRACATCTTGGACTATATTATTCAAATCCTGAATATCAGCTCATCATGTTTCACCCTCCTTATTCGAGCTATGAGAATTTAAAAGATTGCCATCATATGTTTTCTTAGAATAAAGCTAACGGGTTCTCATTATAACCAACATTCAAGAAAATCTGCTTTCCAAACTGTGCTTGGTTTTTGGAATTGTCCATATAAAATAGTCTGTCTCGCACAGGAAGTCATATTTGTTCTAGATTTTGGCAAACACACACAGCAAATATGCTCTGAGACCCTTATATGGTTCCTAGAATAAGATTTACTCCTCGTTTTTCTTACTTAGATCTAATAAAGGAATATATATTCACAATGTTGACTGAATGAAGAGAGGTCATGAAAAAGGTCTGGAACTATAGAGATCTTTAAGAAAAACAGAAAACCTTCATACAAGTCTCCTTCCCCAGAATCCTCATCTCAAGTAGCCCTTTAAGCTTTCATCTGCCCTTTTGGTACTTCRGCTTCTGCTAGCCTGCAGTTACGCACCATTTGCCTCTTCCAAAGCCCCTTGCAAATTCCTGCCAAAATGCAGGCACAGGGATGCCAAAGCGGACTCAGAACAGCCCCACAGCCACTACGGTCCTTGCAGCCCAGAGCCTGACACTGCACAGTAATATTAAATCAAAACACAGTAATATTAAAATSGAAACAGTTAATAGTCCAATGAGGGCAAGTCCAAGGGGGGCAAATTCACACCTCTTGGGCTTTGCGTGACAACTCCATGACATCAGCTGCACAAACTGCATGACAATTAGCATTACACTTAAATGTCTTCCAGGCACTGTGGAAAGAGCATGTCAGTGCAGGTATGTGCTTCTGACGGATTTGTGGAATGAAAGTCACTGCAGGGCAGCATTTTTGAGACAAGTTTTATACATCGTTAATGCAGCACATAAGCTGTACAATTACACATCCATTGCTCACTGCCAAATTTATATGCTTCTACATATTGTTAGATTAAGATGGTTTCATTTCATTGCACTGCATATGGACTTTGGAAACTGTATTTCACTCAAACTTTTGTAACACTGACAAGCAATGCACGTGAAAGACACACTATATTGGTTTTCTTGTGTAAGCGCATCACCTATAAAATGCCCTGAAATAAAAAACATGTGGTATTGACAAACACTGTATTTTTATACCCTTCCCATAAAGTGATCTTCTTAAAGTGTAGGCTGCAGTCCAATGTTCCCTTCCCCCACAGAGAAGCCTGATTTTAGAGCAAATTGCACTGGATTAGGCTATCATGTGATGCAACATCTCTTGATCCGACACACTTCTTAAAGCCTGATGGGGTTTTGTTTACACTGAAAGACATTTGATCCAAATCAGCAGGATATTATAGTGCTGTCTAATTAGAATATCCTTTCAATTTATAGTGAATAACAAAAACACAACATTGGGACTGCTGCCCCAGAGACTGGGCAAAGAACCAGCAAATCTGGGTTCTGCCCCCAGTAGCAACCCCCCCCCAAAAAAAAAAAAGAAAAAAAGGAAAAAAAAAAAAGAGGAGGAGGGGCACAGAGCAAACAAATTACAAATAACTCTCTGCCTAGTTATTGGTGTGCTACGTAACCTTAAATACAACACTTCGCATCTTGTGTCTTAGTGCTATGGAGTCCGCCAAGACGATGCCCTGCAAAGCCTGAGATACTTCCAGTATCTGTCTTCCTGACACTGGCTAACGGCAGACAGTTAATAGAGGCTGATGGTGCTGCCACTACCATTACTTCTACCCAAGGACAAGAGGCAAATCCAGAGGTACAAACCTATGCTGTCCACAGATCAACAGGCAGTGCTACAAATTTCAAAAGCAACAATGCCTTCACCTTGCTCCTTTTTTYCCACCCAGGCTTAGAAGCAGCTTAAATGGGCCCCTAATGTCAATCCATTTGCAAAGTCTATATAGTTGTGGCAAAACCAAAGTCACAGCTTTTAGTATAGAGCAGGAAAGCCTGTGAGATTATCYGATCCTGTAACAATAYATCAAGTTACATATAGGAAGCAAGYGAAAAGAACCCCCCAAAAACCTAGAAAATCAGTAGTCATCAGAAAAACTCAAATATCCCAGGCAAATTCTTTCCAACTGCTGACATCAGAATGTCTGCAACCTCTCTGAGTTGTTTTTAAGAAATGGTTGCATTTATTGCACGTAGCTTGTTCTTATACTAGAGGCGAATGGAAATGCACATACAGCTGTTACTGAAGGTCACTGCTTACACATGAAACTGCATTATATGAATAAAGTTGCACGAGAAGGATGAAAGTGATGAAATGCAGCTGGCTTAGCACACAGTGATAAACACAGGCAAACACATCACAGTTCAACTGGGGCTAGGATACTACAGCATATTCCAGATTCAGTATTTAATTATCTCTGGACTATGTCAGTCATTAAGCTGTTGGCAGCATGCGTAGAGGGCATGCAGAGGCTGCAGCAGATATTCGCCTACGAATGTCACATGCCAGCAAAGCTGTGTGCTACACGCACACTAGAGAGATTCAACGGCTGGAATTACAGCTAAGCATCTTCCACGTAAAGTAGAGTTAAACGATGGCTTGGATGTCATGCCGCTGGCAGGATGYGGAAGCACAGCCTGCCTTGCCTGGGCTTGAGGGAGCTGCTGCTGGAGGAGCACAGTAAATGCTGGGCTAAGGGAGATGAGTGATCCCTCTTTAACTCTTCCTCCCAAGCCACCTGGAAACCCAGTGCAGACTAAGCTTCTGCATCTCTTGCACRCAAGCTGCTGGGGTAAAAGACCATTCTGGCTTCAAAAATCAAGTTCAATCAAGCTTAATTCCCTTCCTTTGAAGGGATGTATTATGACACTGTCTAATTATATGATTACATTCTCTTATCTCCTCCCAGGAACATCTCATGGACAACACTCACAGACAACAATTCTCATAACAATGTCATGGCCCTGTTCTTCAGGATGCAGCTGCAAATTTAATTTACTACACATTCAGTTAATGTTACCTGCTCCAAGTCCCCTGCTTGCCCTTCAGGAACTTGTCCTTCTAGCTAGGAGAGCTTGTAGCTCCTCCTGTGCCTACAGCCTTCCTCCAGAAATTCCACGTCACTTCACCTTACCTGACTAGTCCTTATTTCAGTGTCCTTTGCCCAGGAAAAAGCATCTCCCTTGAACTCCAGCCTCTGTCTCACTTTAGTGTTCAGGGTGTATCCTGTCTCAGTGCCCAGGTGGGAGCACTGAAGCACTGGCTTACCCTACGTCAGGGTACCTGGTACCACCACCCACAAAGCAGCTGCTGCTCTGAAGGTGCTCCTCAGCTGGGCATGTCCAGGACAGGCAACATCCTCACATCGAGAAGCCCCCTCAGCCTTTATTGAATCATATGCAATTAAAGTCTGTTGAAGTAACATGACTAGATTTAGCTGGATTCTTATGGGAAGAACACAGCAACCCTCTGCACAAAGCTTCTGGTCTGAAATACGGAAGTGTTGGAGTTTTTCAGCCAACAATTAAGAATTTAGTCTTCTTATAAGAAATAGGTCCATTATTTCTGCTGAMAAATTCTCAAGTTCATCTCACTGCAGCAGCCAAGTACACCTGAGTTGAGAAAGCTCAACTCAGCAGACAACTTAACTCTAGGAAGCACAACCAGCAATACCTACCCCGTATCTCATAGACTTGCATTCTTCAGCACTGAACAACAATAGTAAAGCACTGTATAGCTAAGTACATTACTTTTTAATGACCTTTGAGAAGTTAGAGACGACAATCAATTTGTTCCTATCTGAGCTGTATGTCTGACATGKTGAGGGCTCAAAATGGTCACAATGGATTGACTTGACTGCCTCTTCTTGCCTTCTGCAGCATCTGCTGAATTCTTCACAACCTTCTAATAGGTAAGTTATAATTTGGATGCAAATGATTCTGCACCCTAACTATTCACATGTATCTGTGAGACTGATCAAATACCAGCAATCCCAAGAGCAATGACATGTCTTTCAAGCAGATTTGCTCTCACATTGCTAAACATGAAGCAAAAAAACTAAAAATATATGCTTTGTATTTGCACATTGTAGACAGTTTGACTTTTGGGTTGTGCAAGTCTGGTGTGCTCAGTGATCCTTTTGTCATTTTAAGTCAATATATTTTAACTATCTCTTAGATTGCTAAGTGCACTGGGGAGATTTATGGCAACTGATAATGGAAAAAATGACTTTGTAATTTTGCAGGAAGAAGCTGAAACTTTGTTCCTTCTTCTCAGATCTCCAGAGTCATTAGGATTTTGTATTGTAAGTGAACCTTAAAGATTTGGTTAAACTAAAACTGGATTTGCCTGAGTAATACTTTACTTCCCCCCCCCCTTTTTTTTTAAATACAAAACATTTCTTTGTATTTCTGTTCTACAAGGTCATAAAGCAGTTTAACATAATAGCTTCTTCTTCATAACATTTTTTCCACTCTAACTTTCCATTGTGTGTTAAAGATGCAAATATTAAAATGCAAAGTCAAATACAAGTTATTTTCAAAGCACTAATGTAAAAAAAATTGTCTATTTTCTCATTTTCTAGACTAATATTTACCATCTTTGACAGCCTTACTGCTGAGCAGATTGCTGCATATTTCAGCATTATCTTTTAACAGCTTGACAGATCCACCTATTTTCCTCTGATTATTTTATATCAAGTTGGAAGCATATTAGTTCATTTCTGACACACTGAATCACAGGATTTGTAGCCCAGCATAAAGTCCTGTGATATATTGTTAATATTTTGATGATACCTTACAGAACAGTACTGGGTTTTCAGCCCCGTTACTTTGGTCAGATGTGCACAGAAATACAGCCAGCAGCCTCAGTAACTTCAGGATCACATGTTCTGTCAGCACAAACACAAGTCAGGCAACCATCTCAAAGACCTGGTGGAAAACCAGAACCAAATTCCCACCTGGGAATTCCTGATTACTCATCTTGGCAACAGCAAGGAGCATGTGCTTTCTTGGAAGAGAAAGGCATCTTGGAGAACTCTACATTGGATATTCACTAAATACCAGCAGTTTCTATTGTTACTCATTTTATTCATTTAAACGCATGTCACAGGCTGTCAGTGCATGGGAATGCATAGCCAAAAATGCACACAGCTACAGTAAAGATGGAATATGGGACAACATAAGTTCTATTATAAACATGAGCAAAGGAGTGTGATTTATCAATATGTGGGCACACACCCTTTCAAGGAAACGTATCCTGCACAGTCTTGCTGCCCAGATCCAGAGAGGAAAAGACCCTCTCCACTTTACCTTTTAGTTCACTTCAGTGCTCTCTTTCTTCAGGTTATAACCAGTAATTCTACTAATTATTTCCAATTGGGTTCCTAGAGTTATTACAGAAAAGATTTTGCACCCAGTGAAGCACACAATAAGCTTTATTTACTTTCCTAATGATTGTATATTCATAGGAAGTAAGACTAGAAGGGACCTCCTGGGTCATCAAATGCAATTCCCTGCTATCATGGGCAACCACATAATATAACCTCTTCATAAATGACCAAGATTCATCTTAGAAGTAATTTAGTTTCTTGTCCTCTCTACTCTAATTGGAAAGTTGCTCCAAAACCTCACCACTCCAGTGGTTAGAAACCTTCTCTGTACCAAATTAAATTTATTCATGGACAGTTTATCCGAGGTGCCAATGCTGCCCTTTAGCTTAAGTAACATTTCTACCTTCCATTTAGTCCATTTATAGAGAGCAATCATAACCWCTGCCATCCTACTATTGCATTAGCTTATAACATATTGTATATATCCACGTAACTGCTTAAGTACTAAACCAGCTTTGTTAATTTACAAAGAGTCTTTCCAGAGGCCAGGGAACTCCACGCCACATTACAGTGCTCAGCTTTAGGCTCTTTTGGAGTAAGTYATCCTGATCTATTGGTGTTTTACTTGCCACACCAATTTACATCCATTGACGATGCGCGAAAGAAAACACAAATCACCAGGAATGTCTGACAGCAGGCACGTGAGCGCAGTGGAGTCTGCTGAAGCCTGCYGATGCTGAAAACGGTAGTTGTAAAGGGTGGAAATAGTTCATTGCTACATAATTTTAAGTAGAAAGTGTGTTTCTCCAGGTCCCTTGCCATGCCAGCAGGTATGAGAGAGACTTCTGTTAGTCCCACACATTCATAAATAGGCAAATACCCAGTCATGGCATCTAGAGGGAAAGGGAAACGCATTTTAGAGACACCCCTAGGCCACATTCACCTCTCTAGGAATGGAGGTGGAGGACAGAGAGGCAACAGAGCACCAGCACCAGGAGGCCCCTTGTCCCTGGGTGCTCTCCAAACATCTTGCTGCATTTGATGCTGACCACAAAGTGGACTGGGATAAAAGGCAGTGTCCCCAACCAAAARGTTGGTTCCCAAAGGCTCCAACTCTCAAGTAGGAGTTATGCTGCACCAGGTTGTCCAACCCTAACTCTTCAGAAAAGCTGAGCATTTTACAAGAACGCCAAATGCTTGTGGGCATTTCCTTTTTGCACTTTTACCAGTTCCTTACCACAGCAGTGGAGCTACAGCTGAAAAAACAGTTTTAGATCAGTGAAGTTACAGCATAGCCCCAGAATTACATAGGTATTAGACCCACAAAGTTTCTTGTTGAAACTCTCATAGGGTAACAGCAAGGAAGTCATACCTCGTGACTACAGGCTGTTTTGAGGGCACAATGGCCTAACTCATGGCAAAAACCCCACAAATTCTTTGCTGGCTTCTACAGGAAAGTTTCTCTCCTCTTCTGTCATTGTTTACGTCCTGCAGTACAGAAAAGCACATATACCTAACTGCATAAAAAAAGTGCACAAATATATATACATATATGTACACGACATATATATATAATTATATCCACAAATTTACACATTCTGCCAGTTTTACCAATATATGCACACATAAATATATAGATGAGTACAATAAGCAGAATAAACCTTCTCTGGAAATGGGGAAGGCGTAGGCATAGTTTAGAAGTCATGCAGAATCCCTAATTTATCAGTTAGGTCCCTCTCTGGCTTTTTCAGGTCAGCATTGCTGTTTAAAGTACAGATGTTGCAGATACTTTAGATATTATACAACAATTATTATACAACAAGAGAGAGATGTTATACAAGGCAATAGATATTATATGGCAATAGATATTATACAACAAGGTGACTGCCTTTCAAAATACTTGATGTGAACTGGGAAGTTGTCAACCTAACACACTTGTATATTAAAAGGGGATAGTAAGTAGAAAGCTGCAGTGGAGTCCCAAAGACCTTCAGGAGAGAGAAGATTCTTGAAGAACAATACTGACAGATGTACTTAACTACATAGCAAATACTAATTGCCAGGAAGGGAATTCTGAGGTATCTTTAACAAATAAATGAGAACTTAAGAGGTTATGGTTGCAAATATTGTAACATAAAATGAACTATTAAATCTCTTGAGCAGCAAGCTCTGAAAGCTGGAAGAAAAAGATGAACAGTGAAAAAGGATTTCTTGATCAATAAAGTCAAAGGTAAACATGGCAGAAGTAAAATACATTATAGAATATGAGCTCTGGCAGACAGAAAAATTAGAAACCTTAATAAACCTGCTTGTGTCAATTGAGAACCAGGCAGATTTGAATTAAGATTATTCGGATTGTTAAAAAAAAAAAAGACAGTTGGTAGAGGAAAGCAAATTTCAGCTGACAAAAGACATGCAGACATGCACAGGGTGAATTTTACTTATAAGATCACAGCTTAGAGCTTAGAATGGGCTGTTTTACATTAAATATTGCTATAGTTTGCTTAACAAAAGTAAATTAGCAACAGCAACAGAAATGAAAGAAAGGCATTTAAAAAACAGATGGAGTTGAACTGGGCACAGAACCTGTGGTAAGGTTAAATAATTTTCTTAATATAAAGGTAAGACAGTATTATCACAAAGAGCACTAAAAGAACAAAATTAGAGAGGAAAAAAGTATCATAGAGTTACCTTTTGCTAAGATAAGGTAGGGTTTATTATTATTTATTTTACATAAATTACTACTTTTCCATATACAGAAAAGGCAATGGGGAACCATCAAGAGGAAGAAACACCCCACCAGTCACTACCTTCTGCCCATGAAAGCTGGCAGCCTGAGAGCTAAGCGCTCGGCTGGGGGCTTGCTGGAAGGAGCACAGCTGCAGCGTTCAGGGAACACGTTTTCCCTTCGCATCACACCCGAACTGAAAATTGCCTGGCAAGAGGCACCATGCTGCAAGTGGTCACACTCAAAACAGAGCGCCTGTTGCACTCATGAAGAGTTAAAGTACTGACCCACTGCTCCACAACGGAATTTTTAGGCAAGGCAAGGATCAGGCAAGTCACTGAAGCTCAGGCTTCGTAGCTTAGTTAACCAGAAACAAGCACCTGGATCACATAAATCTTCATACCGCCATCCCCATAGCAGAGCCCTCTACATACTACTTCATCTTCCAGAGTATTTTGGTGCATGTGGCGACTGGATTTGCCATAGATGCAATTGGACAAATGCAAAAGTGGTGAAGACATTCATTTGCAGGAACTCTTGTCTTCCTTTGCACTGAAATTAAGGGAAAAGCCTGGGAGAGCTCTCAGTGCACTCATTCTTCCTTAGCTGAGGGGGGGGCCCTAATTGTAGAAAGAGTCTAAGTTCAAAAGTATAACCATGTGGTCCTATAAGATATCTGAACTTAACTGAAGTACTTCCTAAGTTTGTTGAAGTTTATCTGCGTAGATGCATAGGGTGGTAGGTAAAGGTAATATACAACTGAAATAATTCTCCAGAAAAAAAAAGTGAAAATATTAATATTGCCTCTAATTCACAGAAATGACCAYGAAGTGATCAAAAATTACCCTCATTATAAGCATAGCAAATGGATATATATTCCCATCAATCAGTCATCATCATACACATAAATAGCTAGATAAAATACTCTTCCTTACATTTTGCTAAATTAGTGCAAGCTACAGCTTTCAAGCGAAACAAAAGTAGTTTGGTAGAGTTCACTCAAAAGAACAGTCAGGGAGGAAAGATATGTTCTTATTCATGCAAATCAAGTTAACTTACAAATGTTGCTTTGGTTGAAATTGCACATTTTTGACCAAGATGTTCATATTTCCACAACATCTAAAGTAGTAGAGTCTATTAGAGTTTTTAGGATCTATATTTATGCATTTGTCATTCCCTGAGCAAATCTAGCTCACAGGTCCAAATATTTGCAATGTATCATAAATGCTCTGAATAAAAATCAACTATGCTTGAGAATAGTTTGCATATTTAAGGAATAGGGTTCTACAGCTGAAATAAATGATACATAAACATAGCTCATAATCCAACACTTATCTTTTTTTCTGGAAGACAGCTGTTGTCAGCAGATACCTTAAACTCTTAAAAGAATATCTCCCAGTTTTCCCTGAGGCTTCTCCAGGAGCACAGACAGATTTYATTGCTTCTGAAATTTATATCTTGTTGCTTCTGCCATTCTACTATCCATCTTCTATGCACCTTCATGCTTGTGGTCTGGGCTACYAGATTACTATTTGTCCTCTTAGATTTGCTGGGACGTTTCCCTGGGGAACATTATCTTTGCAGTTGCAGTCCAAAAACTCGGTGTTGTAATCTGAGTAATACATCCTGTCATAATTATGTTTAAACTTGTGCTTTAAAAATAATCATTTCATTGAGTTTCCTGAAGCAAGGAGCAACATCCCTSCCTGAAGATTTGGAAGTCCTGGATGGATTTCTTTAGGAAAAAAACCCACSACCACSACCACCACCACCAMAAAAACTTCAAAGGATGCCTTTTCCACACATTGGGCATCACACACTAAGTTAAAATATGCAATACATTATTAAGGACTCCTTATTACACAGAAGTGTTCTAAATCCCCACACATTCTCAAATGCCTCCAAATGGAGAGAGGGACAGAAATTGCACAGCACAAGGTCAATAAATCTAGATTCTACCAAAAAAAGATCTGAAGCTTTACAGCCCTATATCCAGGATATTTTTCACTCTTGATGAGATCCATTCATACAGAACAGACAAAATAATTTACAGGGTACAGAAAGGAAAAGTTGTTATCACATACAGTTTATTAGTTGAATTTAAATCAGTACTTTGATTCTGATCTTGGCTGATCCACAATGAAAAGTCCATTTTTTAGTGCTACTGAAACCATCTTTCCTCCTTCCTCAAGTAGCATGTGGGTAGGGTTGACAACGATGCTGATCTGCAAGTGTTGGCAAATGGGTTGCCAAAACCCTCTTGTCTTCTCCTGGTCCCAGCTGCATAACCCAATCCATCATCATGCAGCTAATCCTAACACTTCTGAACTTGTACAGTCAAGTTGCAAAAGCTTAACTGTTGGCATAGCTGCYGTGCATGGATGCCCCAGGTTAAAAGAAATGAGAAGAAAAAATACATTAATCTGAACCTGTTATCTCTGCTTCCACTAAAATTCCATAACGCAGCACTATGTTAACCTTCCCCGCAGAGCTCAACAAGCAGAGTTGAATACACAGCACAGAAGTAGGTAAAGTAAGGTAAGAGATTTAAACCRAAGAAAACATGCACAAACTGATTGACAACTCATTACCACTAACAGCAGAGAAAGCTGTCACTCAGGAGTTGTGTTTTGCCCCATTTGTGGTGGGGCACGTGGACTCTTGGCCACRGGCCTGTCCTACTTCCCCTCTGACTGCCCATCCTGCCTGGGGCACACTAGCCTTGGCCCCCTGCTCCTTCACACCCAGCCACCATCCCTCCAGCGCCCCACACTGCTCTCCATTTTTGTCTCTGCATTCCCCATCTGGGTCCTCCTCTCCCTCCTATCGATGCTGGTTCAAGGCTCCTGCTGCTGCTCCTGCCTTGGCAACTCCTGCCTTGTTCAGCATCACCAATTCCCTTCCTCAGTTCACTTCTTTTGGTCGTCTCCTTTCATTTGACTCTTGTCTTCTCTGCTTTCATTCAGCCTCATGCCACCAAGGACACAAGAGCACCTCTGCTGTCATTGCCTGGCCCCAGCTGACCCAAACCCTTAATCCCAGGGCAAACATTCAGCACCTGCTCACAGCTGTATATCCTCCAAAAACCTGACAGCCAATTCTAAAAAAAACCTTTTTCACAATGTAGCTCTGCAAAGCTGGGAAAAACATTCATACAAATGGCAACAGAAACACTTCCTACGTGCCCATCAAATTTTAACCTCTTCTCATAGGAGGACATTAGGGTTTATTAATGAAGTATCTGCAGTGATTTTCAACCAAGACAAAAATACCATTCATGCTTTGGAACAGCTGAATCTCTTTCATCCAAAGCTGAAACAACAACAACAAAAAAAATGCCCCAACCAACAACAAAAAAAGAAAACCCTGACAAAAACAACATCAAAAAAAAATCCAAATGACTACAGTGTGGTGGTCAAACAACTGAAAATCATACTCTCAAGGGGCACAAAACTAAGCTACCTCAACTGCAGGTAGCACTGCTGCTCTGTACAGAAGCTGCAGCATGGACTYATGCATATTAACAGCACAAGCACAGAGGTTTGCTGCTTGTGTTAAGGACAGCACAGAAGCAGCAGCAGAGGAAGATATGAATGGATTGCACAGCTGAAAATTAAAACAGTAATTTAACCTTTATTTTTCTTTCAGAACTGTGCCAATTTCCTGTATGAATGTGGATTTATATAGAGACACTACACATCAGGGGTGTGGCTCAGATTTTTAAAAAAATTAAAGTTTTCTTCTTTTTGCCCTTTTCGTTTCTCAAAGTGGGCAAAGTTTCTCAAAGTGTAAGGCTAAAGGCTTGCAATTCAAATCTGAACAATGCCAAATCCTRTAAGTTGTATCATATTTTAGCCCAATCCCATCTTTCACCATGATAAATACTCAAAAATAATATACAACCATCTCAGTTCATAACATAAACCTAAAAGCATGGAAGATGATGCCATGGAAATAGTCACACTGCATGTTTTTAAACTAGCAGGAAAATTTCAGATATGCTTCTTGGCTTGGATGCATGTCCACACTTTTCCATACTCTTTCCATAACTGCACACACCAATACAATTTGTTGCAAAACACTGAAGAGAGAGGCAAAGTTGGGGTGAAGTTAATTTCTGCAAATGCTTGATTAATTTTTTTTAAATACAATTTGGAAGAACTATTCTCCAATATCTACCAAAACTCTGGTATTCAGTATTAAGCAGTTTAGACAGTATTTGTTCTAAAAGTTTCCAGAGGAAAAATAGAATCTTTACTTACAGAATAATAAGATACTTTCTACATCAAATGAGAACTATGTACCAGCACAGGGCTTTATCACTACAGCAATGAGTAAAGAAAGTGATATATTTAACTCCACTATCATTAAAGATTTAAGATTATTGCAATAATTTTCTGCTTCTTTGTGGCTTTATTGAGCCCAGTCAAACTGATATATTGCTGTGTACTTCACTCATTCCTGCTGATGGATGATATGAAGTATGTAGACAATGCCGATGTCCAACTAAAAAGAGGAATTACAGAAAAGAGAAGATAAGCAGTTGTAGATGATAAAGTGCTGATTAATAGATTACTCCCCTCCAACAAGTCCAAGCCCATATTTTAAACTGCCAACAGCACTGCAACTGAATGASCAAGTATTTCTGGAACCCAGAAAATGTTGAGGAGCTGACCTTTCTGAAAATTCATCCTTAACAGCTTCTCTGAAGATTTATTTCTTTCCCTTAGTTTCAGACAAAACCATGGCCTGAGCTCCATGGTTTTCATCTGTGAGAACATAAAGTACTTTCTGGCTCAGAGATTTGCTCCTTTTGTCTTACTTTTCACTTAAGCAGTATAGGCAGTACTACTGGCTTCATGAAYGTTCATTAACTGTGGGTTTGGGCAGGAGGCGACCCATCAGAGCAACCCATGGTAAGGCAYTGAACCATTGAATGCTGGCTCAAAGCAGCAATGGCAATAACTGAAAGTCGCTATTAACCTATATGGCTTTTGGGAAATGAGATGAGACACCTACAAATCCAGTTGGGTTTGAGAAAGAAAAGAGAGAGCATCTTTTGAAGGAACATGCTAGCTCCTAGATGATAACACTCGTCATTGGCTAAGGGCTGAGGAAATCCCACAAAATGCAACAACCAGACCTGTTCCTCAGAGTGAAGAGTTAACATTACAACCGCAGAGTTCACCTCCCGACACAAGGGAAATTTGTTCGTTCTYTCTACCAAGGTCAGAGAGGTTAATAACTGGGAGCATGGGAGAATGATGATTCAGGATTCAGAGTCTCTTGGCATCAGAACATCTGCCAGAGGTAGCATAGCGTTCAGCAGCCTACACAACAGCAGAGGAACAGGCACAGATTCTCCTCATCCAAGYTATACTATAAGTGGGGCAGAATTTGTCTTCAGTCTCTCCACAGTCCTGCTGTATAAATGCTATTTCAAATTTCTCTCAAAAGTAAAGAAAACACAAACCCCAGGAAGCATTCAGCATCAAGGTACAGAGAGCAAGYGACAGGACAGCAATGCAGTATGAATTATTAGTTTTGCTTCCAGTATCATAAGATCAAATTGTTGGGAAAATTATCTGCATACGGATAAAGTCTATCTTGCACAGTGGTTCTTAGGAATACCTTCACAAAATGAATTAATGATTGCTGGGTACGTATTGTGCTACACTACACCAGGGCCACTAGTGAAAAACTAGTATTTTAATATTAATGCAAGGAATATGACTGCTTTCAACTGTTAGAAAATACTCCTAGCGTAGCTAGCTCAGAGAGAAAATCCTGTAACTATGAGTATTTCAGAAAAACAGAGAGATCCAGAGCCACCTCTTGCAAGCCAATGTTACATCTGCTTTAGARTGGTTTCTAGCATCTGCACAGGGTTGTGGCTGTATAAACTCTCGCTAATAATTATTAGTGGGCCAAGCAGGACTGGCATTTTGATCATAGCAGAAGCTTATGCAATCACATGTGCTAACCATCTGAAACTGAAAAGTTTACGAGCACCAGTGAGTACAAATTAACATTCCCAATTTAATTGCACTTCAACATTTTTCAGTGAAAAATGATTTTCCCCATAAACAGTAAGCCACATGTGCATTTATTTCTTCTAACTTACCAGATATGTTCATTTTAGCACTGTTAAAGTAACTATGTCAAGCTTCCATCTCATATTTAAGCTACRTGGACAGAGATTTTGGCATAAAGCAGTTCAATCAAAACGTACAAAAAAAGCTATTAGTTACAACGAAGTCCAATTTCTTCTGAAAAGCATGCAAGTGTCATAATCCCCCAGAGTAATCCCCTCACTCAGGCTCAGCAGGTCTCTTCTCAAAGCACAGCCACCATGGTGAGATTCAGGAAAGGCAGCTGAGYCCGGCTCTACGAACACACACGCTCCCCAGCAGAGAGGGCAGGCTCTCTTTGATGCTGGAAAAATCCTCTCTGTGCGGTTAAATGTTAAGAAAGGCTCACCTAGTTCCCATTGCCTTTAAACATTTCGTGTTAACTTCCATGAGGAGAAAGCTAGGTCAGCAGAGAACGACACACAACACACTCGAGCAACAAGAACAACGCTTCCTTTTTGCCAAAATTCAGCCCAGGCCATCGGGCTAGCACAACGGCTATCTTTCTTCAGTCCCATATAGGATTTGCTCCCCCTAAAAGCTGTGTTGTCCTGCACATGTAAACTAATGGAGACTCTGCTGTACAAGAGCCAACATGAACCTGAGCTTGTGGAGTTGTTGGTTAGACTCACCAGTGTCCTACGAAATACTACTTCCAGGTTGGCAAATGCATTCAATCCCTACTGTTAACCTCTGAAAATTTCAGCTACCGATTTTTTTAAAACACTGTTTATTATAAATCAAAAGAAATAAAAAATATAGATGAATATGATTTAAGAGGATATGCACAAGAAAAATGTGACTTATTTTAGAGTTGCCAATTAAATCAACTGTGGTTTACATGAGGACATGTTTATTAAAGTTGACAAGAAATAAACATTGCTTAGATGGTTTCCACAAGACAAACTGAGACCTTTTTAAGTTGCTAATTTTCTCAGAATGCCAACATATTACAACCTGATGGGCTACCGGTCATAGAAGTTGAGGTTTTAATTGAGTTTGGTTTTGAAATGCCTGGAAACATTAAGCCAACACTTAGCCTACTGCAAATTTTAGAACAGTTTATAAGGAAATCATTAGTCTCCCTTCTGATAAAATGTTGTCAACAAGATCCCATAAATCTGCTGGTTATACTATAAGGCCAGAAGAAGCAGAGCAAATAACCCTCATTAAAATGTAATTGCTTATACAGGTGTAATTCTTCCCCCATGCTCTCCCCCTCACCTTTAGAACTACAGCACTTAAACTGAATGTGTTCCTTCTGGAGGGCACAAGTTTCTATCAAGTACCTTAAAAATTAGACTTTTTTTTTTTTTTAATAATCATAATAGAAAAAAGATGCTTGGGCTCCATGGTCAACCATTCCAAGCCTAGGGAATTCCAGCTAAACTCTGTGTAGGCAAATTAAACTCCTCTGGAAAAGATTTCAGTCAAATTATGTGCTCATGTATGCAGTAGGATACATTACAAACCATGTGTAAAAGTATCCAAAAATAGCTTATACTAAAGYCAATGAAATTAGCTGAGGCCCTGCAATAACAGATAAATGCCACCAGTGCAAAATCCCTTGAGTCTGCGCCTACTGCCCAAGACTTGTGTGTGTATTTGAAGCCTCTGAAGCATACTGACAGAGCGATTGCCAAGCATTACTATTCTGATTGTTAATTTATGTTCCTGAGGAGTGTTTCAGGTCTAGAAAAAAGAGACCTGAAATCAGCTATGCACCAAGACTATCATTAAAAAAGCAATGCACAGAGCTACCAGCAGTAATACAAAGGCTGCTCCTAGCACACCAAACTGCTTTTGCAGACACAAACTTACTCCCTGAATAATTGCAAACGATGACATTGCGCCTTCGTGTGTAGGGAATCAGACCACATCTACGGTTGCTCTTCTGGTGCAGACATCTGCAAAGCCTCCGCCAGGCAAATTCACATGGGAAATGGGACRCACATAATTCATCACAACAGCAGCAAAACAGTTAAGGTACTGATGCTTAACCTTGCACCTTCTGTAGCTACAGGCAGCGTGTTACACTAGCACTAAARCAGCTCTATCCTTCTCCTGTGTAGCAGCAAAATTCACAGCAGCCCTGCACTTAGCCCCGTCCCTCCATGCCCAGCCCCATCGCACGCTGCACAGCGCCTGGCCCGTACGAGAAGGTAGGTGTGCTGCATGCAAGACATTTTTTTTTGGCCCTCTCGGAAAACCTGAGGGAAGCTCACCAGCTGGTTTCCAAAGCATGCGGCCTTCTCACTTGCACGGCYGGACAGTGACCAGCCTTCCATACTGAGACACAGTTCTTTATTAGTGCACTGTAAAGTCATTTTTGGAACACTGTTTAAAATTTAGAAAAATCTCTTATAAACTTATAAATTCTTTATACCAAAAAGCTGCACACAGGCAGTCAGAAATTTCAAAGTAATTTTTACTTAAAACCAAGTTTGTTTAGTTTTTTTATTAAAAGAAACCGTGGTGGGAATCGTGTATTTCCTTTTGGCTGCCCTTTAGTTTTGTAAGCATATAGAAATCTCATTTCTTGAGCACACTGAGGGTCAAGAAGTGGCTGCCA
>NW_028186150.1:3267863-3270160 GCF_003343005.1 Rhea americana
CTTCAGCACCCACCAAGTTATCACATGTGGATCAGAAAGAAAATGATTGTGCATAAACCTGAAGAGCTTGACACTGGACTCAGTATAATGCAGAAACACAGAAGGAACCAGACAAACTATTAGGAATGAGTTTGGATCTTTGGTACTAAAGATCTGTAAAAACTGTAGTCTCTGCGTAGCTTTAGCTACAGTAATAGCGGTAATGACAGCTTAGATAAATGAGAATAAGTTTACAAGCACAATCACAGTAATTGTATCTGCCAATTAAACCCCTGGTTCTGGTCACTGAAGACGAGCACCACATTTTAAACGCGCAGTGTTTAATGAACATTTCACTTCATATTTAAGTGTTCAGTATATTATCTTGGCATTTTCAGGGCACTTTCTATGCTGATATAAGTCCTGTCCTTAGTCTTTAGGCCAGTTTAAATACATYCCTTAAATTAAAAAATTCTTACTCATTAGCACATTGCTTGGTATTTCTTAATGAGTTGAAAACACTGAATTCTAGTAAACTTACCAAGAAGAAAATATCTTGCTCATCAAATTTAGGCGCAGACATAGGTAATTTTGTATTTATAAAAAATAGCTATGTTAATGATAAACCTGAATCTGTAGGAACACAAGTAACACTAAGGATGTTACTTTGATATCATCTGTTCATGTTTATATGGATCATGAATCTTAATAAATCAACAGCAAGAAAACAACCCACCTGAGCCACAAACTTAARATAGGTGGTAGCTGCCAGATGTCACACAGGATTGTCTGGCAAACACGTCAAATCCCACAGCTGGGTATAACTTAGGAAAGCTCAGTAAGAAGAGAAGCAAAAGCAAGCCACGTTTTACACATCAGCCTCCTCGCTCCCGTCCATGCACGCTGCCCAATGACACAGGCTGCACAGAAAAGTCAAATTATACCACGCCTCATGTGCACCCCGTGGGCCTGAAGATTTTGTGCTCTGGCTGATGACAAGAGGCAAACATATGAGGAAGGAAGTGAAGTTTGTCATGAGAAGTTGGACATTCRAGAAGGGAAAACAGTAAGAGCCTGTCACAGCAGGAGATGGCCATGAGGAACTGTAGCCCCCCATTTTGACACCTTTTCTATGCACTTACTCAACATTAACTTATCCTTGGAAAAAAATAATTTGAAATGAAACTGAGTCTGCACTGCAAAAAAGTTGGGTTTTTTGGATGAAAAATAAGCCTTTTATTTAAAAAGATTGAGTATTTCAACCAATTCTAATTTCAGTGCACGAAATGCACTTGCATAAAAATAGGAACAAGAGTTTGGTGTAAATTAGAGCAGAAAGTAACAGCAGGAGGGATGAAATTGCAAAAACATTCCGATTTAAAAGGAATTGATCTTTTGTTTGATTCGTCTAGTACAAGCAGGCGAAGGATTCCTTAATTTACATTAAAATCAGCATGTCTACGAAGCCCTGAGAACTCACCGCGGCAGCTGCTTGAAGCGCCTGAGCGCCACGTGAGCACCAGCAGCGGCCCCGGCGCCTCCCCGTGCGCAGGCGCGCGGCAGCTCCCCGCTGCGCGGCCGGAGCCTGCTGGCGCACAGAGAAATCGGGCCGYGCGCTGTGCTTTGGCCCTGCACACCAAGCAGCAACCCACGCAACGCCAGGAGAAGTGCCCTCACGTCTTATTTCCAACTAGCAAAGCAATGATTTAACCTGTATTCTTGTTGCCTTTAAGTTTACCATTACTGTCCGTTTTAATAATAATAATAAAAAAGTAGTTAGCAGAACCTCTGCAACAAAACAAGCATGCAACCCTTTCTGAATGCAACGTAAAAACTGAGCCCTGATTTTAGAGAAGCCAGAGATCTGCAAACATCATTTTTCAGCTCAATTCACCTTCAGCGGCTCCAGTGACAGGTACACACCAGTCCTCTGCCTCCTTTTAGGCTTGGGCCAGGCAAAAAAGGAAGTGTCCAGGTGGTGGTCTTTAGTCCTTGGCAGATGACAGTGTCACATGCCATATAAATCACTGTGCTTCTGCAGGTAATTTACAGCAATACCAAGGAACGAACTCTCTGCTCCTGGAGCAGCTTCCCCTGTGGAAGCGCTCATGGGGGGACATGCAGCTGAGACTCCTCCATCATGTTTGTAGCCTGCTGGATCAGCCCTACTCCTTCCTGAAGGGCCAGGGCAAGCGGTCTGCTCAGTGTTACGAGAAGACCTTATCCAATCCATCCTGGAGTTCACCAACAAATAATTAAGGGAAAACAATCATGGTATCAGCATACTGGATATACAGGGGAAAAAAAAAACAACCAAC
>NW_028186150.1:3270175-3330801 GCF_003343005.1 Rhea americana
ACATCCACCCAAACCTCTATATCCAAACCTGAAAGTCTTCTCCAGGAGCAACCATAGTCAAAAAGTAGGAAAAAGTGGCAAAAAACACTTATTTAGCAATAAGAAGCCACCCACAGATACCTGTCCCAGACTGGAGCCACTGGGCAAATACTGGAACGTTTGGCAGTGAGGAGGTGACAGAGCTTACCAATGATAAAATTGTCCACAATAGCCAAAAGTAAAACAGACCGCACGGAGTTGCACGGTACTCAGTGACCAGATGGGAAAAGAGAAGTTGCTATTCAGTGTGGCTAAATAAAAAATAGCATCTACAGGGAAAAAATCCACCCTGACTATAATCACACAGTGATGGACTCAGCATCTGTTCCCAACTAAGAAAGAGACTCCGGTGCCTCCACAGACTGACCTGGGAACAAATTTGTAGATGGACAGAAAAGGCAAAGGGAACATTCAGAATTCCTCACAAGACAATCCTCCCCCAGGYATCTGCCACTAGATAAATTCTCTGTATGTGTCCAGCTTGAATACCTTGCCTCTCATATCTCAAAAACATATCTTGACAGCAGACATCACTTGGCAGATAAAGTTACTCAGAGGTCCAGAATGACTGTCATGCAGAAAGAAAYTAATAAGGGGGAGTTTTCAGTTTGGATTTGAGTAACTTTTTTCATTCAGATAGATTTTTGTTTTTGATTTTGAACAACATTACTACAATTAACTTGCATGACTAAAAAGCAGTCAATTTTGACTTGACATTTTTGGAACTATGTTTAATTTTGTTTTAATAAATCAGCATTTTCTAAAGAAATRTGATCTAAATCTCTAACCAGGTTTAGCAAAAAAAAATTCCAAATCTCCTGGCTAACACAATCTGGAGGACAATACTAAAGCCGGGCTTCTCATCTCTCCTAGGGGAATTTCTCATTTGGCCCATCCTCAACAGAAACAAACCAAGATTATGGAAGCACAAACTTGTATGCTAGCCAAAAACAAACTGGAACTGCAAAATAGTGGTAACAATCCAATAGCAACCCCCTTGATAAGAAATCCTGGTAACTCTTTGAAAGTTATCGGGAAATAATGAAAGTTTCATTAAAAGTTTTAATGAGATTACCAAATTTAATTACTCTTCTGTGCCACATTAATACATAAAGAGTGGGTCCTCAGTCTGAGCACTTAATGGTTTCCAGAATCAGAGATTCCCTTGAAATGAAGCAAAATGGTTCTTTTCTATTCTTATTAATTGACATTATCTAGCATCACTATAAGCCCTTTAGGCCAGATATATAGAAATATTTAGGTGCGTAAAAGGCCTGATAATTTCACAAGTGCCTATTTTAATTTTAATCATCACCTGCCTACCCAAAGACCTTTGAAATGTTCACCCCTGGCATATTAAGCACACAAAAATAACAAACTAGGTTACTTTTAGGCTATTTCAGTTTTGTAAATATGCTTTTACAAATTATACCACTAGAAAAGATAAGTAGAAGTCATTTTTAACACACAGTAAGATGCATTTCAACTAGATTAATCAACAGTTAATGTTATTTTTCTGCACAGGAAAAGTCTATACGAACCAGATGTGAAAGGAAGAGGCGATCCCATCTAGTACCTCTTGTATACATTAGACTTTATACCTCAATAGCGTTCAGGGATGGGGAAGAGGGAAGAGAAAACTAGATGAGAAAATTAATTTCAGCATTAATTCAGACACACACATTCACAAATGCATAATAGTTTTAAGGAAATTAGAGGGATTTTTTTAAGAAGCAAGAAGAAATGAATTAAAAATTTAATTTCAATGCTAGTTTTGTCCATCTAAGAGCAAGTAGGTTAAAAAGAAAAAAGAAAAAAGAAAAAGCCCCCAGATATATGAGATAAGGAATACAAACGTAGACATTTATGGGAAAAACTGAAAATAAGTTGCTGAGAAACAGAACTGTGTGTATTTTGGGGGATTGTTTTTTCCATACCACCTGCACCTAATTTTCCAGCAAGATACCATTTTGCCGTAATACGGAGAGTTAAGATGAAATGGCAGCTGTTACCAGAAATCCAACAGCAAGCAGGAAGAGCAGGCAAGGCAAGGCAAGGCAAGGCAAGGCTGCTGCTCGGCTGCGATGGCAGCGACGACGAGCAGCCGGCCGCGTGCAGGCGGCGGCGGCTCCTCCGATCGCGATCGGGAACGCCAGCGACAGGGCAGTGAAACGCGCCGCACCGGCCAACACAGGAAATTCCCAAAGGCTGCAGTGAGCGAGCCTGTTTCTAGAGGACTTCCGAATGCTGCCCTGCCGTACCACGGGTCGGGAACAGGCCCCCCGGCTCGGGAGGGCTCCCCAGACGCTCGCCGGAGGCAAGCCGCCGCGCCGCTGGGCTCCTCTCGCCGCGGCGCGCGGGCCGGCGGCGACCCGCTCCCGCGAGGCGCCTCACAGCGCCCACGCTGCGGTGCGACAGCTTACACCTGGCTGAAGGAAACGCATCAAAAACTCAGGTTTTGTTCATAGAACTGTACGGGAGAATTACAAATTGGAGTCAAATGTGTTGCCAAAATGTGCCTTCTCCACAAGGTAGACGGGAAAGACGCTTGCCGAGCGATTATTTCAGAAATTTAACTACGAGCAGCTACTAAAAGCTACAAATACAACGGCTAATTAATGATGATATTGAGCTTACACTCCTGCACAACATGCCTCAGCCAGCTTGGGATCATTGTGGGAAATTTATTATTTCAGAAGTGCAATATAGCCTATTTTAGCCTAACAGTTAATTGTACAGTTAAAATTCATTAAATAGTTTTGCTTCTTGTACAAGGACTGCTGCTTTTTTATAGGTCAAAGCACAAGCCATGCACTGTGGTAACAGCAATCGTGTAGATACACACACAGAGGGCTTAAACGAGAGGGGACAGTATCTCTACAAAATGGTGCCTAGAAATACGGCATGATAATCATTAAACAARTAAATATTGAATATTCCTCTTAATTTTTCTGCAAGCTTCCTCTTTAAAACATCTGACAAACGTTCTCAGCAATAGCTAAGCACTATCTTTGCTTTGCAAAACGTTTCCAGAGGAAAAAAGCATTAAGCTCTGAATTTCCGACGCACAAGGAATGCCCGGCTGAGCGTCCTGACCACTAACGCGGCACCGTGCCGTCCGCCTCGGGCCCCACGGCGCGCACGGCCACGGCCTCCGTTACCACCCGCTCCGCGCTCTTCCACGCCCCCTCGCAGAGGCCCAGCTCGCCCCCGCGCGCGGATCGCGAAGGCCGGCGGTCGCCCCGCGGCGCGGGCCTCCGCCCCAGCCGACGCGGCCCAGGCGCCCGGCCTGCCTCGCGGCGCGTCCCCACGGGAACCCGCTCCGTCGGCGCCACGCGGAGCGGCTCCAAAATCACGTCAGTTCCTCCAGGCGCGTGGGAGGTCTACTAAGAAATGAGTACTGACTATAACACAAGGAAGGGTGAAACATCCCCAAGGAGAAAGTATTTTAGGGGTATTTGYGTGGCCGAAGGGGGCCGGCGGGCGCCCAGTGAGGGCCGCGTCCCGCAGGGGGCCGGAGGCCGCCGGCCGCCGCGCTGCGCCCGCACGGACGCCTCCCGCCAGGGCCGGCCCGCGGCACGAGGAGCGGGCGCGAAGGTCTGCCGGAGGAACGACCGGCAGACGGTGCCTTTTCTTCGCTTTAGTATCGACACCGTAACGATGGCCGTTCGCTAACCCGTTTTTGTCCCAAATCAATGTTTCTGAGGATTTAAAGCTAGCTAACACCCCTGGAAAAAAGTCAGAGCGAAGATTTGTCCTTCTGTGTAGCCAGAGTATTTTTACTCACATTTTTCACACTTCATGGAACTTCAGCTAAGTAAATGCATCAAAAATTGCCCCTCTCAGGAATTTATGTTCCTCTGTTTCAGTATCACTAAATAAATTTTATGGTTTGCTGTTATTAAACATCCAGAAGTGAACTGAGGAGCCACACAGACTCCTCTCAGGTATCCTACGCCATAAAAAGATATATAGTGCATGGAAAAATGCTTAAATCTAGAAAGCAGACCATAAATTAAAAGACCTTCCCAGTGCAGCACGGAAGCATGCGCCTGGCRCCGAGACACAGCGAGCATCACCACGCTGGCCAGCTGATCCACTGGGAGCCGGGAGCGCACGGGCGCCCACGCGGAGGCACGGCCTTACTTACTTCCAGAGAAAACTTAATGCAATTTCTTTCCCATGAGCAGAACTTTTGTAAAAAGAGAGATTTTAAAATGTGGGATCCACAGGCTTAAATTCTAGCATATCAGGTGGTCATTTTATCCCAGCAAAAGGCTCATTAAACAATCCAAAGTTGCATAATAAAAGAAATAAATAACCTGTTTCAAAAATTTCCACTTACTACCTATGTTTTTTGTATAGCTTTTGCTTTTTAATTATTCTGCAACACCTGTAAGTATTTGAACTTATATTGCCAATTTTTATACCTTGAGATATTATCTTAATAAATCAACTTTTATTTTCATTTTTATCAGCAACTATTCTGTTGTGTATGTATGAAACACTTCTTACATAAAAGAATAAAATCCACTTTCTGAAAAATAAAAACAAATTATTTCTTGTAAAGTTTGAATTTGAATCACTTTTCTACTTTCCCCATCAGCTGATGACAGACAAACTAATTTTAGCAGCATTGTAAGAGTCTGCTAGAGTCACCAAAAAACAGTACTGCGGAGAAATTCACCCCACTAGGGTGTAACGGGGAGACAGGCGAGAGGAGACTAGTTCTTCAAAAACAAGGCAGCAGCCATGTGGCAAACTAAGCTGGCAGTTTTGTTGCTTGAATGATAATTCAAGGATAACCGCACTTCTACGAACCATAAGCATTTCCCATAATTAACTCTGAAGCATTCTTAATCACATCCAACTTCAAGTAACCTCAAATAAGAGCAAGAAAATACAGCTCAGGGAAACACAGGAATTTACTTCACTGGCACAAGATTTCCCCCCTGCGACCAAAGAAAACAGTCAGTGATCGCAGTAGTTTTGACCATCTCTGAGGTCCTTGTGCTGACCAGCTGGTGTTTAATGTCTTGCTCAACTCCAAAGGCAAAAGGAGAGGATCCTTTCCACTCCAAATCATTTTTTACAGATAATCATTAAAGYCCTTTGAATACACAGAATAACAGCAGCAATTCCACTTATATGTAGTGAGCCATACACTACAAAACACAATAGTTTCTGAATGGTCAATGTTTGCCATTTCTAACTTATGCAATTTCTTTCACAGTTACCAATAGATGTTATATTAATTTTCACTGAGTCAATATTAGACATAACATACACTGCAAGCCACAAAGAATTTTTTTTTCTACATTTTACCCATCTTTCTGCCATTTAAAATGCCTAAGGTATGAGCTGAAGATCTGTAAGGCTTTGGTGTATGTCATTTCTTTTAAATTGTCTCTAAAATAATTTCAGAAAGCGGGAATTTGACACCTGCAAAGATGAAATTACTGGTATATTCTGAGCTGAAATGCATGAACAGTGCATTATGCCTCACAAAAATTTCACACCCTTCAAGTTCTATGGGGGGAAAAAAAGAAGGAGTAGTATCCCGTTGTTATCCCCCTCTCTGAGGTGGCCATGGTCTTAAAAAAAAAAAAAAAAAAAGACCTCGATGAGGCTGCTCATAAGAGATTTGTCCAGAAAGCAAAGAGATACCATGTACTGAGGAATTAACTTATCACTGAACAGCCGACCACATCCACAGTGTTCATTACGGACTGTAGGCAAAGCTTTATAGGCGTTTTTGGCTTCTTATTGGGCATCTTTTGCGTGTGTTGTAAATATGCTTACACTGTTGTCTGTGCCTACAGCATTAATAATTGATCTTGTTCTACTGTTGTCATCCGTATGGTTTATTATGAGATGTTTATGCATTGTACCTGATCATTCTTTTTCCTTACCCCCAGCCTGTTCCTGCATTTTTGTCCAATTAAAGATCCTTACGCAGTATATGAGGAACTCAGGCTGCAAAATCATGTCCTCCGTTTTAGTGGATTAATCAYGGTTCACCCTGGTTACATTCAATAGAAACGCAAATTGCCGTTTGTGAATTGAACCATTTTCCAGGGTTGTATACAAAGCATTCAATATTTATTAACAAAGACATGACAGTTATTGCATCGGTGGACTTTGGCCTTGGAAAATCTCAACCACAACAGCTAGCTTAATTGATTTACAGGCAAGCAGCTTTATACGTTGTCTGTATTTAAAACAGGAAACACGTTCCCTGTGCCACTGTCAGTGCCGTTGGGGAGCCCCTCATCCCTCAGTAAGCGAGCCCGACACCCTCGGCACGCGCATCTGCGCCCCGTTCAGGGCGGCCCGCTTCGTTTTCACAGCGCGTTAGCAGAGCCGTGGATGGCTCTGGCCACAGTCCTGAGGCTTTCTGGCAAAACTCAAGTGCTCAGATTTGGAGGGAATTCTTATAGGAGGTTCTTCAGTTTAAACATATCCAAGTATCGTGAGCAGTGCATAATTAAGAGGAAATTACAGGCTAGATATGGGACAAAACTGCAACTCCAAACACTGCAACATATTCAAGAATTGCACTCTTACCTTATTTTGGGGGCAGCTGGAAAAGAGGTGGCCTCTAATCCAACCTCCATATCACTCCAGTGTGTCAAAGTTAAATAGAATAACCAGCATATGGAATGCAAAAAAGGTGTCAGTGAACTTGCATCTGACAATATACTAATTAACGCAGAAAAACAGTACATTCACCTGTTGTGAAGATTAAACCCTTTGAACACACAGCTTATGAAACAGAAGAAATAGGCACTGAGCAGTCTGAGACTACTGAATCTGTTCAATCTATAGGAAGCCATACCCACGAAACATCTGTGGGAAGTTTATTCACCACAGAAAACTGCAAAACAGAAATTACCCAAGGGTTCTCCAGAAAGGCCAGTTTCAAGAAATGTAACGTTTCAGAGGTTATATGGACCTTCCTTCTCCTTACACACAGTGTAGACAGATTCAGAAAGAAATTTATGATCTGTGTTTAGTGTATTTTACCTACTTTTCTTTATCCACACAGCCAAAATTTTAAAACTGTTACTTTCTCCTCCTCTTCTTCCCTTACACCTGTTAGGATTATCAGGACTCTTTTTTTTACCTAAAATATGTTGGTAGACTACTTTTGACTGTGCTAGATATTCCTTTACTACTAAAGGAAAATCCTGTACTGCTGGATGCCTGTGGGACTCCCGCGTTAGAGAAGAGCAAGGGAGGATTGTCGGCGTAACAGSGCCGGGCCCGGGCCCGGTGGGAGAGGAGCTCGGGGAGCCGGAGCACGAGCCGCTCTGCAGCCGCAGGATACTCGCTGCGGCAGCCCGGTAAATAACTCTATAAACAAAAAGCCATTTGACAGTTGTTTTATATTACTATCCAGCACACAGGACAGAGAACATTAAAAACACTACTAACATTGAATTAGAGATTTAGAAAATTTTCCTAATACATAACAGCAACAGGAACTGACAGAGGCAGGTAAGACTGCGGTGAGTTTAATAATGTCATTAACATAAACCACATAATGCCCAACTGCTAAAATACAAACAAAAAAGCCAAGTGTTCATTATGCCAAAAAGAATTATCCCTATTAAGGCATAGAGTAACCAGCCACATGCATAGGCTGACAGTAGATGAAATGTCTATGCCTGCAAAACATACAATATAGGTCTCTCTGTAGCTAAATGATGTCAGTAGGGTCAGTTACTAGATGAGTTTGTGTTCATTAGTAATTTTAGGGTGAGAACAAATTCTAAAAAGGGTACAATGAGCACAGCTAAATGCTGGGATCATGGTTTGTATACGGATCAGCATTAACCGATTCTCTGCAGGGCTGCAAACCTCTACAGGACGCACACAGACTTTTGAAAAGGGAATGGCTTGGAGCAAATTGCCCCATGGGGGTGCTGGATTCCCAAAGGGGACTTTGGAGCTGAATATACATTGCAAATATGGAGTGATGAGCAACCATCACAGGTATGTATTTCTAATTTACGTATGTGAAGAACAAATACAACCATCTCTGTGAAGATGACTTCTCCCACACGATGAATATGGTTATCCAGGCCACCAGTTCCAGGTAGCAGATGAAAGAAACGTGTTTTTTTTCTTTCTTCTTGCATTTCTTACTGCATTTAGAAGCATAATAAAGGTCAGGTACAYGGCTTGTGTAAGAAAAGATTTGTAAATTTGTCTTTAAAGGCACCAGTATGACCATAAAATCCACTCCATCTTTTTTTTTTAATGATTGATTTTGATTTTAATGATGTGAATGAGTATGCATATGGGAATACAAGGGATGCAAAGGAAGGCAATGAAATATTTCACTTGTATATAAAATACTTTTCATGGACATGTATATTTTCCTCGACTGTATCAACAGTGGGTAATCCTGTCTTTTAGTAACATTAAAAGATGAAACAGCAATGAAAGTTTTAACAAACTTTTCCAAATAAGATGCAGAGAAACTGAGAAAACAAAAGGTGAATGAGATATTAACATTATTCAGTAGCATTGCTATTACAAATGTTCTTATAAATTCTGCTGTTTARAATGCACAGGAGCAAGGTCGGGGGGACATTCACTAGTTTCGTCCCTTGAAGTGGCCCTTGCCAAGGCTGCTGCTGACAGTCAAGTAGTTCGTTACCYGGAGCCTCCCCCAGCCATCTGCTGCATGCCTGAACCCTGCTGCTTTGGCTTGCTGCAATAGGGAGCCAGGTATCTCAGCTATTTTGTATTTCAGTATTATATTTCTGTAATTGCCTTTAGTTTTGACAAACTGCTAGTTGCCCTCAGAGCAGAGCCCCATGCTGCAGCTCGCTGAATGTTCCCATTAATCTGCCTACAGTAATTTTAGGGGCTCACAGTCTTTTGGACGGAGCAGACCTGTTACTGCTAGCCACAACTTGCAYTCATCATTGCCTTTTTCCTTTTAGATACAGGTTAGTGACATTAAGCCTGATAGCCCTAAATGCTGTAATGTTGTTACTGCACCGCCCAGCAGTGCCWCTATAGTTTAAGGTCTGTTGGTACTACTGTTACAAAAAGCAGATTTCTAGAGGCCAACTTTGCCATTTGAGATTGCGCAAGGCTAAAGCTCRAAGTAGCGACTGCCTTTCTTCCCTCCACTTTAAAGTAAGGAGGGCTCTCAACCGAAATGACAGGTTCTGTGGCAGCTTGACAATACGCCTGTGCTTCGGTACTTTCAGACGCTGCTTCGCCCCCTCTCACATAGGGGCCCCCCGGRCCCCCGCAGATGCCGCAGAGCTGCCTTGCTGACCCACGCCAGGCAGAGCCCCCAAACCCACCACAGAGATTACCCCGGCATTCGCTGGCCTGCGCAAGCACCATCACTTCTGGTCTTCTGGTCCAGGTCAAATGTATTTTCTCAAAAGTTGACTTCTATGCAACTTTACAATTTACAGAAGAATCACTTCTCTTACATTTCCCACCCCCCACCCAAAAAAATGAAGRAAAAAAAAAAAGCAATCTCTGCATCATGGGATCATTTTTAAGTACTTCTTTCTCTCCACCTCCTTCTCTATGAGACCTTTATGGATATTCCCCCCCCCCTTTTTTTTAAAAAAAAACACACAAACCCAAAACAACAGCTACAGCTATGTCCCTATACAATGCTCTGGGCAGGTGTTTCAGAAACAAGTAGGCACTAAGAGTCCTTGAACGAGTTCCTCTGACAATATTAAAAGGTTCATGTCCTAAGCAGCAAAACTAAGCAACAACGAAAAGCAGATTAAAAAATCCTGCAGCTTAAGATGGTATCACTTCTGTGCTTTCTTAAAGWGCCCTGGAAAAAAAATAGCTTAAATTGTTTTGGAGACACTCCATAACCCTCACCCCCTCCTCAGCTCCAAGGAGGCCCAGGGACAAGAGTGGCTAATGGCACAAAACATCAGTGTCTGCAGATACTGTCAGAAGAGTACTGTGACTTTCCCCAGCTCCTCAAATCTACCTGAAGGACAGAGTCAACCACAAGAAAATTCTTTCAAGATCACATAAAGCCATCCCACAGCATGCTATGATACTGCACAGACAGTTAAATATTTAGGGATTGTACACAACAAATGATTACTCTGCATAAACTTCCCATAACAGTTCTAAATTTCTCAAAAGATTCAGTTTTGACATTTTGGCGTTAAACTTTTTGGAACCTATGAACATATACGTGACTAACCATAATGAAGCACCAGCAGCTATAAAATGATGGTTGTATTTATGTGACAGATTTAAAACTTTCAACACCAGAAGAAAACAGGCATGGGTTTTTAAAAACAGCAGCCTATTCTGAAGGTAAACTGAAGATAAACAGAAGGCATTCATATTTGCATATACAAATCAGATGCATGATTTTAATACATAATTAGCCTTCTTGAAGTAGTGTTTCATATTGAGTAGGTGGAATAGCACTCCTTTTATTTCTAAGGGTATGAATAAAAAATAACTGTGCAAGCCTGGATCCACATGAAAATTAAATTCAACAGGTATAAAAATTGATAACAAAGTTATATGGTAAAAATACGCGTTGCAATAAAGACAGAGAGAAGCAAGACTTTAGAAGACTGCTGATCTACCTTAAAATGACACAAAAATAGTAGCAAAGCGCATTATGTGAGGCCAGGAAGAATCCATACTGTAGCCTGGAGCTGAGGGTCAAGTATAGCCGAAGTGAGAAGTGCAGAACTATGAGCCACCGTGGAGTTTGTGGAGTTTGACAGGCTGCCRCAACAGCCATGCTTAATAACCTAGTTAAACAACACCCTAAAAAAAACCTAATCAAAACTGTTAATACTGCATAAGTGCATCTTTCAGGTTGGTTCTACCTACTGCCATTTGCACCCTCAAAAGCTTCAGTTTTATAAACCTGCCCTTTTGCACGGTTCCTTCAAGTAATCTCGGGTCTGCACAGAGGGACACGTGCTCCCAGAGAAGAGCGGAGAGAACACACACAAGCTGCTGCACATATATATTCTCATGCCTCTGAACACTAAATCATTTCCCTTTATTTAAAGGGATGAACTCAGCATGTGCACAAAGTGAAAGATTTATTCATTGTTTCTGTGAAACTTTTTTTTTATTATTGGAAAAAGTCTTTTTCCCCCCTCAAGCTCACGTCTCCTCCACCTGTCCAGCTTATAGGTGAACAGAGCTGCAAACAGTTTTTCGTTATGCTATTGCTTTATGTGGGACATTTAGATCCCAGTATTTCCTTGTCATTTTAGAGCAAGCAGTTGTTACCCACGTTAAGCAGTAACTAAATGCTGGAAGCTTAAGAAACTTATTGAACCTTAGAATTTATTTCTTTAAAGTTCAACATATGTTTTCAATGTTAATCTGAACTAGAACRGCTCACACACTTTCTAGTTGATGAAAACCCTATGTCTGAATATTGATAATTGGTTTTGAAGAATGTGACCTCATTGCAAAAGTGCATTCACTTTCAAATTTATCTGCTTTTAGTTTCCTCATCTCTGTTTATGTTATTTCATGACTTGTTGGTGAGAGCACACAGGACYGTATAACCTGTTGTACCCAGTCATGCGCTCAAGCTGAAATACCAGTGATTTTCAGTTGCTGAGATTGGTATTGGTTAGCACTGATGAAGTGTCTTACTTTCTCAAAGGGCCTTCTATTGAAAGGATAACTCATTTTCTTGTTCACTATGAAATAAACACATTTTTCAAAATAATGCTTAAAATTTAATCTTATGCACATCTTTTAAAACAATCTCAACTTCTTCACTATTAAAAATAATTTTGAAATTGGTGTTAAAAAGTTCTATTAAATAACATTCGCAGACAATTGATTTAATAAAAGTATCAGTTTCTATTAAAAACTTCTGATAGACARTTTCCAAACAGATGCATTACTGACACCATAGCTCAAGAGCTCATGGRAGTACCTCATGCTTGGAAGAATTTCCCGTACTAAGGTATTCAATACTTTTTAATGAGAAACTACTGAATACAGTGGAGAGAAAAAACAGTATGTGTTTGGAGAGTGRTATTTGTAGTATAACTGCTATATAATTGGATCCCTACAGTTTTATTTACAAAATATCATGCAAAAAGAAGAGATGGGRAACTGAACAAAGTTACTGGCCTAGGTAATCATAAAGACATTATTTGATATAAAGTAATCAGTAATTTAATTCAATTTAAAGCATTATTGTTTGACTCACTCTGATACAACCCAGTATGCAATCCTATCCCTAATTTCATAAATTCTCTCTATAAAGAATGTTCTCGGACTGAAGTCAAGACACTCACATGCAGTGTATTGCATGCTAAATGCTTTYCCCCTTTCTATTTGCATAACAATAGAAAATAAGAAAATTTGATTTAAGCAAGTAGAAAGGAAAACAAAACTCATGCCTTTGTACATGATGGGAAGATAGGCTATGTGAAGTCCCATTCACAGCATAACAAAATAGAAGAAACCCCGATGGAAACACTTCTATTTTGAGAGAGAGAGAGAGAGAGAGAGAGAGAGAGAGAGAGAGAAAAACCTCCTCCTCATTTTCCTTTTTCATTTCTTATTCATTAATACAAACATCACATGCAAAAGAGGACCCTTTTGAGTTTTTTTCTGGAGTTCATACTTCTAAAGTTACCACCTTATACAACATTATGCTAATTTCCTCAGCAATCATTTAGACTCACAAATAGTATAAATATTATGCAGAGGATTAACTCAAATCTCAAGAAACAAAGATCCTGTAATCATGCAAATTTGACTAGGACTGAGGTAAGAAAAAGTCCAAGAGGTCATAGAACTTCTGTTATGTAGTAATTTTACCTTGAACAYATCACGGTATATGACCTTATACCAAATAGATTTGAAATTTCCAAAATATTTTCTTTAGAAAATAGTGACTTGTCAGAACCTGTAACTGCATTTCTCAGGTCTAGGATAAGAGTTCATGTGAAAAGCTGCAAAGCTGCTCCTCCACTTCTCTTCACCTTCATCCAAAATGCACCAAGGGCAACGGAGTCCTCAGTGGCCCTGGGACAGACTTTCCTCCTCAGAGGGGACTGCACCTTTACAAGCGCCGCGGTCCAAATCGGGGAAAATCTCCTACTGAGTTAGTTTTGGAAACTCTCAGTGGGACTTTTCACAAAGCAAACTGGAAAGAGATGACACTTATRAAAAGAGTTTTTGCCAGTGACAAGTTTCAAGAATCCCAGTAACCAATGACCCAAACAGGACTTTGTGGCCCTCCTTTGCAGCAGCTTTTGTTCCCAGTCTAGATTCACGTGGAAATTTGGCCCAAATAATGCTGCTTCAGAGCCTGCTCCACGGTTCCTCTAGTTCCAGTGACATGAAATTAAACAYGGCAGATTCTGGCCAAGCCCGAGCCTCCTCTGGCTGTTCAGCCATCCTGTGCACAAAAGTGGTTACTGAATTAGACACTTGAGGAAATACCGTTATCCTTAAAATGTACAGCTGCACACCTTGTTTATGCAGAGCTCAACAGGGCTTAAACTTGAGGGGGAAAAAGATAAGAAAAGAAAAAGGAAGAGGGAGAAACTTTTCTTCAGTATTACTAGAGGACACATGCTAGGATGGGTAACTTCAAAGGAAAAGAAAAAGAGGCAGCAAAATGTAAACACATCCTAACATTTTCTTACTGCCACTTCTCCTCATTCAAAGATGTTCAATCACTAAAAATGACTTCTAGTACCTTGCAAACCTAAAGCAATGTAAGGATGCATAGTTAGCAGATATGTAAACATTTTCAACTAAACATGCAATTTTATACAAGACAAACATTAATTCAGCTGATTTTATGATTCCACTTTTTTTCCAGAATACCAATTGACGCTCATTGCCTCATAAGCCGTTTCAGCACAGCCTCGGGAGGCCAGGGAGCTAGGGGAGCTGTACTACAGCTCACGTGCTAACAAAAGGTAAGAAAGGCAAGGAAAAAGAATGGAGTGATAAGTACACAGCCAGAGCTCCTTTCCCCTTGTTATTAAAGCAGAAAAGAGAAGTTCCACATAGGAAAGCCTCTTGCAGCAGTTTGGCACTCTCCTCCTGTCTAGTAGCTACAGATAAGCAGAAAGTGTATTTCCTATATTTTATTTTAACACTAGACATCAGCAGCTCAATCTGAAATCCAGGGTTTTTAGGATATTTTCCTGCTGCTGATAGCTCAACCAGGAAATCCCCTTTCCTCGGGCAGGGCAGTAACAGCACCATGGCCCAGCACACACGTGCCTCAGGTCCTGGGGAAACCACCGCTGCACCTACGCAGCAGCACCGGTGCAGCGACATGCCGTGCAGGGACAGAGAGAGGTTGCCGGTGTGCGGAGCTACACAACCATGGCTTCAGTTTCCATAATACTGAGAGACTCGAGTACTGCTGTGACCACAAATCCAGATGCCCCCAAGGAGCAAACAGCAAGGGCAGAGCCGAGCTGCCAGGTCACCAGTCACCGCTGGGAGGCTGGTTAGCAACTCGAGAATGACACTTATGGGGGGGAGGGGGTAATAGTTTTGCAGCTGAAAGATCCTCCTCTTGCTAAGATAGTTGGGAAAAAGGAATTTAACTGGCCTTGCCTCTAGTTCACTGCTAAAGGAACTCTCCAGTGCTGGCTACTACTCCCGGTACTACAGTCCCTCCCAAACCTTGGGCTCTCCTTAGCCCAAATCTAAGTAGCACATCTTCGTTTTCACCCCCGTATAAGGTACTACTAAGCCTCAGCATGGTTAGCGTTTCTAATCTTTTCCTCTCTTCCTCATTCACCAAATCCTTCTCGTGCTTCCCAACAGCATTATCGTCTCTTTGCTTTTCCAGGAGAGCACCTGGGAAACCTCTGACGCAAGCACCTTTCTAAACCCTCACATCTGTACTGTGGCTGTCTTCTATAACAGCACCTCTGAAATAGTCTCTTCTCTTCTTTCTTCATAAAGAAAATGTTTGTGATACTGCAATTTTGTATCTCAATTACTGTAGCACCCTATTCTCTAAGAAATGCAATCTCACCCAACTTTTAGTATGGGATTTTTTTTTTTTTTGGGGGGGGGGGGGAGGGAGGAAGCAGCCCTTAAAACATTTTTTACACATAACTGATTGACTATCCTTAATATCCTTGCCCAGTTCTTCACCACCATTCATCTATTTCCCTGCCACCCCCTGAAATGCAATGCTGCAGCACCGCAGGCCTCCTGGGCTCTCTCTGCACCATCATGCAGCTAGTCAACCCCCCACTCCGTCTGCTGGCCTAGACCCAGCCRTGGGCTCTAGAACAGGAGAGGCTCAGTGGCTACACCACATTTGTATGGTGACAGCTACTTTCTGAAGAGGCAGTTTGAAAGAAATGAAGAGGGAAAAAAGTCCAAAAGGTTCCAGACACACAGCACTTAGTTTGGGACTTAAAATGAGCAAGTGCACCTGGGAACTTGGACATATGGGCTATTTTTGGATATTATGAATAGAGGATAATAGTACACTGTGTGCTTGCACAGGGATTGTGGATGGTTTGGCACGTTCATTGCTTTCATGTTTTAAAAGTCTCTTCAGTAACAGGATAGTTTGGAACTTCACACTTAAAGTATTTCATCAAAAACCAAAGTGACTAAAATTGCAAAAGTGAAAAAAAATAGTTATTGTTAGGCTTGGAGGTATTCAAAAGGGAGRCTGGTAGAGTTCTCAGTTAACATGTAGATTGCCTGTACAAAAGGATGCCATAAATTCTCACACTCAGTATCTCCCTGCMTGGCTGCCGGAAGACTGGCCCTTTCCCGTGTACACCACTTCAAGGAACATTTGTGCAGTCTTTGGTTTCTAGAAAGTAACGGTGCACAGCAATGACATCAGCCAACATATTTCTTTTTGTAATCCAACTAACTCCATGCTGGTTTCTTCATACAGTACCTCTCTGAGGGGAAGTAGAGGCAGCATTATACAAAATAAAGGTAGCAGTTTAATGGTGCTCAATAAATGCAATGCTGTTAATGGAAAGCAGTGATTTCCTATGTTTCCATCACTATGTACTGCATAATGCACCCACAAAATTCAGCCTCAGTCTGCAGTGAAAAAGGAATTTGGCTCTGCAAATACACTGTGCTCATCAGACCTGTGAGAACGAGTGCATATTTGAGAAGTATTTCCTTTGCTCTTTGGCTCTGTAAGTTCCTTGGCACCATAACAAAAGTGCTATTCGAGGCATTTTAGAAAATGCAGTTTTTAGTTACAACTTCAAAATAATTTGACTTCCCATGTCATGGAGTTTCTTGGTGAAGTTTTATCATACAGTCTCCCACTGTGGTTTAAAAAGACCAAATAATTTGCAAAAGGACTATCATTCCACAACATTAGTCTTTGGGTTTACTACATTATTTGACCAGGCTTTGATACATACTTGCATTTTATTTATTTATTTATTAAATAATAAAATAAAATAAAAAATCCAGTCTGGAAAATCTCAAATTAGAGGAGTCTCAAATTGAGAGGAATCTCAAATTAGAAACTAATGAATCCCTTCTAACACAAACAGTAATAAAGTTCACAATATAAGCAACTCATTGGTCAGAAACGTCACCGTCCTGCAGCCTTCCACCTACCCATAGCAACGATCTCTAACATTGGCAGAAGCTAGTCAACTCCAAGTTTAGTTTCTGGGGAAAAGTCAAAAAAAGATGGAGACTAGCTGGAAAAAAATCCAGAAGAGAGCAGTGAGGATAAGGAACAGGCTGGAAACAGGAATCACAACCACAAGCTGAATATGCAAGAGAATAACAAACAGAGGAGATGAGTATAGCTCTTCAGGTACATAAAGAGTTGCTGCAGACAAAAAGGAAGGAACTGTTTTCTATGACCACTACTGGTAGGGACAAGTTAAATGGCTGCACGAAAGACTTAAGCTCTGCATAAGGAAACCTTAAGGACAGTGAAGCACTGGAATAGACAGATTCAGAGATTTTTGAATTGGAGGTTTAAGACGAGATTAAGTAAGCATCTGTTAAAAATGACATTGGGTGATTGTGCCCGACTTCAGGCAAGATAAGCACTTGAGGCCTCTTCCATGCCCATATTACAGGATTATTGTAAAATTATGTCAGTAAGCAAGTCAGTGCTCAGCTAAAGCCAGTCTGCAGGTGGTATGGCTGCCACGATGCAAAGGCTTCCTGCTGGCTGTCCTAAACCTCTGTTCATCTGCCTTTTGCAGGAGAAGCTGAGGTGAGACCAGCCCTGAGGAGGTGGATATTCTTGATGCAGGGAGCCCAAACTTAGAGTATGTCATGAGTTTCATGAAAAAAGAACTCAGTCAGGACTCCGTAATAGCTAATCACCACCAGCCTTGTCAATGCAATAACCTGGTTAATCAGGAAAACTGCAGCAGGTTTTCTAGGAATATCTGCAATGCAAGTATTGGGGTTAGGTTTAGCTCAGTTGGTTAGAGTGTGGTGCTGCTAATGCCAAGGTCGTGGGTTCAGTCCCTGCAGGGGCTATGCTGAGGGTTGGACTAGATGATCTCCAGAGGTCCCTACCACTCTATGATTCTTCTTCTATGATTAAGAAGGCAAGAGAGAGAAACTGGAAAATGTACAGAATAAAACCAAAACTATCTTGAGCACCAGCCCCAGACATTTCATTTTAGAATGAGACTCTATTAGTGAGGAACCTAGAAGAGTAAAACCAAAAAATCTTCCTCACAGAGAAACCTAACCTTACACCTCTAATAGTAACTCAGAGAGATCAAGTGTACGACAGAAATTAGCCTGAGCTGGCAGACAGGAGGAGCACTACACACTGCATTTCAACCCGGGCTCTCTGTATCATGCAGAGATGGCTTTCAGCCAAGTCATTCATGATTAGCTTTCCTATTTCCACTCTGACACTGTGCATCCTTGCTTTCCCAGCTATGCGCAGTCATTCAAACTTCACAAGGACCAAACCCATCATTATTCTGTCTAGCTGGTACCATTTCAAGTAGTCATTCCTTCTCACCTTGAACACAAAAATGTTCAACCCTTACTGACTCTTTTTTTCATTAGCACTGAACATTTGCAACATGAGAATGTTCCTAATGATTTTTTAAGTCTTTAGAACAGGACAGRTATTTGTCATGAGAACATATAACCGTGTATGCATGCAAATGGGCAGAATATACTCAAGAAGGAAGAAACATAAGAGGAAATTCTGACTTTATCCCAGATCATTATGCCTTGCTGTGACAGGATTAAAAAAAACACTAAAAAATAGGATTTCTTGAAAAGTTTGTGCTATTCTTGCCTAAGTAGTCTTCCAAGGAATCGATCACCCTTGATGTGAGCAGAGAATTCCACGGGTAGCAACAGCAATAGAAAGTTATATTTGGACCTGTAATAGAAAGCCACTTTTTTTTTCTTTTGTTTTAAACCACACACATACAAGGAGGCTGAGTTTAGTCCCTTCACTTCCCCATGAAATACATATTTGATATCCAATGATTTCTGCTCAACAACAAGAAAACTTGACTCCACTGTGACACCCAGCTTACAGCTCTGTGAAGAACAGASTGGCACAACAGTACAGAAAGTCAAGTTGAAAAGACTTAGAAGCAAAAAGCATGGACAGTTAAAAATAGTCATTCTGTTTAACTGAAATATTCCATCATAGTCTCCAAAACCTCAGGAAGGCCATGGACTTCCTTAGAGAATTCATTGCAAGTTTTCATTTTTGCTTGTAAGTGATTTGCTTAAAAGATTTCAAGCAAATCTCACCCATTTCCATATCAAACAGTATGGTGTTTATACCTTGCATAAAATAAATCCTACTAGCAGCATGAAAAGAAACACTTCAGACTAGGTTAAATCCCTTATGACAACCACCATTTTTCACAGTATTTTTAGAAGCAACTGCAACTCCAACTGTACAGCATGACTAAATTATCTTTTCCTCCTAAAATGCAGGACAGTGGTGTGCTGAAACAAGAGGAGAAAGTTAACGTTTACCCCTGCCCAAGCTSTTTTTCACACCGGGGGTAAAAAACAAAAAAAGAGAAACAAGTGTATTAGCAGCAGAAATGGGGAGCCTCTAAAGCTCTGGAGATTTCTGACTAGGGAGCTCCAGGATAAGGCAACAGTAGCACTTGGCAGAGAAACATGGAACAATCAGTAGAAGGCCTGAAAGAAAAAAAAAAGTCCAAAATTAAGCTTTGAGATTGTCTGTATTTTCTGTGCTGTTACTAGAGAGTGGAGGAAACTTAAGAATCAAGTAATGTATTTGCACTTAAGCCTCGGGCTGGGTTTTTTTCATTCAGAGCCAGATGGCAGTATAAAAACTGTCTAGTCYCCACACAGAGACTGTGGAAACCTGTGACATTACAATCACGAACTACAGGAAAACCATGACAGACGTCAGCAAGAGGTTGTTGCCCAAACTGCACAAACTGCAATTGCTCGGTCATCACCAGGCAGGGTCCAGCGGCCCCCTAGATGGGGGTAGTTTTATGACAGTGTGTTTAGAAAGCTGCACCGAGAGCAGAGACCTCCCTTTTCCYGCAGGAGATGGAAAGCCAGACAGGCCCATGCCAGCGTCCTGCTCTTCCACGGTGTCACCTCTGCTAACAAGGAGGCTCCCCAAGAAACGCTGTTGCAGAACACGAAAATGGATGACCCAAGGAAACTAATCAGATTTATGCTCCCCAGAAGAACACAGTTTTCCGCYTGCAATCCCTGCCTTATTCTCTACTATTATTCCACAATGACTGGCTTAAAATTAAGAATAAAATTATAACAAATCATTGGTTGCATCTCTAGGAGAAGTTCTCTGTACTGTTCAACCTCATATTAACTTCCTCAGCTACATAGGAGTTGCTCACTCTGATGTAAGCAAAAGAAAAAATCTGGCCAAAGAATTTAGGTTAGCTTCAGTAGCAGCTCAGAGCTTTGCTTTCTGAAACATTTGTTTTCTGTTTATGGCAGTAATTATGGTAGGTTTTACAACAGCTAGTAATTGTAACTAATTTGTACTTACATGAATAATTATGAACAAGAAGAGTGCTGGCTTGCGGTATTCGCTCGCATGTGGCAAAGACCAAAAGCACAGCAGCAGCTGTCTGCATACCACCATGAATWTGTTGCTATTTATTCCCTGAAAGCATGTTCCTCTCTGTCTCCCGATGATAAATGGCCTAATGGAACCTCATACATTTACCATCAACTTGCTTCATTTRCTTTAGAGAATTACTGAACAGGCAAATCACATTCATATGACAAAGGTAGTAAACAAAAAAACTACTCAATACATATKAATATTGTCATAATAATCAATGCACACAAGCTATCAATACAGAAAGCTTGCTTTTTTTCCTCCATAAGTTCACATATAATCAATTGCTACTTCCTACTAGCCTGAAATAACTTTGAAGCACCATGATTGCTTTATGCAAAAAAAAAAAAAAAAAAAAAAAAAAAAAAAAAAAAAAAAAAAAAAGACACTGGCATTACCAAAAGACACTTGATAGTCTCAATTTAAAAACTTGGTATGAAGACAGATTGCAATAATTAAGCACATCTCTGGCACTTCTGCAGTACACTCATGAGCATTTTAATTGAGTTTTTCCTCATTTTTCTCATAATACGAAGYACATGAGAATAGACAGAATGAGGCAAATGTGGCCTCAAATCCTGTGTTTACATCTATATATTCAAAACCTACTCTACAATGCACTTAACCACACTCACATACACTTCAAAACTACACTTTAAAAAGGAAAGGTTAGTGGTGGGTTTGTTTTCACGCTTAAAGGTAACCAACAAATAAAAATATGCATGTGTGTAACCAGAGAAAATAAACAACAGCTCTGAGTTATGCAAGTTTCAAACACTTCAAGTGTATGAACAAAACGCAATGCTTTGCTAAGGCACTTCAACAAATATCTCTTACTGTCGAGCCTGCAGCCTTTGACGCTGTAACTTGAGCTCTAAAATCCCAGCCACACTGCTCTGGTCTAAAACGATGACTCAAGCCAAGGGAAAGCAAGTGGATGAGTTCTTTCATGATTTTGCAACACATGTAGAAGGAAAGAATAGAAGTTAGTACACAATAAAGTACATCTGTGCTACTGCTGCTGATGCAAATACCAGCTTTTATTGCTGACAACCTCTTTCACAGGTACTATATTCTCATACACTTTAATCAATCAGGAYTTCTAACCCCCCATGGCTTTCATGCATTTCAACGTATGAGGCACCACCACCAATTTACTACCTGTGATAACTGTGCAAGAAACAAAACAAATCAAAACATTTATAAAGAAAAAGAGAGCATTAAATAACCCACTAAGTGACCTGCATTGTGCAGCCAGAAAAAGCATGCCTAGATTTTAAAACTTGACCCCAGTTAACGACACRTCGGAGAAACTTTGGTGTTTCACTGTTGCCAACACAATAATGTTTGTACCGAGTTTAAGTCCCACATTTTGCTGTACTTAAACAAAAAAACCCAAGCAAACAAAAAATCAAGTTGAAAATTGAGGAATTTCTGCTTGTATATAAAAAAGTGGAGTAATATTGCAATAGTATTTAAAGAGTGAGACCAAGCAGTAATCTTGAATTGAAAACTCAGATACTGTTAAAATCACTGCCTCTCTCCCCGATTTCCGTATGGGCCCAAAGCTGCCCTCAGCCTAGCGAGGGCTCTTTGGGGATTTCTCCCCTGCACCTTCTGCCCGAGGAGGCGCAAGGTGGAGGTAAGTCCAGGACATTCAACAATTTCACCTATATTGCGACTATCACTGCGACGTTTTCTGTATGCAAGTACATTACRTGGTGTGTTTCCTCTTTGTCCATAAACAAGATCTTGAGCATAACGGGGTGAACAGAGGAGCAGCTGGCAAATCCACCCGCGCACCTATGGTTAGCGCAAAGAGCTGGAACGGCTCCGGTTCATAAATGTTCCCAGTCCAGGAAGCACTGGCCACAGTAGTCCAGAACATCCCTCTCCAAGAATGGTAAGATGTTAGATGCTTGTCTGACTTGGTCTTAAAAATTTCCAAACAGGCAGATTACCCTCTAAGTCTCGAAATCTGTTCTAGTGCAACACTGTTAAGCTTTATTACCGCAGTGTAAGGAGGTAAGAAAGGAGAGGGAAATTTAATCCTTCTCTGTGCAATCACTTTTACATATTTATAATAGCTTATGAAGCCAGTTTAGAAAAAAGAGAAATGAGGAGATAGAACTGTAGCTCTTTCAATATTTGATTCTGGCCACTTGGACTTGGAATTTCTTAGAGCATTACATCACGCTTGCTATTAGTCTTTAAGCAGTACACTTTCTACCATCAAATTTCAATGCATTTCTAGCATTCCAGCACTACAACTCTTCTAATCCTTCTCCAACTAGTAAAATCCATTCCAAATCCAGTTTCTAAGCATCCTCATCTCTATTCTGTCAAATCAGTTTCCCCATTCAAAAGCTAACTGTGTCCTCCTATGGTAGCTTTTCACTAATAATTTTGTTTTGTCTTATTTTGTGGYTTACCACTCATTATAATATCCAACATTAATTTATCAAACAAAGGGATGGAGAATGGTATTAGAAATGTAGAACATAAAGCTGATTGCCTCTAACAAAGAGAGCTCAAATTCTAATGAAACATACCACAAGAACGAAAGATTGCTACCGAAGAGTAGCAATCTTTCAAACCTTTTCTTATCTTTTCATTCTGAGGGAAATTGTCAGACATGATCAGAATTTCTTGTCCAATGTAACAGAAACTCAGTGGAAAGTGGAAGGCTAACACACATGAAACACAGGATTAAATCTGAAATAGGGTGTAAAATTTCTCCAGCTTCTCTGAAACAGCAGTTGGGTACAGAGACACTATAAATCCCCAGTGGGTATTAGTCAAGTCAACCAAATTAAAGCCTTGTAAAACTAGCAAGACCAGACACTTACAATTTCTTCCACATTTATGTATTTACAACAAACAGTTTCACCCTAACTCAGACAGTATTAAAGCCTATAATTTACAGGATACAATACAAAAGATTTTTATTTTTGTTTTAAAATTACTGTCCAAGCTGCTAGGGTACTATAAAATAGTTTCTATAGAAAGTCTTAGGCTAATAGTACAGTATTGCTTCCTGCTGGGTTCACTACAGCATTAGGAAAAAAAAAAAAAAACCCACTTATTTAAAAATAGCTTCAACCTGTATCATCTTGTCTGCATGACAGAATCATTTAGAAATATASCAGTCTAGGCAGAAACTCTAAAGTGGGCTTGAATCCACCTTCTCTGCGTTAAGGAATTATGCATGCAGTTCGATTTACTTATGCTGCCCTCTGCTCCACTAGGATCTCACAAGCCAATTTTTGTCTCTGTGTGATGGCAGAAGAACCCACGTGAGCATATTTTGAGCGAGAACAAACAAAAGCACTGAAGCAAGCTGAATATCCAAGGCGGAGCAGCCACCAGCGCTGTCCCTTCCAGATGCTGAGAAAGCCCCTCCACAGAGCAGCCGCCTGCGCCCAGAGGCCACGGCTGCACACCTCTCAATCACTGCTTTTAATCTCACTGCAGCCCATGTTACTGTCCGGACATTTTCTTTTTCTGGAAGCAAGTTTTCTTGCCTTTTGGTGGCTTAGGTAAACACAAAAAGACTAACATTAAATTGCATCATTTGTCTCCTCTGTATTCACTTACATACAAACTGGTTACGTGAAAGATGATGCTTAATCTGTCATTAAGTTACATACACCTGCTGCTAGCACTCACTAAACCCTAAACAACTGAATATCTGATTGYATTCCAATAAAGAACTAATAAAATAGAGTAGGCTACGTTCTTAAAATGCACTGGCAAAGGAGGAACAAAGTTTAAGGTAACGATATAAGTGTACTGTTACAGCAAATATATAGAGCATACACATCTAGCTTAGCCTACTGCAAATAAAGTACTTCATCTCTTTACTTTGGAAAAAAGTCTCAGGATAATACATCATTCCAACAGATGAACATTTAGAGAGACTTAAATCTCAAAGGTCCCAAATCACTTCAGCAATTTTAAAGTCATTGTTGTAAATATTGAATTTTAAACGAATAAAACTAATTTAACAACAAAATTATCACTTACTTCCTTAAAGCTGTTTTGTATTTAAATCTTCTCAATAAAATATTTCTCAAGAGATCTACAGCAGCTCTCTGCAAGGACCTCAAATTTTATGGAAAACAGTAAGTCAATTTATCTCCTCTCTACATGCATGATTCATCTCTCTTTTAAAAGCAGGAAACAGGCACAGAAGTCAAGGTGGCARCTGTCTACGTGGCCAGCTGCTGCCACCGCTGGTCAGGGCGGCAGAGCTGCTGGGAGGTGAGCCTGTCCCGTTRCCACCCCGCTCCCAGCCTAGGGGCTGCCTCAGCAGCTGGACAGGATTGCGACAGCTCTGTCAGACACGGGAAAACAGATCAACAGCACAAGGAAACTCAACCTCCAGGCAGGAGCCAAGACACTTCGGCTTGGAAACACTCAGGCACGAAAGGCCCTAAGAGCCCTTTGGGAACCACCTCCTCACTGGTAACTTGTGCTATTTAATTCAAGGGAGATTAGCCAAGCTACCTCCCTCCGTGCACTAGGATTCAGAGAGCACAAGCCGAACCACGGAGCCATCACGACACACGCAAACGAAGAGCTCCCACCTGCCGTCACCCACCTTCTCAAAGCCCTGCTTCACTAAAGTCTCGGTTCAAAGGCAGTGGGAGCCGAGGCCCAGCCCTGCTCTTTCCTCTCTACCTCCTCGCAGCGTGGCAGGGCAGAGCTGCAGCTCGAGCTGGCTGCCAGCCCCACGAACGTCTCCTGCACAGATGACACAGCACTCTCGCATGCCAAGGCACAAGATTTCTCACCAAGAAATGAAATGTCACACACCAAAACTGAAACTTTTTTTTGAAGGGATGTTTCGATTTTCCTAAGATTCTTTAAAAGTATAAAGAAAAGCATCTTGAGAATGCTTGGACCTGAATGAGTCTTCTTCCAATCAGATTTCATACATGGACAAAATAAAAAGTTAAAACTCAGTATCATAATAGGGTCTTATACTAGTGTGTATGCAAGAGAATTACACCAGAATATCTACCATTCAGAGACCGTACTATGAATTACGCCCTGAAAGGACAGTGCTGTTGTGGGATTCTGTATGGAGGGGGGGGAAAAAAAAAAAAAAATCACATCTAACTACAAATTTTCAAGAACTTTTTATTGCAACTTATCAAAACCTACTACAGATGAGATCTGAAGTTTGAATCCAAGCTGCCACATTTAATTACTAAATAAATCTTAGAATAAATCCTCTGAGCCGATTTTAATAATTGCAGAATTTCCTCCTACAAATCCTTCCAAAGCAGGAAACTCATTGTTTAATATAACTGTGTGGGTTTGAGCTCTGCAACATGGAAGCACAAATTATAACTGTAAAACATAACTGTAACTCTGTGACATCTTAGGTTTATTTATTATTCATACTTCTGGGCCATCTTTCTGCTGCCTATCTTGTCTGTCAGGACAGTTGTCCTGCAGTAGGCACACAGTTCTGGAGAAATTTGACTGTTTTTGGTGGAGTTAGACTTGAATGAAAACACCAGCTCTTACCATTCCCATCTTTAAAGATCAGAGTTTGACTTTTAGTAGAGAATGGAGTTTTGAATTTAATATAAAGCCTCACTGACAGCACTGAGACTTCAAAGTAGCTGAAACTCTAAGGGAATGGTCTTGTAGGTTAAAAAAAAAAATCAAAAAATCAAGCCTAAATTTTCAGCACAGTCAAGCCAAGACTAAGTTAGAGGATATTACAATCACGAACTAAAGGATATTCTCCTATCAGAGGATATTTTGATACAACACAACAAATAATGCTCCTGTATTGGTTTTAACCTTTTTAGCCTGGGCTTAGGGTTAGGTGTATTCCAAGAAATGTAAACAGAAAGTATTTAAGCATGCTAAAAGCTAAGCTATGCTAAGACACAAACAATTGCTTCCATTTTCTGAAAAATAACAGTTTGCCCAAAATATGCTTCCACATATACACTCAGTCTTCTGCTACTGCCAACCGTCTTACGGCTTTTTGGACAGAAACGTATCCTGCTCTACAGCAGCGCCATACGAGTCCGTGAACGGTAGCGAACGGCAGGACGCCTCCGCTTCGTCCCGCAGCGTGAACGGCCGCAGAGCCGCTAACGCCTGCGCGCGTCTCCCAAGCTTGTCCTAGGCGTGCTCGCACAGCCCCTTCCGAAATCCCCTCCCCTCCTTCCCGCGGAGGGGCAGACGCCCCCTCTGCCTCCCGGACCGCTTCGTTCTCGTTGCGATACCACTTTTGATTTAAGGTAGCAATGACTTTTGTCATCGCGCTCCAGGCAGCTGAAAACCTGGTCTCTATTCTGTCATCTGATTCAGGCAGGCTAACGTGCCTGTGCTGAGCCCCACCGCTGTTTGACAGGGTCTCAGTAAGAGCGAGTTTCTACATATGTGCATCCGATTACAAAAAAAAAAAAAAAAAAAAAAAAACAGAAAAATCAGCATCCATGTTTCCAGCATAGGAGCATGTTTAATATGTGTGGTGCACCATAAATGCTTTTTTCAGCACCAAGACAATCTATAAAAGCTCCTCATTTCGAAAGAAACATTCCCATACATACATTAAATACATCAATGCACTTATGGACTATCAGGCACAGTATATTTTCCATTCATTTCTATTTGCTAGTCTCCAAGACTATTTTTACATCAGAAAGTCATCAATAAAAGCACAGACATGCCAGGAATTTAATGCAGACACACAAAGGTATTTTTAGTGCTCTTTAAACAGTGTATTCTAGAAACTTAAAAGATAAAATATTTAAAATGCTTCTTCATGTACCTTTGAAAAAAAAATCCCACTATTCAAAAATATTCCTCACTATGTAGATACACTTATTAGGAATAAGACTTGAGAATTCACACGCTTCAGGCTTTCTGACAACATAATTTCCATTTCAATAAAAAAATTGCTAAGAAAAAAAATATTTATTTTTCTTCATGGTAATTCAAGGCTCTAGACAGGACATCAGTGCTTATAGTTGAAAATTCATTTGTAAGTCTCATTTTTCTTTACAAAAACTGAAGTGAGCTGTTCTTTATTACAGCCAGATGTCTGCAATACAGAACAAGGCAGGTCAGTCATGAGGTTTTTTTTATTTTTATTTTACAATTCTCTTCTAGCTTAACTTACTGAATGCAAAATGAGCTGGAAAGTCTATTAATAGCTCTGAAGCATCAGTTAAGGAGAGGGGAGAGAGGCTGAATGTGGACATCACTGTTATGCAGTAGCAGTAGTTTGCCCAAAGTACTCATTGGCAAAGAGACAGGCGTAATCTTTGTGATTCAAAAGAAAACAGTTGTCATCAAATCCTTTCCCCCTGAGGTCTTAGACAGCAACACTAAGGCAATGGATGAGAATGCTGCAAGTATGTTTTTTTGTTTTGTTTTTGAGTTTTTTTTGTCACAATTGAGATTTCCCCTTAGAAGTTCRGGTCTTGGATTTTCTCTCCAGTGCTAGGAAACTTTAACAACAATTCTGCTCTCCTATTCTAGTGAGAGCGCTCTTTATGCTTTTGATTAAGCACATCTAACAGGTATAAAAGGGAGGACTCTAGGACCAACACTTCCAAAGAAAGGAACTTAACAGTGACATGCTTCTGTTTCCTGACTTAGTTTCTTCATCTCCCATATCAAGGTAGCCCTGCATCCTCTCCCTTGACCATCATCACTTGCCCAAGAACAGCRTCTCAGTAGTCTATCACTCTGATCCCAAGGACTATTACTGAAAAGCAGCACAGATGGAGCTGCCTTAAACTTCACACATTACAAATGGATTATCTGTGTATATGATTTATCCTCACAAYACGACACAGGTAAGTTTGCTTCTTCTGCCTTACTTACGAATCTTAGAATAATTTCRCCAGGAAGGGACCTCTAGATATCATCTGGTCTAACCTGCCACTTAAAGTAGGGCTGGCTTTGAAATCAGATCAGCGTGGTCAGAGTCTTGTCCAGTCAAGGCATTAATACCTCCAGCATTTGGCCCTCAAGGCTACCAAAGCCCTGGCAGTGGCTTCTGGGACCCCCAAGGGTGCTCCAGCTGCAAAAGCCCCGGTAGTGGCTCTCAGGATCCCTGAAGCTGCCCTGGCACCAAAGCTCTAGCAGTGTTTCTTGGGACCCCCAAGGCCACCCTGGGTGCCAAAGGCCCAGGGATATTCCTTGGGATGCCCAAGGCTGTACCTTGTGCCTCAGATCTGGAAGTGGTTCTCAAGACTCCTAATGCTACCCAGGGGGAGGACTAAAAGCATGGAGGAAGACCAGGCACTCACTAACTGCAGTCCTTCCAGGAGGACAGGAACACATAGGAATTGCTACAGTTAGTCAAAGTATGTAATAATTAAAAGCTGCATGTGAAAAATATGACATACCCCTGAAATTACACATATCCTTTAGGTAGATCTMATTATGTGCATGCTGTTCTGCATCCAGAAAAATAGGATGCTGCTGCAAATATTTATGTACTTCCTAAAATACACTCCCTATACAGCCTGCAGCTCTGCTTTTGAGCTATCTAGATTAKCAGGAAAAACAATTGGATTTAATTATTCCCTTTGCTGGGATCACAAAAATGGCCGCAGGGGATGTTGGCTCGGAGGCAGGCAGGCAGGGCACCATGCAGTGCTTACACAGACCTTCTCACCTTCAGCTTGAGCCATTCCCTCATGCCTAGATCAACAATACAAATGCCATCAGCCACAGGAAGTAATTGGTGATGCCCTGGGCAGGGGGGCGTCAGATCCATCAAGCTTAATAGAAACCTGTGYGAAGAGGATCAGAAAGGCTTTGCAATACAATTGCGCACAGCAGGGAAGGAGCAGCGGAGATCTGCTGCCCACACATCAGGACTGTTCTGAGCAATGGCAGATGTGTCACACAAACGGCGGCGGGGGGGGGGGGGTAGGAAATCAAGTCAAGAATCACACTTAACTTCTTTAGCATTTRGTTCATTCCTTCTTCAAAGTGCAAAGAATAACTGCAAAAAAGGATATGCATGTATGCTGCAGTGTTAAAAGCTCTGAGGGTAAAGCAGGAACTTAAGATGGAGGTGGGCAGAGGCACAACACAGTCGTGCCTAGGAACCCAAAACACTTATATCCATTACTGACAAAAATCTAAATGCAATCCAAAACTTGTAGTTCTGCTGGGAGGCAGTTCAGTAGTAAGCTGCAGTATGCATTTGGGGTCTCATTTACTAGCCTAAACTCCATCTGAACCCTTAAGCCTGGTGGGTCTGCTTGGCTGGAAGGAGGACCTTTTCCAAGCCTTTACAGAAATTAAGTACCRGGCAGTCTGAATATGCCTGTTCCTGCTTATCTTTTCTTTCTGAACTTCAGGGACTCCTTATAAGATAGCACAACTGGTAAGCGGTTATAACTGGATACACATGACCCAGAAGTCCAATTCCACTTGGGTGTTTGCTGCAGGGAATGATAAGAGGCTTGTGCTGTGACAAATTCTGTGTTTTTAATTTTTTTCCAGCAGCGAGAAGCAGCCAGATGCAGGGATTATTTAGATAGCTGGGTGAAAATACTATACGAGATCTTTTAAGAACGTCACAAATATTTGTGACAGACACAGGCCCTTTCTGCAATACTAACTATAAACTGATCTGAAATACTGCAGTGGAAAAATTATGTCAGTCCTTTACAGGGTTACAAAACCAGAAGATGTATAAATCATAGACAGGAGAAGCAACAATAAAAATCAATAGCTACTTACCATAAGCATGTCTAGTATGAGTCATTTTAGAGGAACAGAGGTATCCTCTCCACTCAGGGAACAGATACTTCTTGTAAAAGCTATTAATTATTAGCAACCTAGGAACTGTGGGCAAGACAAGCTAATTAATAGCARGTACTCTTGCAGCAGTTACACAGTGCCAATTACTCTTTCAAGAGAAATCTGGTTTCAAGTTGAGAAAGAATCAGAAACTGGGGAATAAGGTCATATTCTAGCACTTGCAGCAATAATAAGGAACCCCAAAACTTTATTCTCACATGACGGTGATGCAGTGGGTGTCCAACAGATAGCTTCTAYGAGATCGCAACAACTCAAGGAATCATGACCTGTACTTTATGACTTGCTTCTGAACAGCTACTAGATGAGCAGGAGCCTAATTAAACCATGTCCTTCACACCTCATCTTCCCATGTGTCTGGGAAGATTAATGCAAACCAGGGCAACCCAAGTGGGAATCATTAARTGCATGTGTGAGCCATGCCAGATCAGCAAGCAATTAGAGACACAATATGCCTATCACAGAACAAACCAGCCTTATGGTTATGATCCTACCAGCTTAGCTTTCTTCAAYTGTACTCCCGATTAATGATAAAACATTTATGCATGAAAAGTGGCATCTCTACCTATCCACTTGAAACATCGTTAGCAGTATCAACAGATTCATTTCTGTAAGTAAACATTGCCATGCTCTTGCCAGGAAAGTCTTACTCCACTGACACTTTCTTCTGCATTATATACTGCTATATTATATAGCATTATATACTGCTATATTCAGCAGTATATAATTATATTGATATAAACCCATGAAGGAAATGAATGTCAAAAAGTGTAAATATATTGACCAGAATAATCAGATTCCCCAAGAAAAAGTAATGAACTCATTTTGATGAATACCACAAAAAATGAATACCTCAATGATTTTTTGAAAAGCTGCTCAAGTACCTATTTAAAGTTCAAAAACTAAAACAAGAAATACATATGCTACACAGCTTTGCATTCATGAACCTCACAACTTTCTAAGATGGAAGTTTGGCCATTTTCTAGCTCAGTGCATTTTACCCATTTCTCAGACGAGGAGACAGGGTGTGAAGAGGTGTATCTTTTGGCATTGACAGCAGTCACTAGAAGCAGTTAATTATTAAAATGCATGTTAATTCACATCTGTCCTCCTCATTTCATGCATCTATCAGCTACAAAAGTGTTTCTCTTAAAATAAATCTTCATGTTTAATATGCGGCAAAGAGCTCAAAAAGCCCCAGTAAGAATAGAAAATAAAGRAGCATCTTCATATATCAGAGAGGGCCTGCACACACATTTGGCATACCTGAAACRGTAGGAAAGCACTCGTAAGCGCAACTTGTTTGCATCACTGCAGAGTATTATTGAGAGACTAGGGCACCAGAGGTTCTGCTCTTCACAAGCCTTGTGCCCCATATCTCAACAACTAGAAATAGAAAATGCATTTGTCCAGTTTTGTAAAAGTAATGGCACGTTAAGAGGGGGAACCCTAGCTCCTTCCCCAGTYGCAAACTATGTAGTCTAAAATACTACCGGACACAGACCAGGTGGATTTCTTAGTCTGTAGCACCACAGGTGGTGTACTTACTTGCATACTTTCTACACTATTTATTTGGGTTTTGTTTTCCACACTGCCTTAAAGTATTTCCCTTGCTCACACAAATCATTTATCAAAATATATGAGGACTACAACAGTAGAAGACTAGACTAGAAGAGTAATGATCAGTTCTCATGCAATCCAAGCAATTTCAGTGGCTATCTGTAGCTATTTGGGTGCATTTTAACGTAAATAAAAACAAAATTCCGCAGGCACATACCATAATGCTGCACCCCCCCCCCCCAAAAAAAAAAAAAAAAAAAAAAATCCAAACTAACTTAAATGATTTTGGAGCACATGCAAACTCACTGGGTCTCAGTTTGAATCTCTGAGATTCAAATTCAGCCTTCTGTTTAATCAGAGAAGTATCAGTGCAGCACAGCTATTACAGAAGGATGCACAAGGATAATCTAACAGCAATATTCCAGTATCAAATACCTGTTTCAGTCACTATTGYTCAGTAATAGTATTAATGCATTATAAATTATGGGCATATCAACCTGAAATCACTGTTTTGTGTGAAGGGAGCCACCAAAGATAAAAACGTTACTGCAAAGATCAGAGGAATTTTTTCATGTTTATTTGCTCTATTTGATGGAGATCACAGAGCTTTCCAGTGAGATAAATTTGCCTCAGACTCATCTGGTGGTTCATTGAAAGTGTGTGGGTCAGTGTGCACGTGTGTTGGTGTGCACACATGTGTCTGCCCACCAGGTACTTTCAGTGATTTTACATCAGGAAAAATTCAAGGTAAAACTTTGACAGTAGAAGAGAAATCCACCCTCAAACTGGTCAGTTGCTGGAAACAGACCAGCAATACAAAAAAATCCAGGTTTAACATATGCTCTTATGAGCATCTTTTTCTTTAAATAACTAATACATCAGACATCAAATAGTAGGAAGGATTGAGACACTCTTTCCAGGAGAACTGCTTGTGTAGTACCCGGTCATCAGGAAATTGGAGACTCCCATGTGGCTGCCTCCCTGATTTGGCATGATGACTTAAAATTGTGCTTTTCACTTCCACCCGAGTGCGCTCAACCCTGAGCCTACAATTAGTCTGTCTGGGAAGACAACTTTTCCACAAAACCTTCCTTCACCATGAAATCTTCAAAAAGCTCGCATTGKTTCAGTTTAAACCAGCAGATTTCCCAAATCTCGTATTACCACAGGATGGAGAAATCTACCCAGACTGGCATTTTAATCAAGTTGCATCTAGTCATTTCTCCTCTGCTATAAGAAATACTCACTAAGAGAAGCCAAGAGAAACTTAAACTACCACACAAATATAGACCTATGGCAGCTTTACGACCAGACATCTGTCCTTCTTTTAATTCCTTTTTGAGGCTTACCAAGTTTCACTTTCATATCTACCCTCCTCTCCCTACATTTAGGGATCAAGCTCTCCCAAGCTACAACTTGCCAAGAGGAGGTCCTGTCCCTGCTAGAAAAATATATCTATTTATCCCCTAGTAGACAGAAGASTATTGTCTACTTACAAAGCACGGTTGTACCAGCACAAGAGATACTGCCTTGCTAAAAATAATCATATTAGTAGAAGTCAGTTTTACACTGAGATAACTCCTGCAATGGTCTTTTAAYCATTACTATCAATATAATTACGTATTTCAGAAGCAAATCAAAAAATACATGTAAACTGCTGAAGCACRGCCAGTATTGCTGTTGTTGCTTTACCTTAGCACATATAGGATGCAAAAACAAAAATTACGATTCACATTTAAAAAYRACCACAGGAAGAACAAATATTATATCACATAGTATAGCTGCACTTATACTGAAGCAATGACTTAGTTTTTTGTTTATTTGTTTTTACCATCATAATGTTGTGGATACTAATGTTAATTACTTGGTGACAGCTTCCTTGCTTCCTTATTATTTCCTGTCCTATTTCTCCTCTCTCTCAAAAYATCCAAAGAGATCAGTATGAACAAGATAGCAGTCTTACCAGAGAGCTAGAAAAATAGAAACAGAAACTGGAGATATGCTATTTGCAGCTACTATGAAGAGGCATGAGGAAGCATCAGCTCCATATACACTACATCAATGCTCAAATCAATCATAAAACATATATAGGAAATCGCAGATCTTAACAAGTTTGTTTTAAAGGCTATATCTAAATAGGCATGCTCTGAAGGAAGAGGAACAGCAAGCTGGAAATGATGATTGCCTGAAATTAACGGAAAACTTGCTCAGGCCTGACATAACAGAAAAATTGGTCAAGAACACTTCACGCATGCGGAAAACACAACCTCGAAGCTCCTCCAGGGTCAACAGGATTGAGGCTAAACAGCTAAGGAAAGGCAACCTTTGAGGTTCTCTATAGTTTTATGGTCTCAGTTTTCCTAATGAATAAGGTTACTACTTTTAAACTTCCTATTTCAGACTACTAATGCCTGCTTTTTCCTCCTCATATGGAAGATTGCTTTTAGACAGCAAGTTATTCTGAGGTGCACAAGACATTGTTTTCTGCTTTGCATCAATGCTGCCCTCATTTGGCCATTAATTATTTGTCAAACTTGAGAATCTGAACTTGAGAACATTGAGTTCTACTGAGCCAAATAGTTGAAGGATGAKGCATATATTGCAGCCTTGTATTTTCTGGAAAATACCACTAAGAAAAGAAAATTTTCACTTCACAAAAGTTTTCCAGGTGGAATGGTTAAACAGTGGCAGCCTCTATTCAGCAAGGAACTTCAGCACCGCAGTAGTCCAACTGAGGAATAGGATTATTCCTCAGAAAGGTGCTTATGCACATCATGTTGAATTGAAGCTTGTAAACACAATTCATCACCAGTGGCAGCTACTCAGTATGTTATTTCAAATCATTATGCATAAGATAGTGTGAATAAACTTACTTCAAATGGACCAAAAAGAAACATCAGCAACAACCTAGTTAAGACTGAACAGTTTTTTTTTCTTCACCAAAACAAGCCCTGAAAAAATTCAGAATAAGATTTTGTCATTTGAGCAAGAGTCAGAAAGTAAGAGAAACAGACTGTCAGAACCGATGGTCAGATGAGAGGCAGCTTCTTTCAACAGCACTGTTTCACACATTCATCCAGCATTCACACATCGCTTTCTTTGCGGCATATTGCTGTTCATTTCCCATGTCTGCCACCGCTACGCACACTTCTATCTACAGCCCAGTCACTGGGCGTTTCATTATCCTTTTTCACAAGGAAGAATTCAGCAAAATGGAGCAGCGATACTCCAAACAACTCAGTTTAGTAACAAAAAGCTCTACAACATCACAACGTTTAAGGCTGACTGGTGAATCAGTGTGTGCATTTTTAATTAGACGGTTTGCTCACTTACTACACAGAGTTACAAGGGAGTTTGTTTCACTCTTATTTTTGACAGATACATATCAGGTTGGATAATGTATTTGAATGCAYCCATGAATAGCTAGTGGCAAGTCAAGCTGTTGGTAACGAGGATGAAGAGGAGTGGAAGAAAGCCAGTCTCTGTAAGCCATCCCTGATATCCTTTCTCCCTTCCAAAAGGRGTTAGGTTTGAACATTCACAAGCCTTCAGCAATGCCAAATTCAACACTCCACAACCATGTTTGGGGCATTCTGACCAGCAGGGCCCTTTTACAACCTGAAAGGTTAGAAATAATGTCATTTTAGCTTGAGCAGAAGGCTATTTGTCCTAAGCTCTTTGCTGAAGCAGAGAGGATTCGATMACATGAAGTACATACTTCTACAGCGGACTTTGACGAAGCAGAAGTCCACCAACAGAGATTAAATTTCTGCATCATACTGAAGCACTCAGCTGTGCAGTTCAGTCGTCTGTACCCTCCTAGGTCACTCCTGTCAGAGATTCAATGAATGACTGGCTAATAATTCAGATGAAAAAGATAATGTAGTATTTTCAAAATTTTGCATCATCAGCTCTTCTGATTTAGAATTTTTTGCAACAGATAAATCCTGAAATGATTGAAAAATTCTTTGTGATGACTGGCTGCATTTCTTTTTTCCCTAATTCCCTTTTTTATTAAAAGTAAGAAAAGCACCAGCTGGGCTTGGGCAAAATAAATCAGTTAAAAAATAAATAAATAAATAAATAAATAAAAAAGCTATGTAATTAACCAGGAAAGATAGCACAGACTTGTTTAAATGCTTTTAGTTTTATATTTGAGTAATTATGCTCCCCACAAAATAATATTTTCAGACAGAGACATAAAGTTTTCAAACTACTGCATATAATTTCCCCAGGCATGATGCATTCATGAATTAGGTGAGCAGTCAGATAGAAGAGTAATCAAATTTGAAGTAGTCCTTTAATAATGTTGCCAGATCAAATGTTAAAAAAAATAAGATAGAGAGAAAGGACCTGTTATTCCCAAATGATACAAGTGTCACAAATATTGTTTCAACGAGCTGTCTGCAGTTGTTCAGACCCAGATTTTAAACACAGTAAAAGTTCCAGATTGATGGGTCAGATTAGGAGTTTCAAAATCTCAGCTGTCAAGCTCTGAAGGAACACGTGGAGTAACACTGGCCCTATGATGCTCACTAATGGTGTGCTGTCTAGCTAAAATAAGTGCAAGTTTTGATTTGCAGTTCGGCCTCCCAGCCTGTGGAGGGAAGAAACAAGAATGCCAGTAGACAGTACATATACCACAGTAGAGCTGTTTGCACTTCRGGCGTTCTTCTTAACCAGCACTTGTTTATATTCCTTTATTTTAAGGGAAAGATCTACAGAGGAGAGTGTAAATGGCATCACCAGTGTGGGATACCACTTGAATGTAACTGAATATAGCCATATTTCTGAAAAGAGATTTACAGAAGAGGAAAGGAGGGAATCTGTCTTTCTGTCACATTTTCTCTTGCACCCTGTCAGTAATCTTTTTCTCTACTTCCTTTCTGGTAGCTTGAATGAAAACAAGTCCAATTTTACAGCTTCCCAGAAAAAGAAGAATCTATGACAGTGAAGCATGCAGCATCAACACAAATCAATAAATACTGTTTTACAGAGTATCAGTAAATGGGATCTATAAAACTGAATCAGATCAGAGGTCAAGAAACAATACCATTAAACTAGAAACCCACAGAACTTGACTTGGCAAAATTCTAATACTGGCAGCCTTGGGTGACAGAGGAGAAACAAGCTGAGAACATCTAAATTCAGCATATTAAATGACTATGAGACAAAGATTTAATCTGATTGCTATTTCAAAAACTAATGTCATCCAACTATCAAAACATTGCTACTTCTAAAGTTTTGTTAGAATATTTTATTACTTCTAAGTGATAAGAGCAATGAAAATAGCACAAGAGCTCCTGAACCTATAAAAAACTACAACTAATTAACTGTAGAATTATAACCACAAAGATACCCGCAGCCTGCTGATGGACAAGCGTAGCTTTAGGCATGAATAGTAACTCACTAATCCTCTTAGATAAATTCCTCTACAAGTTAGAGAGCTCTATGACATAATGTGAATACCAAATTCAAGAGTTCTGATAAAATGCCACATACAGGTTAAGCCCAGTTTCTGACATGTATCAAGATCCTTATGTCAGTTTTTAAATACAGCTTAGGCTATTTTTTTCCCCATTATCCCATTTTTCCCCACTGTGATGCACCACTGGTTTCAGAAAAGTTTCTTCATTCACATGCGTATGTACATCAGAACATACCCAGTATATTTAGTTTACTTTCTTCAGTCGGTTCCATGGGAATGCATGTCAAAATTTGGGGGTTTGAGACATGCCTTTAAAACATCACTCTACTGACCAACCAGCAAGACTTCCTGTCAAGACTCTACAAAACGTCACAGTGTCTCCTTCAAAGTTGGCAAGCATTAGTCAAAGCCCAAAGGGCATGAAGGAAGAAGGAAGAGCGTTGAAACTCCTGCAGATAGAGAAATAACCCCTTGCCTAACAAAGRGAACATTTTGTTAAGTTAGTACAATGGCTGTTAAAGAACAAAAAGGATTCTGGAGAATTACTCTGTTTTGGAGAAATTTCTGACTAATTATCGGTTGTATACTTCAGGGACTATTTCTGCTTGAGAAGTCCCCTTATGCACTAACAGTGATGTTTTAGTTTCTGTTCCAAACAACATCTGTTGCATAAAAGAATGCCATGACATTCAAATTAAAATCTGAAAGTCCATATAAGCATGGAAAACACATAACCTTCTCCTATTCCTGTTTGAAGGGAGATGGTAAGACAAAGGATCTGTCAGTTCARACCACCACCACTTTGGAATCAGTCAGGAACTCCAGGTCCTCGTTGCTCCAGTAGAAGTGGAAAGAAAAAAGCACAGAGAGGCAGGCTAGCAGTTCTCAGTACCACTTACACAATAAAGCATTTTACAGACAAGCAAGAGATCTTTACTGGCCTGAAGTTTTCTATAAATGCTGATAAATAGCTCAGTTAAAAACAGGGAAGTTGTTAAGAGGTGATAATTTAATGGTCAAATCCTGTAAGATACACATATATATGTAGACATACATACATATATATATATATATACACATACACACACACACACATATATAACATTTTATTCCTGCTGATGCAACAGACAGGAACCTTGTGCTTTACTGTGTCTGTTCTCGTTTCTGTGACAAACGCACAGCTTCCTTCTCCTGAGTTCATAACTGAATCTGGTGTCTGTGTAACTTTTATAAGAAAARCAAAAATTCTTCTCCCATGTGTGATTCAAAGGAGTGTTCACCTTCAAAAATATTTTGAAAATACAAAATGTAGGCATACATGAGCACAGTTTCCCACTATGAATGTCTATAAAATATATTTTTCCATATTGGTCCATTTTTGCTCAGAAAACACAAATTTTCTGTAAAGAGGACTCCACGTAGCTGTCTGACACAAAGCCAAGATGCTTCTCTAACAGGTAGGCTGACAGAAGCAGTCAGAAAGTGGTCCTATGCTGCCCTGGAGAGCTTTGCTGCATGTCAGAACACCAGGAATTTCAAAGTTAACTACTGTTACATGGTGAAGTATCACTTGCTTCTTTATGAACAGAAAAGAGCCAGAYCTGACTCAGGGCTGGAAATGCAGCAAGCGCTGGAACACCTTTCCAGTGCAGGTAGGTACAACTATGCAAATGTTATGGATGTAAACAAAAAACTGTTGCTAGTTAAAAAGGAAAAATTACCTTCTCTAATGCAAATAGAGACCTGTACTGATGTGCACACTCTCATCACTACTGACAAAGAGCCACTGAAGTGCACCTCTTAAAATATGTGATCACAAGAGTGCCCACRGAGACTCAGAAGCAAAGCAAAATGAATCCTTCAATCACTCATCCAAAGACCAAAAAACAAGTACATACACTTGATCCTCGCCATAGGGATTGTATAGAAGCTTTCAAATCTCTTCTGAGCACCATGTTTGTTTAGTCACAAGGTATAGATCCTTTCTTACATAATACTGTCTTTAATATCTTGTCTGTAAATTCAATAAGATGCCACAGGTAACATCTCTGCTGAGGGCAGCAAGATCTCTCTCAAGTACTGTTCARTTAGAGAAAAAACATTAAGAACAAGTAAATGGCATTTTTTTTTTTCAATCTGGAAAAAAATTCAATTGCTTTAAAATACAATAGCTCATCCTAGAACACCACAATCCTGGTCTCAACGGCATGCAATATGGTGTTTACTGGAAAGTTAGATCACAGAGTGTCCAGAGGTGCTGAAAAACTCTCTCATGATGATAACCCAAGTCAGACAGATTTCTGTCACTGCACAATTCGCAAAGTTAAGACCAAATATCCTTCTGAAATTCAGGCTCCTAATATTCATCTACTGACTCTAATAACCCACCTCCAAGAGCTCGTTAGCTTTCCATTTAAACTTTACCTTGTGATCTTCACATGATTCTGCCTTCCCCAAAAGCCTGGGATGGGACCAAATGGGGAACTTTGTGTTTGGTTTTGCAGCCAGCAAGGAAGAGCAAGGAGGCGCTGGCTGCTCTCTCCCTTCCTTCAGCCCTCCTCGGAGGCTAGCGGCACACAGCAAAATTGTGAACTCTCTCAGGTGATGCGGAGTATATCAACACTTAACTCATCCCAGACATTTTCACTCTCCTAAAAGGAAGGAAGTGGGGGAAGTACTATGTTTCCCTGCCCCACTTTCTGCACAAGGGCAAGGTCAAATATTCTGTCCCTGTATCAGTGCGTGTGGCGGTATAAAATAYAAAGGTTCAGCAGAGGAAATAAAGGAAGTAATTCACGCTAAAACATGCCCAGTACGTAACCAAAGGGGAAGGAAAGGAGGACAATTTTTTTGCTGAAGCACAAAATTGTAAAATAGGCTAATACAAATGTCTCTTTTAGATCAGGTGCCGTCTCCTGTATCTCCAAGGAAATGAAAGAATGCTTAGTTTAATTAAGATAAAGCATCAGACTATGCCCCAGATAAGAAAAAATAGATTTGGGAAGGAATAGCTTTGTTCAAAAAGTTTGTTTAAAAAGCTATGAAGAATTCAAAATGAGATTGGCTGTAAAGCTAGTGTGTGCCACCAGGAAGAGACAGATCCCTCCGTAACAGAGGCAACTGGAGGCAAGAAAGCTAAGCTAATAGGATACAATCCTCACACAAATATGTGCTAAGACAGTTGACAGCAAGTCATCCAGAAGAAGAAAAAGCACCTCTTCCTGTTTCATCATTTTGCATTTTATAAACATTAYTAACCATAGTATTTTACTTTATTTCCATTTTACTTTAACCTGACTTGTAAAAAGSATAATTGTAACTAAATATAAGCAAAAGCTTTTCTCAACAAGTGCTATAGCAAACCTTYGATCTGGGCTGCATATCAGACTGCCAGCACCTTAGCATGTTCCCCAGCATCTCCAAAGACATTCCCCTAAGGAGAACGCCCATAGCAGAGGAACAGGAGAAAAGGCCTGACGACATGCAAGGATCAGGAGAGGCAGGATTGCCTTCCAGGGAACAGTTATAACCAAGAACACTCTTAGTTGCAAACACAAAATATAAGGAGCATGCCCAAATGGTGAGCAGTTCTGTAACAACTGCTCTTCAATAGMTATTAACTTTCCTTGCACATAAAGAATTGTTTTCAGCAATACATTATTTGTCATCCTGAGGTGCACTCTTGCCAGAGCCACTCTCAGAGAGATAATTATTTCATCTACTTTTCACCTTTCTTTCTAGCTTCTCACTAGAACTGCTATTTTGTTATCTTTCCAAGCTCTATTATGATTCTTGCCAAAATTGGGACTTTCCACCAAACACCAACAATGAAAGAGCAACGTAAGAGTCTCAACTTCCATTTAAAATAATTACATTGTTGGCTCCAAAGACGTAAATGTGCGATCCCAATGAATCTAATAGCTTCAAAGAACAAAAAAAAAAAAAAAAAAAAAAANAAAAAAAAAAAAAAAAAAAAAGCAATAATGGAACTTCACTGGATTTCTAAGCTCTTGGGCTTAGATTAATGGGACTGTACAAAATAATTGTATTGATTCACTGAACATTTACACTGAAATCATACTGAATGTTAAAACATGACAAAAATACTGAAAACACAGAATCAATTTAGAYGTATCGTTGCATAGATACAGCTTCGTCCTTGGAACAAAGGTGCTGGTGCCACTGTAACAGAGTAAAAAACCCCTCTCCACTTGCACACGTCGCCCCTGCAGCCTACGGATGGTCACAGGAGCGAGAAAGTGTCCGGCGACCCGCTGTCTGATCGCACGGCGCGGCCACCGACTGCGGCACTGATGAACGACGGCCCGCGGTTCAAAGGCGAAGAGTCCAATAAGGAGCAGCCAGAGGTGAAGGGAGCTAGGGCGGGAGACCAGCCGACCGAGAGGGGAAAAGGCACCCAGTTCCAGCTGCTCTGATCCGATAAGAGAAGGAGAGCTGAGCCAGGCATTGCGTAACAACAAAATCACTGATGTGAGATTTATCTGGTTTCTTACTGGGAAAACAATCACATGAYGCACATAATAAAACCAAAACTGTTTTTCTCAGTTTGGATGAAGTTACTATTCTTCACACTGCTTCACTGATGCCAAAGAACCACAGCTTTATATGCGAAAAAACCCTGACCTTTAAAAACACCAGGTTGCTTTATACACCACAAAAACCTAAACTTTATAGACACAGCTTAAAAAGAGCTTTTTTGCCTACTTGCCCTAATTTACTTCTTAGCACATTGCTGTCAAAATAATGAGGCACACTCAATACCATGGTAACAGGCCCAGCGTAAATGCCCAGGTGGGCAGATCTGTTACTGTGCCACCCGGGGGTCTTACAGAATATAATCACTAGCTCTTTTCATTCAGGCAGCCTTGAATTTCTCCAGCTACAACACCTTAGTTAACTACAAACCTAACAAAACAATTGCAAAACCGCACTATACACAAAGAAATCTTCTACATACTTTTAATAACATTCACCATGTGAACGGTGTTCATCCTGGTATTTTCTGCAAAGCAAAATGAAACCAGCTCAGTAACCAGATGTGTTTTATTTTGTTAGCTATGGTAAGACAGAGTAGGATAGCTAATTAAAATGTTTGTTTTAAACATGTTCTCTGTCAATATTTTTGCACATAGACCTTAAAGTCAAAATACTGGATGCTGATGGAGCTCCCTTCCCAGGATGCAAATGAAATTCCACGCCAGAATCATCGCCACAAAAATCTGTTGCTCTCCCGTTGTCACACAATTTACATAAACACCCAACACACACACACAAAAACACATTTGCAACATTTACAGTCAGTCATTTATCTCTGCACAACCATAATCCACAGAAGGAGGGTGCTGGTGCTTAACCCTCTGTAGAAAGCCTACAAAARAGAGTCTCCTATGCCTAACAGATATAAAGGGTTTTTTCACATCCAAAAGCAGTAGCAAGTCCTGCTTTGGTTCTTATGCTCACAGAGTTCAAGCTCCACTCATTTATTTGCATAGCACAGTCCTATCTTTTGTCCTTRTTCGGTTGTATCTTACAACCTTCCTGCAACATTAGCAAGGTAAATGAAAAGATGTCAATAACTAATTCCTAAAGTGCAACAGTTTCAGCTTTCTTCTCTGGGAGACTGCTGCTARGCTCGCGGGCTGCCTTACGCCATCCTGCAGCAGCATTCACTCACCCTCTGAGACTGAGTGTTGCTGGATGAGAGACCTGATTTCAGTGGAGCTGTCTGGTTCTGTGACTTGCTCCTGGTGCCTTCTCCTTCAGATGATGGTGAAAAACAGCATGAGGGCTAACCATATCTCAAGCTGCACRCCAGTCTGATAGCTGGCCCCTGCAGCTCTGTTAATGGTTTGTATTATTGCAGCTCTTGGAAGAGGGACAGTACCGTCCTCCAGCTTAAACACCTTACAAAAGTCTCCTGTCCCCCTCCCCCCCTTTTTTTCCCCGTATGCTCTTACCTTTGTGCCCCAGAGCTGGAAAACAGTGCATCACATTAGGGTCACTGTCATTTTGAGCACCTTCACACACAGCTGGTCTGGACTTCCAAATACTGCTGTATCTGCCACTTCATGTATCAATGCCTTTTATCCAAAAGGCCTTAACCTAGTACTGCAGCACACACAAACCAGACATATTTCAGACTTCCTACTTTCTATTCATCTTCCTTTTGCTCCACAAAGCACTGTCCACAGTTGGGTTCTCTTSCAATTATTTTGGGGATGGTAGAGGATGTCAAGGATTTGCTTTCACCACWGCCTCAGGCAGTAGGTTTATGCACACACATTTCTTCCAAGATACGCAACACAGGGAAGCCCTGGGCCACTGGAGACTATCACAGCACAGTGCTGCTGCTAATAATCCGCCTYACACGCAGAGGAGCATACACTTACAAGCTAGTCACTATGCACACCTTGCCTTTCACTAACCCTTCAACTCAACTTTATTGTCTACTCACAGCTGCCTCCACAACTGCTGTCTAGCTTGCACATTTTCCCTTTTCCATTCTCTGAAGAGCTTTTCCTTACCCTCCATTTCTCTTGGTTCAACACTTGCACTGCTTATATCCAGCATCACCTTTGCCAGGACGCTAGTTCTTTCTAGGACAGCCAGATAGGTCATCCTCCAAATCTCTGCCCTTTGCCTCATTCAGAGCTTGTGCTGATTACTATACACAGCACTATCCAAAACAACAAAAGAGATATGAGATGTCAAACCAGCTTTCCACTGGATTAGTCTTCTGATTTGTTGTATTCTTGTTTTTTGATGTACATCTTGCTGTGAAAACCCTTTTGCACCACTGCACTCAATAAAACAGGTCCTGAGGCTGGCCTTCTGATACTACCATAATGTAACTGTTTAGTGATGCTTCTAACAGTAAATCACTTTGTGCACAAGGAGGTGACAGCCCTGAGTACAAACACCTGGAGCATAAGGTCTTCTGTAAACTCCAATTCTAACACGAATGCCTAATCCTACAACCAAAGGCCTACTTGTCTCAGTTTATTGCAAATGGTTTAATTAGAACACCGTCTGCCTGAAGTTCTTCTAATGACTAAAGAGCCTTAAAAACATATGCTGCTGCTACTATGTTAGGATAATAAAGTATCCAAACTCCCACTGAAATTTATGGAAGAAGCAACATTATTCAGTTGCTGCTGGAGTCAGAGCATCYGAGGACTGATTTGTCATTATGAAATCCACAGAACTGCTGTTGTCCTAAACAGGACATCAGACATCAAGACCTTAACCTGGTGGCTCATTACTCTGAGAGATTACTCAGGAGGACTATTGTAAAGAGCTGCCTAGAAGCACATGATGAATAGTAACACTAAAATATCTCTAAAGTATTTTATTATAGATGTCAAAGAATATGCCTTGCAAATCTTCATTTCACTGCACTCCAAATTACCCAACATACATAAAACACTGAGTTAACGGACTGAACCTTACTCCATGGACTTCCTCAGTTGGGGAGTACTAATAGTAATTATTGAATCAACTAATTAAAGATAGAACACATGTATAAAAGTCATGTACCCCAATAGTGGGACACACTCCCTAGAGGACTTGCCTTGTGCTCTTTTACGGATGGTGTGAGTGTACCCTGTTAACATTTATGGTACTTCTACATGTATCTACAATGGATGGAAAAATATAATTATTCATCATCATAAGCATTTTTCAGATCCACAACAGRGAATTTGTCATTGTGAAGGAAAATGCAGTTTGCAAGCTAATTAGGTCAAATTAAAATATTTTATAAAAAGTGGCCTATATCATATTAAGGTATTAAAATGTGTGTACATATAAGWACATGTGTTCTTTAAATTAATACATGCAGCAAATGCTGTGGCAATTATTTAATGATACAAGGTTTCTGTAGTCTGTGAATTGCTGTGCARTGTCCTACATGAAAGGATAACATGTCTAATTTTACTCTGGGGATGAATGATTTGTCATGCAGAAACATCCATTAGATTAAGCCATTACTAAAAAACAGGGTAATAAATCATCATTCTGTATTAAATGAAAAAGCAGCACCCTTCTCAGTTTGGTTGTTCAGTCATAAATCGTGATAAATGGACATTCTAGGACAGSTGAATTTTAACAGACATCCCAAAACACATAATTAGATTTTGTTTTCTAAAAGTATTCTCTTTTACTCTATGAATAGGAGAATCGAGTTTAAAGTAACACTAAAWATACAAGTACAAGTTGTTTCATTAAAAAGCTATTTGTTCTTGCAAGGAATCATACTGAAGTCAATGGGACTTTACAAAAGTTTCTGGAGAACATGATTAAGCAATTTGGAATAGTTACTGCATTTTCCTTTAAGACTACATCTCTGCCCATGAAATTCCACACAAGAAAACATGGATATACACAGCACCCAAAGTGTCCAAAGTGTCCTGGGCTCACGGAATTCCCTATCCCTGCACTACGCAGTCTACTACAAATGTAAATACTTGCATATGAGGATGACTTGGTCCAAGACTTCCAAATTTGATACAAATTCCTCCTCTTCYGACCATTCCAATTCTCCATATAGAAAAGGAGACCATACTGAGAGAAACCTGCATTTAAACTAGACACAGCTTGCCTGTGTGGTCTGCCTCTTAACACCTGGGGAAATGGAATGTAAGCAAACCACAGAACATCCCAGCATCAGCGTACAGAACGTCACCAGCACCATAAAACCGCAGCTGATGAGAAAATGCAAGTRTTCTCAGAAACAGTTTTTCTCTCTTCCAACAGTGGCTTTCTGATATTAACATCAGCTACTGCTAATGGTTACCAGATACCCAATCTTTCTGGAAGTTATTAATCTAGAATCTGTATATATTCTGCTTATATGTATGTACTAGTCCCATCACAGAAGCAAAAGACAGTTATTCCTCTCTTCAAAACATGTCTCCATGTAAAAATCAACACAATTTTTTTGCGAGTCTACTTTATTATTCTGCGGCTTGYGTCCAACTGGGGGTGGAAGGTGAAAGAGGARGGGAAAAAAAAGACAGATAAGAGAAAAAAGAAAACAGGAAAAAAGCGTACAAGGTCTCCCACATTCTCCGCACTATTTTCCAGAGGACCCTTACATAAAAATTGATACTGGAAACCAGTGTCTCAAAAAAATCCTCGTTTGCRTGTTCTGAAAGGAAACTGGAAGATTCATACCACGAGCATTTTAGGTATACACCTATGTTATGCTCCCCCAAAACCAGTGTATGAAGTTGTTACAGCAGTTAAGGTTGGCCTTTGGTCAGAGCATTCTAAACCCGYCCCCCACATTTGAGCATGACGACATTTTTGGAAGTAGGGCAAAGCAAAGAAACACACACTGCTCTGGGACCCTTCCGGCCGCACAGAAACTCTCAGACTCTTCGCCTCGACAGTCCCAGGCTACTTCTCCCGACCAGCTCTGGGGTGCCCAGAATTGCTTTTTATCTCCTCATCTCTCCTTAGCCTGGCTCACTTTTAACTCCACATTCAATTCAGATTATTTTCCCTTCGGACTTTCCGATTTTGTTCCCGGATTACCTYCCTCTATCTTTGCGCTTGCTCTTAATGGCCTAACCTAGTCTCCACTGCTTGTACATTCAATTCCGGTTGTCTGAGATCCCAGAAGAGCTCATGATTTAGCTTGGACTCTGACAACACTTTCTATCTTTCCTTTGCAAGTTTTTTTGCACTACTGGCCTTAATATAATTTCTTCAGGGAACAAGCAACTCTTCGATGCCCTTTTCAGTTAGACTGGCCTCCCAGGAGACGCCACCTACCAATTCTTCCTGGAAGATGTTGTTTTTATTTGAATGTACTTCCTAACCTCTAATAACTCTCTACTGAACATATGCAATCTGAAACCTTTACTGGCTTGCAGCATGGTCAGCCTAGGACCAGTTTTTCAATGAAAGACATGGGCCCAACATTACTGAGACCTTGATACCAAATTTCAATTGTCTGCTCCAAAATACAGATGTGCCAGATTTTCAGAAGTAAAGTAAGGTTTTAATACAGAGAAAAAATAGCATATTCCTGCAATCTCAAAGCAAGCTACATTATCTTTTCTGAAACTTCCCTTAAATAAACATCATCCTGAAACATATAGGTATTTTCCTATTGAAAAATTGAAATTTAAGCAAAGTTCTAAACAGCTGAAAACAAACTTCTTTCTGTTCCTGGTTGGCAATGTAACAACGGGACCTACTAGCAGAACTCTGGATCACTACAGTGCATACTCAAGAGGTGACAAGGGGAGGGTCATTAACCACATCTGCTTGAGGTCAGTATGAGTCCTCCCCAGCTCTATCTTTGTGCTCCAGCACATTTGAGAAATAAAGGAAAAAAMCTTTGGCTCTACAGAATATCACTTTTAAACAATACTTTGACAGCATTTGAATTTGAGCAAATTCTATTGACAGGGCAAATAAACAGAAGTCCAGAGGGTCTGAGCATGTTTGAGGGGTAGCAGGAGAAATGGTTAAGAGGGTGTTCATGGAAGTAAAAGAATTTGCATGATCAGACAGACCCATCTGAGCTGGTCAATGGGGAAATGGCATAAGGCCCTTATTCTCAACAGCAGTCCAGCTAAGTAACTTACGGAGAGAAGTCCCACTCATGCATAAAGGCATGAATGCAGCAAAGGTAGTGTTGAAGACTGCTCCTACCGGCACACGYGACAGATTTCCTGCAGTGTCAGACTGCGCTGATGGACATTACAGCTTGCTCCATGAACTGGTACTGAATTTTTTACCCAATTATCTCATTATGCAAACCTTCCTTATGCAGATGGCTAGCAAAGCAGACTTTTGCTATGAACAAACCATGTTTAGTTGTTTGGCTTTTTTTTTTTTTTTTTTTTTTTTTTCCTACCATGAGCAGAAGCATTAGTTCCTCCACCAAGAGCTGGACAAGAGTGCCCTCACTCAGACACAGAGCCAGCCAAACCTGAGAGGAGCATATGTCAACACTGATGAGATGTGGGACTGCTGGCTGTGCACAGAGACAAATGTAGACACATGAAAGATGCATGTGGACATTATTCTTYCTTGTTTTATTGCAACTTTTTTGTTCTTAGATCCTACACAATAAATAAAAGCTTTACATAAGAGAATTTCATTTCGCATTTCTTTCAACATCTCCCAAGCTTTAAAAGCTTCTACCCTTTCCATTCTGGATTATTTCAACCAACTGGACAACAGTTCTTTACCCTAACTCTTAACTACAATACTTAAATATACATACATACTACAAGAGCCTGTTGCTCAGAATTTCTATTACAAGATCAATGCTTTAACTTTTTTTTTTCTTTTTTTATCATTTATATAGCCATATCTGGCACCCAAGTACTGCTCTGAACAGTGAGGTTACATCCCATAAAGGTTAAGTTAGCTTACAGAAAAAAAGAAGGCTAAAGAATTTAAGTGTACATCATTGCAAGTGGCTTTCTGAACAGCTAGAAATGGATTCTAGCTGCTCTGCAGTCAATCTGTGGTCCGTTTTATCCAGACTACAGGGCATTCTTTTCTGACAGACTAAAATGTTGATACTTTCAGTCCTCATTCTCTCTAAGAAGAAAAAGAAATGCAGTAAATGCACAAAAACTAGCTACACTGCCAAAATGTTCCACGGTCTGGAAAATTAAAGCAATTCGCTGCTGCGTGCATGTGTGTGTGTGTGCGCGCGCGCAGATTGACCGATTTGAGTGGAACTGAAAAATCTCCACTTTTTAAACATTTACAACCATTCGTAACCATTTGGCAGCTGATGAGGATAAAGAGTTCTTATTTTGAAGTATAATTCTTTTCTTTTCTTTAGAACACATGAAAACATGTTGCCTTGGGTGAAGTAGTCAGGGAAACTAATGATGCAACAGGAAGATAAAAGTATTTGAAAAAGAACGAGAGACTTGGGATTGTACAGGGCGCTAGGGTAATCAGAAGTAGAAGAGACCACAAATCAGAAAAAAAATTATACATTGCCAACCATGGTAATGTCCAACTGCAAAGCAGTGTAGTAAGGCCAGTGCTATGCAGAGAAGCAGAAGTTTTATAAAGAATTACAAAGGCTGAAGAGAAAGGCCTAGGAAGCCCCAGGTAGCCAAGGATAACTTCACACGTGTGGCGCCACGAGCCTTCCTACTGTCCTGCTTCCATCTTTCCTTGCTCTGGCTGATACCTTGCCGCGTACAATATAATCACTTCCTTCTCACCAAAAAAAAAAAAAAAAAAAAAAAAAAAAGGTCCATTCATGGGGGTGACTGGTTTAAGTTGCACTGGGATGACTGGTAGAAGCCATCAGGATGATCAGGATGACAGGTGTTCAGCCACAATCTAAGTGAGCAGGTTGATTGCTAATGGGTTAATGGGAGCTTTATGGGGCAAGTTCATTGGTATAAGACAACTACAGAAGTATTTGTAACTGCTAGCTCTCCCAATCAGCTGCCTCAGCTAGCTGTAAGAGGCTTCCAAACTCTTCTTTCAGTCTTTCCATTTCTAGCTGAAATCCAGTAAGTTTTCCCTGTTCWTCATCTAGGCCATTCACACCCTGAAGACACCTAGGATGCTTTGGAATTTCTGATATGCTGCACGCCAGAGCCATCACACTGCAGGCAGATACCACAGCCACTGATGCATTCATTTCTTATAGGAGGACAACTATGCTGGGGTYTTACTTGTTTTTGTTTTTTCTCCCCTCCAATACTGCAGAGTTTTCYTGGTATTCCTCCCATCACAAAGTCATTGTGGCACGGGAGAGAAGAATGGGACCAGTGGGGGAAAGCAAGCTATGGATGAAATAACATTAAATCCAATTTCTGATCACAAAGAGACAGGTAGGACAGCAGATTAACAAGCAATCTGTGAGTGAGCAAGTTTGCAGTGTTTCCAGGAGCTGAGGAATGGTAGTTAGCATGGTTGGCAACTTAACAAGCACAAAAACATGAGAGTCTGAACGAGCYTGAGGCAAAGGAAAAACAGCTACTGTTGGGGCGTTTTATTTTAAATGTGATAATAAGTAGCCATGATGATCTCCCAAATGAAATATTCAAAGAGTTCACTGTGAAGGAAAAAYCCCACTGAGCTATCTTTAAAAAGTGACATGTGCCAAGCCTGGATCAAATGTGGAAGGGGCCCTGCATCGATATGGGAATGGAACGATTTGTTTTGTTTGAGCTGTACTGAAGAAAATGGAATCTAACGTTCCTCTGTATCTACCAGGCGATCTGTCAGCACAGGAAGAGCAGAGGCAAACTACTGACATTGCTGACAAAACGTTCTGTGTTTTAGTAGCAAGGAAGTAAAAACTAATATCATGCCAGCAAATGTTCTGACTTGAAATTACCAGGCTCAGAAAAGACTATCTTGGAATACTAATTATCCAACAGAAGAACAGAGATTGTCTTATTAAATACAGTGCTATATACTGAACAAATGTGAACGGAGCTAATTTAGGACTATGCCAAAGAAGCAGACAAGTAAAATCCCTCAGGCACTATTGAAGATTAACATGGCCAGCAGAGTCAGAAAATGTCCTGAAAGGAAATGAAATGGAAGAGAAGGAGAATAGATAAGTTAAAGAACATTGATGAGGAACTCATTGTCCTAGGCCATAAGGAAAACCCCAGTTAAGCTCCACTTGTAACGACATGTGCTTAATCACTTACACAGCACAGACACATAATCTCCACCTATTCCAGAACACTGGCTAGGAAAAGCATGCTGRAAGCTGGCCAGATCCTGAAGTTCCTGGAAAGTGTAGAATAGTTTTTATTACACACACCATATAAATATTAAATAAGGAGAGAAGTCAGACATCATTTATGGAACTTCCCTTTGAAATTCATTTCATACAAGGATTACAAGGGTTTTACGAAAATTTCCATAGTTTCATTGGGAATTCAAAATCTCCTTAATTATTATACACAGTGGACAGAGAAGAAATGGACTGCTGTAGGAACTTCACTTTTCAAAATGATCCCTGGGGAACCCCACCTTCTACAGTTACACTGTAGAAGTTTAGTGCATTGCTGTTGCTTTTTTATATATATATATACACAGTATACAATCCCTTCTGGGCACACAAGAATAGCAACCCTGACAAGGAAGAACAGTACTTGATTCCAGTGGCACAATCCTTAGGACAGTGACCCCAAGCCCTTTTCTTATAAAGGCATGTTAAGGAAATAAAGAATTGCAAGGATAAGCCCCTACCACAACTGCCCTCCACCTAAACTTGTATTTTTCTTTTAAATGATACATTAGCCAGGGGGAAGAAAAAAAAAGAAAAAAAAAGCACACACTTGATCACTTGATGAGACCTGTCTTTCCCTATTTCCCTATACTCACTCAATGATTCAAAAGATGAGTCTTAGCGAGGGGAGAAAAAAAAAAAAATCTGACCAGCAGTTAAACTTGAATAGCCCACCAACTCTTCTGGTGTATAAAACCAGACAAATCTCTCTYAACACAGTTTCATGGTTCAGAGCTACATGTGCAAAAGTCATGAAAATGAGAGTTATTCCCACTGTGGTCTAACATGGCTCACTGAACTACCTTGCACACAGGGTTATCTTTTCACCTCCTTCAGCTGGTGTTACTTTAAGTGCATAGGCACACGTATAGATGAGCAACAATAAGCAATTATGAAGACCTTATAGCACAGACTATTAAATGAGAATCACGGCTTCACTTCACCAGAGTAATGCTGCTTTGCTATTTAACAGCACAAAAGGATTAGAGATTTCTTCTGAAGGGAACGCTGAGAAATTAAGCGCATGCAGTTGTCATTATGGTGTTTAACACTTACTAGTCTTAATCAAGGATCTGCAAATTGACTTTATTTATGTTATTTAAGTTTAAAAAAAAATCAACCTGCAGGTTTATCTCRTATTTTCTGGTTGATTCGATTTGGTCAAGATTCTTCCCCATATGCAGGGTAGCCTGTATCATAAATAGGATGCTTATGCCAGCTTAGATATTTTATGGTACTTTAACTTCAATTATCTAGAATTAGTTTGAGAAAATATATCAGGATGAAGGTGAATAGATTATCCATTAACRAGGAGAAACTGAGAAATTTTGCTAATTACTAAGTGTTTAGGGTATGTATTCACTGCAGAGGTGTCTTATAAAATAAGCGCYAGAGCTTTTCTCCTCTAATTCTCCCCCATCCATAAGCAAAACCTTTACACCCAAACTAAYGATGCTTTAAACCCTGATAACAGCTTGACTGGGGCTTTCAAAAAATCCATGGGATATTTTCACTCAACTTGTTGACTTGCAAAGAGGATTAAGAATAAACATTCCTACCACGATATCTTTCAAAGCCTGCTGGTCTGAATTCGCTCTGTAATGAAGACAGAAAACGGCCTCGATTTTTTTTTTTTTTAAATAACAGTAATACTAAAAAATAACGAACCAGAAGCCATTAAAAACACCTCCAAACCCATAGAAGCCGTATTCCAAATGTTGAGGAGTCTCTAAACAACCCAGTCTKAGAAATATGAGGCAGAAAACAGGCAAAACTTTAACAAACACAGCATTCTCCTTAGATGAATACAGATGTATTTTCCCATAAAGTCCATTAAAACGCCAATCCAAACTTTTTTATATTATGAAAATGTGCTACAAAATACAGTCAAATGTCACAAGCTGGGTATAATCATCACAACATACTATTTCCACTGAAGATATTAATAAGTGTATTTTTTCCTCTAGAAAAAAATCTTTTCTTTTTAAAAAAAATATAAAATATATCAAAGCACACCTGTCATTCTGCCTCCCTAAATAAAATCCTCTTGATATTTAACCTTTGTGTTTAAAAAAAAATGACACATAAGGATCTTAAAGTCATCAAAAACCCACAGCTTCCAAAATCCCAAAGCAAAACAAGCCTTCAAGATATACCAGGAGACTGAAACTAAGAAAAGGCAGCAACAAAACCTAAGGAATCCCATGTTTTTGCCAGTCAACATAGCATCAGAGTTGTATATTTGTTCACATACCAAAACTACAGAGATGGGAAAAGGCTATTTGCTAATCCCAGTTAGGCCTCTGTAGACCTAACCATGTACTTGCTTATGATTTTACATTAATGCAAGCACTATCACCAGTGATAAAGCAATTTACTCTCAGGATGCTCACATCATTCAATTATTAGCCAAYAGAAGTACATATACTCACAAGGCTTCTATTATTAATGTTTCAATATATTTTATATGAATTAGATTCACATAAAAGCCTCTCCTAAAAACTTCTCTGAGTAAATACTTTCTTTTTCTCCATCACTGGGCAAGGTTATGGATGGAAAAAACTCAGATGAAATTTCCAGAGCCCAAGTTTGCAAGGACAAAACCTCTCCATAGAGCATTCTTCTATTTGCACTGCAGCCTCTTGTACACTCAGTTTACAGTGATTATAAACTAGATAAATCCAAGGGAGGAAGGAAAAAAAATACAAAACTCTACATACTCATTTCAAAGATCTATAGAAGTGTCTTGTTCCACACCACTATTCGTGCTGGTAGCATTAACAATACTTTATGCTCATGTTTTGCTTTGGTGTCATGTTGTCATATCCACACACACAGGCAATCAGCTTGTATTGGCAGTTCAATGATATGTGCACAGGTTTCTATAATCCTGAACCTGTAGACTACAAACTAGAAAAAAATTGATTACTTTGATCACAATAGGTGAATTTACATGAATCAATTTTTGATTGTAGCACAGCTGTGAAGCCAGGATCCATGAAGCRGGGCAAAGTAATGGATTAGTCACCACAGCTTGAATTAATGGTTTTGGTTCCCAGTGGCAAATCAATGTCCATCAACTCTGACTTCCTTGTCAAAAGCAGGCAGGCAGGCAACAACAGCATCTATAGCACTTAATTTACAGACCTTGTAAAATCTGAGAAGCAAGAATTGACAGAAGCATCAGATCTTACCTCAGGAAAACATATAAATTATACTCTGCTCTTCTGCTCCATCTTGAAAAGCTTTGGCTAGAAGGGTAGAATAATTCAGTAGTACTGACTGCRGATAAGAGTTCTGGGTTATCATTATCTTAAATCACGTTTACTGGCTCTAAAATAACTAAATCATCTCTCTCTCTCTGATTTGGACTGATTGTTAAACAATTTTAGCCCAGTAAAATTAGGATGCACATGGACAAAAAGTTTGAATGAAAGAAACTCAGAGCTGGAGAAATCATTGCACATGCAACCTGCAGTGATGTCCAGTTATTTTAAAGAGCTTCCCAARTAAAGAGCACCAGAAAACGAGAAATAAAGCACAAACTCATAAGCCACATCTTATTTCCACATTAAGAACAGAAAAGCAAAGATATAACAAGAGCTAGAAGAAGCTTTAGGGAAAAGCTTTAAGTGCTATATACGATGCCATATRATGTAAACGAGTCACTTGTTAGATGGTGATAGTACTTGGAGTTAGCCACCATACCAAAGCTTACCTCTGCAYAACAACTCATGGCGTGTATAGTAACAGAATGATGCATGAACTAGAAAATTATGAAGGTCTTTTCTCTTTGGCAGTTGCTTAAGTTCATTGTGGAAAGCACCTAAAGACCTCTCTACATTTTGTGGAAAGCAAGAGGAACAGAGCTCAGTATTAAAGAAAAGTCAGCGAACGCACTGAAGGGTGCGAATTTGGGAACTGCCCCAAATGGAAAAGGACTAAATCCTGCAAAGTTTCCAGCAGTCCCCTTCTCACGCTAAGAAGTTTGCCAATGMACTTGACAAGTTTCTTCTCACATCAGCACCACAGACCACTACCACCAAGTGTCCCTGAGCATCGGCATCCTCACACACTCATTTAACACACGCATCACCACTCCGACCCGRGCAAGCAGCCCGAACAATCTTCTCCTTGGGTATAACTAATTCCCAGTGCTGGGTTTCTCTTCTGAATTACAAAAGCAACAGAATATGGAACTGCCCTACAGTCAAGCTAAGGCAGAAACAGGAAGAACTACAGAAACAGTCACTTTTTTTTCCCCAGAATTCCTATTGAGATGCAAGAAATATTAAAATACTAAAATTAAAAATATTAAATAATTAAAATGAAAAATATTAAAAACATTCTTTATCCAAATAATGCTAGAAGTAACACTACTAGAAAAAAAAWGCTAAAATAAATTTGCATAGGTAACTAAGGGAAAATATCAAGTCCTACTCAGTTCAAAAATAAGCCAATAGAAAAATCTGAACTTGCTTTGAGAATGACTAACTCAAATACACAAACTTCAAACTGAAACTGTTTCTACCTATAGTGTCTAACAAGTCCTTGAAATGACTGAGTTTACAATGTGCTGAACTTGGAACATCACATCTGCAACAATGGAAACCAAAGTGCAATGACTACAGAGGATTTTTAACTCTGCTAGAAAACTTATAGACCCGAAGGCAAAGTAATTTAAGTAAAGTAATGCTGTAAGAGTAATGTGAGCAGAGTTGTTCTGGTAGAGAATATGCCCTTCTTGCCACATAAATACATTTCTATTTGTATGAAATTTCTACTGAATTCAATGAGATACATACAAAAACAATATAAGGGAATTTTCAGGAAGGTGGTCAAACTTGTCCCCCCTTTTTTTTTAAAAAAAAGCAAGATTTCCTTCCTCCAATTCTCTACAGATTAGCAGCAGCAAATGTAACTGCTCTCCTCTTTCATCTTTCCACTTCAACCTTTAAARTCTCTTGGATCCTTCACGCAAACAGCTTTTCTTCCTATTCCCATAACAACAGTATAAAGTGTGCCTTAGGCAGCCATCACTTCCAAGTTGAAAGTTTATCAGTAGAGAAACACTTGAGTTGGCAACAACGAGTAGCAGGTATAACGAGATACACGCTGCTGCATCTTCTCCACTGCAGAAAGCCGCAGCGCTGCGAGACGGAGCGAACTCCGCCCGGATGGACCTCGGCTCAGACGCGAGCCTGGAGGCACAGGCGGCCGTCGCGGAGGGCACACAGTCATACGGGCGTGCAAGTTCCCCAAAACAGCRACAAGAGCGTTCTTGCAGTGCGATCTCACACGAGTGGTCTGGAGGTGCCCCCACCCCTATTGGGGTAGCCCGTGCGCGGCAAGAGCACCGCACTGAGTGATGCAACACMATAACGGGCCCCTCTTCACTGAGCAGTCCTGCCCTTGGACTTGGCTCAACACCATCACCTACCACTGTGTTTTAACTCTAAAGCTCAAAAAGACAAACAACTATCCTTTTTGTTTCGGTTTTTACTAGTCAAAATAACCTTACTCTGAAAGACTGAGACCATCTCATCACCTGCTCCACACAGCAGCAAAGAACGATAGAGACTGTCTGYAGGGCTTAGGATGGTGTTCACTCATCTTCACAGAATCTCTGTTAATTTTTTTTGCCTAATCATGCCATGGGAACTCAGCATGGATGTCATGTGTGATGAAAAGCAGTTATTGAAGTGCCTAACTGGCATTTTTACAGAATGTTTCCTGCTCTTTACACCTGTTTCTATTCTTCTGGTTTAGCCCATTATGGTTTATTGGGTCTATATTGTCTACTGCAAATAATCTAATTTTACTATTTCCCCTCAGATATGCCCCAGGCTATTGTCATACAGCACACTCATTTTTCTTCTGGGCTATACTAATTCTGGTTCTCTTGATTATAATAGYGTGACCCACAGTTCGTTGCTAGGTGGATTTCACTACCACGTGCCTTTCTGATCAACCTCTGCTCGTACAGCACGTCACTTCAAGCCTCCTTAAGAGCTCTCTGCTCCGAATGTTCCAGTCCTAACAGTAAGGTACATTATGGTTATATATGTAATAAACATTACAGCATAAAACATTATAACATAACACACAAATTCTGAAAAACGTTACATGTGCTAGAACGGCTCACGGAGTAAAGGCAGAATTCCTGCAACGCACCTATGGTCTCATCTATTTTCTCTGTAACAAATCAACCACTTTTAATCTTTGAAAACAACCAAAGAGCTGAGAAAAACTAACACGCTTCTTTGCTCTGTAACAGTGCCATGATTTAGGCTGACAGCCTACAATGAAATCCAGGCAATTTCCACAGTGAGACTTGGGACTGGAACCTCTGTTCCAAGTATTTTGACAGTGAACAGAACACGAATTAGRAACTTCCAGGAGAAATGCCTTTGGACTGATGCACGTTAGGTTAGCAACAAGAACAACAAAAAAACCATGCACCTAAGCCCACCTGAAGAATTTGCCCCTGTTCCACTATGCTCAGCACCTAAATTTGGTTTAAAAGTTAGAAAGTACTTAAAATTACGATACTTAAGATAAGCACGTGCTTAAGTACCCTGCTAACTCAGAACGACTAGGAATGATTCTTGGTTACAGTAGAAGTCATCCAGGAGTCTCAGGCAGGATGCACTGTGCTACTATGCTTACACATTGGCAGAACAAAAAGGTAGGTACTCCCAGTTCCCAAATAYAGTAAGAGAAACAACAAATGATAAAAAAAGGAAGTGCAAGAAAATAAAGAGTTTAATAAGCACTTGTCTCATCTTAAAACAGTCTGATTAATTAATCAGATGATTAATTAGAAATACATCATCAACAGGACTAAAATTATTATTTATGCACAAGTGAAATAAATGTTAAATATGAACTGCATATAGGAGTTCTAGATTCCTAAAGTTAAAATAGTATGAAAAGATATTTTAAGGCAAAAATCTAAGCCAAGGTTTTTTATTTAATTAAACAAAAGAAAACAACACGACAACCTACACTACAACAATTATGGGACTGCAATATTTGTAAAATCAACCATACATCTCTTAACACAATCTGGAAGGTTTGCCTGCCAGAAACCAGCACTCCTCTAAATAGTCAAAACATTCTCAGAAAGGATGAGAGAATTGTGCAAACAGAATTAATTTATTGTTAATGATATAGAAGGMTCGATATTTCACCAATGCAAGTGAATGTGTCAATAACGTGTTTGTACATACTAGTTTCAGATAGCACGCACAGCTGTAGTAGCTGTAGAACATGACTGTTTCTATGCCATCATCAGAACCTATKTTATCACTAGCATTGACATTGTTAATAAATCAAAGCAAGTCAAGGTCAGACCAGATGGCTCTTTTGACCTTAATAAATAAATAAATAAAGCTAAAAATGCCAACTTTTCTTATGTAAAGATGATTTGAGGTGAATCTCTGGTTTGTCTGTTCTGCTTCTCTCTTTGCGGAGCAGACAGAGTAAGCCGTAGCAGCACAAGCACGCCTACCTTGCAAGTACAGAGGTATATTCAGGCCAGCTCGTCAAACGGCAGCATAGCATCAGCCTGCAGAGCAGCTGCCCCGTAGCCTGGGTGACGCGCCCTACAGAAGCAGCAGCCCGACAAGCTAGCAAGTCTCGCAAAGGCCACTGCGTGAGAACTTACTAACTCTTAACTCCATCGTTTCAAGGAACACCTTGCTCTGTTACGAGATCTACACGTGCTTGACAGCACATAACCAGAATTTCCTGTAATATCCACCACAGTTTTCATGGTGATATCTTATTATAGCCCTAAGAAGAGATCTGTCACTATTTTAATATTTTATYATAACAATTAAAATACAGTAAAAGCATGCGGCTATAGTCTATGATAGGAAACATAAAAACCTTCTGAAGATGACTTCTCAGTAAGTCATCTACTCCATCGCCAGTGCAACGGGGGAAAGGGGAGTTCAAGAATAAATAGGCAACCCCTGACAGATACTTATTTAAACTCCCCCCAAGGAAAGACTCTCTTAAGGACCTTTTACCATATACCTAGCTGCAGCTTCTACTGTTCCACTATTTCTACAGTGGAAAACACATATTTTAAAAATTTTCATTAAATCTTCCTTCCTACAATTAAAGCTGATTACTTCTTATCCTACCCTTAGGAGATATAGAAAAAAAAACCCAAAACCACAATTGTTTTCATAACATCCTTTAAAGATTAGGTATTTGTTATTGTGGTCTCCTGTAGCCTTATTTTTTCTAAGGCAAAAGAACTTAATTTCCTCAAGCTTCCCTCAGAGGTTGCATTTTTCTGAACTTCTTCTAATTTCTACCGCTTTTCCTTTTGTATTTCTCTCACTGAGTAACTCCCCCTTAATCTCAGGACTTCACCCACATTCTAGCTGACGTATCAACAATCCCAAGAAGAGAGAGAGAGAGGAAAAAAAAAAAAGACATTCCAAATTGAAATTAGCTTTTCTTTTTTTCCCTTTTCTTTTTTCATAACAGCATTGTACTGCTGCCACATATTCCACATATTCATTTAYAGTATGCTACAACCACTAGATCTGGTCTTGCTGACCAGCTGCCAGGTCAGATATTCTCTATTATTTGTGGGTTACCTTCTTTCTTTGCACTTACCTATGTTTGATGCTTGAGCCCGCTTCTCCATTTTGAGATCACTTTGAACTCTGRTTTTAGCTTCCAAAATCTCTGTGAGACAGCATCCCATCCCAGCTCACTATGACCCTCTATTTTTATGGCTATTCAGCTCTATCAACAAAGTGTACACTGAAGTAACATAACAGCAAGGCAAAGCTCAGGAGACTCTGACAGAGATAAGCCTGAGAGACTTTGAACAACTGAGGAGCAACACCAAAARTTTTGCTATACTTTCCCTTCCCCGTTACATAGAAAATCCTTAATTCTGCCTGTTRAGTAAGAAGCTAAGTCCACTAGTTATCAGAGGAACTGACTACTCAGCAGCTGCTTTTTCTTGCTTAGAGCAGCGGGAGCAGACGCACAGGTGGTGCAAATTGCAAAAGTCCTCAGAGCYGTGATGGGGGCCACCTGAAAGTCTGCCATGGCCCTGCTCTTCTTAACAGCCAGAAAACTCTTCTACTCCCCACTTCCAAAACACATAAAAATTAAACTTAACCTCAGAATTCGTCTTGATTGGTTTCATGTTGGTGCTCTTTTCTTTTCACTAATTTTGTAGCCACTCAGGAGAACTGCTGCTACAAAAACAAACAACCTCTTCTGAAATGTACTGATTTCTGTGGGAGTTACWAGTGTAAGTGCAAAGACTGGCCTACTCTGTATAGCTACTCCAAGCAGTTTTGTTAGCATAGTGTGAATTTTTGAAAAAGCACATATCACCAAACTTAACAATTTACAGACTGGTTATTCTCCCCTCGTTTACACTAGAATGACCGCTGGTTTCTGTGCAGCACAGGATACTGCCCTTTGAAACCCAAACACATTTTTAAAGTTAATTTAAGCCACTGAAAGCACTGGACTGACACCCCCTGAACCTGGATCCTGTTTATCTGCAAAAGGAATGCACAGGAACTAGACATCCACAAATCCACGGGCCCAGATGGGATGCACCCACGGGTATTGAGGGAGCTGGTGGATGTTGTTGCCAGGCCACTCTCCATCATCTTTGAAAAGTCATGGAGAACTGGAGAGGTGCCTGAGGACTGGAAAAAAGCCAGTGTCRCTCCAGTCTTCAAGAAGGGCAAGAAGGAGGACCCAGGCAACKATAGGCYGGTCAGCCTCACCTCCACCCCCGGAAAGGTTATGGAACAGCTCATTCTGGATGTCATCTCCAGACATATGGATGAAAAGAAGGTGATCAGGAGTAGCCAGCATGGATTCACCAAGCGAAAATCCTGCTTAACCAATCTGATAGCCTTCTATGATGGAATGACTGGCTG
>NW_028186150.1:3331751-3345603 GCF_003343005.1 Rhea americana
CTGAACGCGAGGGGGAATTTCTTCCCTGTGAGAGTGACTGAGCACTGGACCAGGTTGCCCAGAGAGGTGGTGGAGTCTCCTTCTCTGGAGATCTTCAAGGCCTGCCTGGATGCAACCCTGTCTACCATGCTGTAGGTGACCCTGCTGAGCAGGGAGGCTGGACTAGATGATCTCCAGAAGTCCCTGCCAACCTTACTGATTCTATGATTCTATGATCTCGTCAGAGGTTACTTTGGCTCCCGGGGTCTCCGTTAGCCTCCTCTTTACTCTTGCACCTTATGTAAAGGCTGCCAAGCAGGATACCCTCTTCTGCTTTTGAAGAGCCTGACTGAACTTCTACCCTCATTTTATATCTGCTGCCAAAGAACCTTCCAGTTTAAATCTCTTTTACTGTTTAAAAATGTTAAAAGACTGCTAATCTGCATGGAGAGCTGCATGGCTACGGTCAACTCCCAAACTACCCACTTCTCACAGTCTAGTTAAACAGAATTCTTTTGCGTAAAAAAAAGGTCTCTGTATGGATAACAAAAGAGACGAYTAAGCACACCCAAGCCACAGATGTATGCTATCATGTAGATATTAATTAGGTTCACTTTCAATGACATAATATACTTTCACTGTTGTTGGCTTAAGACATTGTCGCAGCTCCTTTGMTTGGTCTGCTTTGGCCTTCATATTTCTAGCTCAAAAGAATGTAATTTCCTCAAGCTTCCCTCAAAGGCTKCATTTTCTGAAATTCTTCTCATTTCTATTTTTTCCTTTCATATTTTTCCCATTTGTGTCTTTCAGTATTGTGAAATTGTGTGTAATTCCTTCTCTTGGGCATTATAAATTCACAGATGTTACTAGTGATGACCAACTTCACCATAATTTTTTTCCTAACTAACTGGAATAACCTACAAAACTCTGCATAGCTATCAAAGTGAGACTGCTGACAGTGTTAGCCCAAACATAATTAAGAGATTGTTTACTTAAGTGCTGAACTACGGGAGTAATTTTACCTGCACAAGAGCTACAAACTGGTCCATTTCAATAGGAACACATTTATTGTACTTCATCTGTTATTCTCATTACCAACCATATGGCTAAAGACGAAGCACACTTGGTTAATGACAAAGCTCTAAACAGAAATTTTCTGTTTCTGACTCCAGAGCATGGATCCACAGGCCATTCTAAGGGACAAGCGGAAAACTGAGTATTGCTTTGCCATCCCTGCATCACACCTTTGAAAAGGCTCTTGCACTATGACTGCAAACTTTTCGTTATTATGTAGCCCTGTGAATTACACACGGACGGGTTGGGATACAGTGCTTGTGATAACACATCCAATCAAGTTTTATTCTTTCATCTGTTCTTTAAAAATGGGATAGTAAAGCAACTATACTATGCTATATTCATTTAACAGATCTACTGCAAAAGAAAAWCTGAGGTAAATTGTTCATTGCTGTTCCTCACACAGCAGATCCCCTATTGACAGAGTTTAGCAAAAATGCTATACTTAGATACCAGGAGAGAGAGTGAGCGCACATCCTAAATTTATTCCTCTCTCAAAAAGAAAAGAAACTTCAGAGGTTTTCCACTAAATGCAACATGYGGAATAGCACTGGTGTCAGTAATCATTAGAGAAAGTATTAACCTTTAAATATATTTATTCTGTGCAGCAGCTGATATTAGGAATATAGTGAATATATTTTATTCTTTTCTATGTCAAAACTGAAATTAATTTAATGTATAGACATATTTTTATGTAACATTGTTTTAAGCTCTTAACTATGTATTTCCAAACTTTTAAAGCTATATGGACAAATTAAGGAAAAAATATCTATGTATTGTTGAACAGCTGGATTAAGACAGTCAAGATTTTCTTTACMAGTTTGGCTGTTGCTTTAGTATTGCAGTGAAGGATGGGGGGAAAACCACTGTTCCTCCTGGCAGGGCACTGGCTCCTTGTGCTAAGTGCTGCACTAGAACAGTGCAGAGTGATGTCTTCTCCCCAATCCTAAAACCAATACAAACTGAGAAAATATCAAGTGAAGGCTGAGGACCATAATGACAAGGATATATTGGTTTGAAGTTACTACAGCTATAATGACAAGGATATATTGGTTTGAAGTTACTACAACGGTATAGATAAAATTACCAGTGACTGATCATTTCATGTCAGAATTGAATAAAAATGTCAGAACTGAACTAAAAAGGTCAGAACTGAACACAGGTAAGTCCTTCTAACTACAGGAAAGRAAGTGAGATGCTTGGTCTAAGCAAAGTAAGTCACCAGTTACCAATTTCATAGCTTTTATGGTTCCACTTGGGGGAAGTGATCCAATAAAACGTCAGTGGAGAGAACAACACCTGAAGATGCTTAGAAAGAAGCAAACAGSTGATGAAGGTAGCAACATTAGCAGGATGGAGGAGACAAGGGCGTCTGATAAGCTGCATGAGCACAGGTGTTAGGAGGACACAGATCAAGATGCAGAGGATATTAAACAAGCTTTTCTTTGATGTATGGAGGAAGCAGAATAATAATGGAGAAGACTTATAGAGTTCCTCAATCCAGCTAAACAGTGGGGACTGTATTTACAGAACTGACCAAAAAGGGCAAGATTTTGACAAGAAAAATGTCAGAATTGAACATAGGTAAGTCCTCCTAATCACAGCAGAGGAAGTGAGATGCTTGGTTTAAGCAAAAAACTGCATAGTTGGATATGTAGGTAGAAGAGAAAGAGGAATCAAAGGTGAAGGAGCACTGGGAACTGAGCAAATACACAGGAAAACAGCCCAATATCCAATTATACCTCTGCAGAGGGTATAGGCAGTGTCAACCAGAATTTTTCCCTCTACAGCACTGAGGAAGTTTTGCACAGGTGGAAACAGCCACCCAAGACAGGAGCAAGCCTAGGCAGAAGCAAGCCTATGGCAATGATTAGGCCAACCACTCTCATTTGCTTTTTGCCTTCCTAACTATGTTTACAATAGGACTGATAAAAGACAACATTGTAAAATGTACCTGCTCTTAGGTAAAGAACTCTTGTAACAAAAGAAGTGGGAACCTCCACGTTATTACTTAAGAACACTTCCAAAGCTGTCAAAACACAGGCTCTTGACCTGTAACGCTTGCTGAGAAGCACTTCACAGAACAGTACCTGTTCTCAATAAACAGGCTTTTCATTGCAGCTGTACGGTAGTACCACTGGAGAAGAGAATATCGAAACAATTGAGGGCTTTTAAGGGCATTGCAACTGTTATGTAAAAGAAAAACTGTAAATGGATTTCCTTGCTGCAGTATATTTTTAGAGACATATACGAAGGCAGAAAACTATTTCTCTCTGACTTTGCAATCGTTCTGTATTATTTTTCTCCCGTATACCGGGGTGGTRACCTTTTGAGATACAGCCTTACAAAAAGCACCTTCTAGAGCAGACTATCAGTCTAGAAAAGTCTTGGAGTGTGTTACCTATATAATCAATCTCATCAAGGGAAAAAAAAAGAGAAATTGGTTATTCTTAAGAAAGACTGAAAAAATTTATCAGCATGTGTGCACATAGATATACATACACATCTTTACAGACTCACACAGGCATACGCTTTATGTACATATTTTAAATAAAACTTAAAATTTCTACAATTCAACTTAATTCAGCTTAGTTTCTTAACACTCCTACTTTTTTTTTTCTTGTGACTAAATAAGAAAATGTTCATTTGCACAAGAATGTACAAGTGGTGATTTGGAACGCAAACTACTGTCAAAATCTTCACCATTACTTTGAGTGATGCTAGAATTTGATTCTTTCTGCAGAATTGGAGTGATTTATTCTGCCAATCATCATTACACTACAAGCTTTCATTAGGTCTTGGCATTTCAGATGCTCGAGCTTTAGCCTAAGCCATTGTGCCAACACTCGGTAATAGAAGGGGCTCTCAATGCTGAACTTGTTATTGTAAATGCACTTCAGTACACAAATAAAACAGAATCTCATCGTAGATCTTCAAAAACATCAGCTTGGGGTTCCCAATGAGTTTCTTGATGTCATGAATTATAATATAAATGTAATAAAATATAAGAACTAAATGCCACCTTAAGTTACAGCCAATTTATTGTGTGCTACAATCCTGTTAGATATGGCAAGTCAGCAGCATGTGGTAAAGTTTGCACTTTTGGAAGACCTTGGAAGAACAGTTTGCATCAGAAGCACACTGCTCAGATACTGGCGGTTTCACGATTTCATTTTTGCCCCTGTGAGACATAAGGGTGAACACATTTGAACTTATTTTAATCATCAAGTGGAGCATACTAGCTATACCAGGCACATTCTCCAGCTTTTGTGTTTGTAAGAGCTCTGTCTAAATTAAGTGTTTCCAGTAGCAGAACACTCTTCAGCAGCACACAGAACTGATAACCTTTGGATGAGAAACAGAGCATGGGCGTTACTCCTTCTGCAGTACTTGGCATGTAGTGTTATCATACCAGGACCAAATTTTGTTCTGGTTAATTATGTTTTGATTGCCAGACATCCTCTCCACTGCTCCCTCACTGGACAGCACTCAGCATCCTGTTTCACAGGACAATGTAACCTAACTGTATTTCTAGCTGGTTCTTGTATTTCATTCCAGAATTAGCCACACTGAAAAGCCCCTTATGTATTGGGTTACAGTCAAAGTAAAACTTGGTATTAGGTAAGTGTGAAATATTGCTGTTCTGTAGGACCACACGTTTGGAATCAAGGTGAGAAAATACAGTCACACTGGAGTAACTTATCATGGGATAAATGAGCCATAAGTTTAAACACAATACAACAAGTATTGAATCTGCATGAATCTGCACGAATCTGCATAATCTGCACATATTTATATCTAAGCAYAGGATGTGCCAACTTTCTTTGGCCTACTACATAGAAGACTTAAACATTCCCTAAAGCAGAAAATTTGACACAGTATAATTTGGTTGTAGTAAAAGAATTATCTAGGCAATCCCCTGCKGTTAATTACATCCAATTTATCACARGAGATGCAGATCCATAAAAGAGTGGGCTTACAATTCAAGTATGTGCACTTAAGCAAAAATCCTACCTTGTGAGGACAGAGCGAGTTCTGCTAGGTATTTGAAGTTGCCAGACCAGTCTGATGGCCAAAGCTGGTCAGTCGAGTTGTAATTGGCTCTGATCAGTACTCCCTCATGCTGCTTCATCTGCATCCAAGTCAGCCTCAAAATAAGTGCGACAGTTGCTCTCCATGTGGAAAACCACAGAGAAAAACACTTCCAATCTGATGGCTACAATAGAATGGAAAAGAAAAAAAACAYCCGATGAGTATAAGTGAAAGAAAASCCCAACTCCCATACAGCAAGGTTTCAGTCAAATGACCACAGTGAGCATGACTGTAACTACAGGGATTACTGATGCCCACAGGGAAAATGCCCATGAGGTGGTAGGCACTTCCCCAGGTAGCCAGGCAGTCTGACCCACCTGACATCGAAGGAGTTCATCATTAATGGAGCGAAAAGATATACAACACAGTACGTTTTAGCCCAGTGAAAACTTGCCCTGCCTTTCCTCCCTTCACCACCTGTTAATTTGCTATGAGATCCCCCAAAGTATTAAAAAAGTAGAAAAAGAGCTAAATTCTCRAAGCCAACTGCTAAATTTACCTATATCTGCTAACAAGCCACATGCTTTCACAGAGAAAGAAGTTTATGATGGCAGATGGAAACAACTACAGCAAAGAATAAACAAACCYAGCAGCAGGTATGATTCTCCCTCTTGGCTTAATCCCTCCAAAATCACCTGCATCTACAAAGAGGAGATGCCAAACCACCACCAACTAGGGTCCTTCCCCTGCTCTGCAGGCACGCCAGAATCCAGCTTCYGCCTGCCAATGGCGAAACAGTGCACACAGCACCGCTACGCACATACGGCAGCAGCATCCCTCGGAGAGGCCAGCGCGAAGGAGCCAAGGGCTGTGGCTGCATCTCCCGGAGGGCAYGGCTGTGCTGCTGTCGCAAAGATAAAGATTGCTCTAGCTAAAGAATGCTAATGGAGCTGTTGGCTATCATTACACCTGACTTTCTGAGTGTGGGTGTAAATAAATAGCTTAAGCCTTCCACTGTACAAAAATCTATGGTCAAGACAACAGAGTGCCTATGACRGCACTTATATATACTGACTTTTGTTGAGTCATTTGCCTATAATGATGTGGCAGGGAAGCTGGAAAACACCAGAATTATTTAATCCTAATAATGAACAATAAAAAATACACTGCTTAAAATTTTGCCGCAGCAAATAGAAATAAGAAGCAATTTCATCATATTGTTTTGCTTCCTAGCTTAACTTTGGATATGGAAGAGAGCCAAAGGAGAGTCATTAGACTATACTCATTTGATACACTTTTTCCTTTCTTCACCAAGGCCAATTCTGAACAATAATACTTTGTCTTTAAAAAACAGAGCAGTTAATTTTCAATCTTGATACCTGCTAGAATAAACTTTCTGAACACAAGAGCTGTTGCTCCTGGCTGAGCTACTGCTTTAGTATCTTAGATATGTGAATTACCCTATTCATCTCAATAGGGAGTTAAATCTGGGTGCAATGATGCCTTGCTAAGAGTCAGCCTCTAAATGCTTTTGGCACACAGATGCATGTAGAAAAAACATCCATTCCACTTTTCATCCATTTATGCAAAAAAATTACTCCAACTGCATAGGCAGATTGTGCTACTAAATATGCAAGCAGCCAAATAAGCAAAGAATACGCAAAACAGATAAGAGTATGCACAACAGTTTGTATCAATCAACCCTGTATTCATGAACCTTTGCTCCCTTGTGTAAACCTCTTTCCTATTGAAAGGCCAAGAGCCTGAGATGCAGCTCAGGAAGAATCTAGACTCCAAGGAGTACTGTTCATGTCTGGGATGACTGCAAGTACTGTATGTTTTCTTCCCCTCGCACACCCTGTTGACATTTAAGAGGATGGACTGACAATTTCACCTAGACTTTGCCTCTGCCTCTGCCTTGCCATCTCCCCTGGGTCCAGGYCCACTAGCTCTAACAAAACTCTGTCTTGCATGACAGTAGTAGAGGTAGGAACGTTTTGGTTCCAAGCACTGAGGTATCTCTGCAGGGCCACACTAGACCACTAACCTTCAACGTCGGCAGGAAWGCACGAGAGCTAAGTTTGTGGCCCTTCCTGCAGGTTGTAATTAAAAGTGTCATTCTGTCTTCTTGCACAGAATGAGTCTGACACACCAGTGAGAGCACGAAGCACACAGATCAGCACAGGAAACTGTTTGTGCTTCTGTGTTAGAATTCCTGCTCTGTATGAATTCCAAGAATGGGTATATGCAAAGGAAAAAGCAATGAGATGTGCGTTTTATAGAAGATGAGAAGGGAACAACCATCTGTCACTTACCTAATTAGCAACTGGATGTGACTGTTGTTMCAGAGATGTATGTCTGAAAAGCCCTTTTTATTAGTGTAAGAAATGTGTGTATGTGCATTAGAGAAAGCAGTTACATCACGAAAGATTTTGGAAGAATTGGCAGTTTTCTCCTGAAAACATCTGCACTGTAAGTAAAAGTATCATATATTTGTTTAACTAGCTGGGGAGGAAGRTAATAAATAACATCCCTGCAAACATCCTTAGGAAACTTCGCATTTCCTGAGGTACAGATAGCATTTGGAGTGCAGGGAACAGACACAGCGCAGCATGCAAGCTGCAGGGGACAGCCCAGCAGGGAAAAGCAAAGTCCAGGTGCTTTCTTCTCCTGTTCTCAGGAGCCTACGGAGCTCACTCCGCTTAGCAACGCCAGCTGCTGCGCTGGGTAGCTGTGGTATTGACCGCACAGCACGCAGCCCAGTGAGGCAGGCTCAGAGGGCTGGTACAGCTGGCAGGCACGTGGTTTGTGCTCTTGCAGACAGCAATAAAGCAAAAACTGTTGCTATCCCAGAAAACCATTTGATATCAATGCCAGGCAAGATTTCACCTGTGGCTTTGTGACACATCTTTGTATAGCCAAAGGGGATTACAGAGGATAAAGCCATTTTACATTGACTTTTGAAGGCCCACACACATTGTGGAGGACTGAAGACACCTAGAAGCATATGGGACCCCAMTATTCCAGACCAGAAGGAGAGCACTTGACCATCTATACCACCTTCCAACCTCACCTGCTCAGACTAACTGTGCCTCTGGAGGAGATATCTGTAGGAAGTGTGGRCAGCGCTCTCATGAGCAGCTGCAGTGGAGGTTTGTAGTCTTCCTTGCACCTCACATGTGAAATTTGGGAAAGGGGCATTCAGTTTGATCCAGCCCCAAACCAGCAATTTCACTGAGCAGAACTTCAAATCCCACAACTTAATACAGAAAACTTTGCAGTCAGCTGCACCTTTGCAGTCAGCTGCACCTCTGGGTTTCTCCCAGGCCAGTGCAAGCAGCAAATACTGGTGTACTACAGTGCTTGCTGCAGAAGTATGAGGCAGAAAGTTACTTGCAAGAAAGCACTTGCAATGGCTCTCAGAAGGAAAACAGAGAGGCAAAAGCCAAGTGGTGGCATGGGAGTCTTCTCTTTAATTAGTTAAACAAACTGTTCAAAAAGCTTCAGGAAAATAAAGACTTCTTTTCTATTACACTTCAAGAGCTACTTTCACCCCTACTGTCTATTGTTTATTGCCCATTACACCATTCTATTACACCAACCTCAAACACGATTCAAAGCAGCCCTCAGAAAATCCCCAAACAAAATCAAGGACAAAAACCTCCCTTCTGATCCACTTCTTCCCCAGATGCATCTTGTATCGATTGCCTCAAAAAAATAGCCTTGCAAACCAACTCCAAAGCTAACAAATATAATCTACCTGCTACCAGACTTGGTTGTCCCATCAGCATGAAGACACATCAGCATTCTTTCACTGAAAAAAACTAACCATCTGCCCTCTCTAATAGGAACACCAATGTAAGTCAAGAGCACGCCTAATCAATCATGTCATACCCACTGTCGTATATAGTGAAKAAAAGGCCTCTCAAAAAAGAAAAAAAAGTAACTAGGACCAAAATCCATAGCAATTAAAAAATTAATCAAAACCAAACACTTTATGTTGTGCCTGGGAAATAACRGGAGGAAATAGAAATTCAAGTCACGAAGCAGGCATAAAGCAGATTTCTTGCAAGACCTGCTGCCTAATAAAAAGGTTATCACGGCTGCCCTAGCTGACTTCTCCTGTGGTTTTGGCTGTAGGCACAGTCCCCTGTGGAGCATACTGCAGCAGTTCAGCCCCCTGACCTGGAACACTGCAGCAACCTCTACATCCCACACTCAAAGGTCTTAGAAGCAATACCAAATGGAGGAAAAAGGACACATTCTGCAGCCACCCCTTGAGCACTGAATGAGGCCACTCATAGGTTGCCGGTCTCTGGCAGGTTTTCTCCACTCAGGAGACTGCAAACCCTCACTGCCATTTAGTCGAGCTGCTACTAGCATTCCGTCAGCTCCCTCGCTCAGCCAGCCTTCATCCAAACATAAATCTCGTTCAGGCACTATTTAAATCCAGCTTACCATCAAAGGCAGTTCATAAGTAATTGCTCAGAATTTCAATTTACTCTGTTTACTAGGTCTGCCAAGACTATGAGGAGGCACAGGATTTGAAATGCAGTGCATTTTTATGTTCATCTGCTAACCGCTTGGCTACTTCAAAATCTTTGTTTGTGCAACAAGCTTTACAAGTACTTATCTAAAGACTAATACAGAACTACACATAGAATACACAGAATTATTTCCTCTAATATTTTCTTCAGATAATAACTGCAATCAAGAAAACACTTCCAAGAAAAATCAGCATTTGACAAGGAAAAGAATTGCTTGTGAATCATTAATAAAAGGGAGAGGATATTACTAAGAAAGAATTGCTGTCAACCCTTCTAATTATGACCATGCAAATGCTTCACAGCCCTGAAATATTTTGGATTCATAGCAAGCCATGAGAACAATCATTCTGCCAAGACAGTTATCTGCTGAAATCTGAGACATAATTATGGTCAGTGAAACTCCTAATCCTGAAAGACCTTAGATTTAATTCTTTATGCTATCAATCTCTCTCTCTCTCTCTGGATTTCCTCCATGTTACATTGGCATGATTAACTGTAAGCAGGGAACAGGTCCACAGAATTACACGCCATCTGCACTGGGACAAGGAAGAATTATTCAGTGCCTTAACCTCTTGTGCACTGTGATATGAGGCAATGACAGGGGCAAAAATCAGTTTCAGATGGCGTAACAAATTCATAAAGCAGGCAGGGGACAGCAGATGCCTGAAACCCTTGAACCTCCTCCATCCGCCTTGCACGTCACAGCCAAAAAGCCGGAGCTGGACGAGTGCGCAGGTCCAGCAAGGGAACAGYAGTGGCCACGCCAACAAGGAGTGAAATTTTCTAACCATTTCACTGGCATTCATCCACTGCATGAGATGATAAACTTGGGCAAAAGCTGCTGGATACACCTGTGCTACTGGTAAGCCAGGTCAGCTTTATGACCGGAAGACATTTCTAAGCACACATAATGCATATGGAAAGAACATTGTTTCTGGAGGAACTTGATGGCAGCAAGGACTGAACACAAGAATTGAGCTCAATTATCCAGATCTTGTTACTCAAACCCTGTAGCAGACTCACAGCTCAGCGCTGCTAATCACCAGAGGGAGCAAGAGCTATCAAGCACTCGTGTCACTGCAGGTAAACACTAAGCACTATTATAAGCTGGCACTTGACTGGTTATATTCCTGAACACCATGAGTACAAACTAGAAGCCTGAACTAGTATCTTTGATTTGCAGAAGCTGAGAATGCATGTAGACTTAAATTCTCCATCCTAGATCATTCTATGAAGTTTGRACTCTACATCATTTAGAAAATGAAATATAGCCTTTTCTGGTAACAATTATCACTTCTCTTAGATTTCACATTATAACAGAAAAAACCTATTGTGAGGTTATCTGGCAAAATCAGCTTTGTCTGGCAGGCATGACAGAAACAGCTTCTGCAAGCCCAAGGACCCCCCTAATCCAGGTCTGAATCTAAACCTAGTTTGACCACTTAACAACCCTTGGGACCACCCCCGATTTCTGCATCATTTGTGAAAGTGCTTTTGTTTTATTCTCATAGAAACCTCCAAGATACATTGCACAAGGAGCTAAGAGTACAAGGTGTTCCTGTGATAAAGTATGTAAGAGCACACAGGTATATTCCAAACTGCTGCCATATGGTTTTATCCTAATGACAAGGAAAGAAAGAGAGGTTTGTAAGTGGAATTTAGTCCTAGCCAAACACTTCTGCAAGCCTACTTTAAAACACAACTAAATCTTAAGTGAAGGTAGTTGGCTTGTCTCCAYCTAGCCCTAGTGGACATTTAACAGCACTACATAAAGGATGACAGTGCACAGGGCATCTGCAGTCTCCGACTGCTGCCCTCCACCAGCACAGCAAGAAGGTGCATTCAGGTTAACTCTGCCAGAGCCTCTGCCCATATTCAGTATTATTCCAGTTGGTCGTCTTATTTTTTCATCTACTAAACACCYTAGATTATTACATTTACTAATTGAAAATATCAGTTTTCAAATCCCTTGCATGTTCTAGCTAGTAGTGTAAAATACTGCATGTGGGTCTGAAATTTTACTCTAGCTCTAAAAAATCTACTARTCTTTTCTCCTCTATTCTTTTACTGAGAGTCACAGTGTCTGCAATCTGCCAAGGACTGAACCGATTTGCTATTGACAAATGCTGAAATATGAAACCCTATATGTAAAAAAAGCTTCAGCATAAATGTAATTTAGTAGCTGCTACAAGTGTGTGCCAGTATGAAAATACTCATTTTGGCAATCATGCAGTAAAATAATCAATATTTAATATTATTACTAAAAAATATTGGCAAGTTGTATCTTTTAGCCATTTTATGCATTCAAGTAATTCCCATATTTATATCTGATAGGAGAGACCGATTTTATAAATAAATGGATTTCTTTCCAAATACCCACTTGAAGAAGTTTGTTTTGGAGATCAATATAGTGTAACTTTCCCCCCAAAAGAAGAAGTTTGAGCTCTTAGATACAGTACAGGGTTAACTATTTTGTATTTGAAGAAAAGATGGCTCATTTGTCTATGAAGGTTATGAACATTAATCTGCATAAATATGTAGAAAGCTGCGTTATATATGCCTGCACTTGTTCTGATAGAAATTTTCATATTTCAGCGCTCTGGGTCATTAAGTTTTGAGAGCAAGTATCTCCCTCTATTAAACCCYAACCACCCTCTTTTCTTCATTCTCCCCACCACCACCACCATTTGCCTAACTTGTGATGTTCTTCATGCAAATCTTTGTGAATTTATTGACAGAAATGTTCCAGACTACAGGTGAACTCTGTTATTTGTGGTAAGAAGAGTATTTATTACTTTGCAGGTGCTCCAGGGGCATTCCATTGTCTGGTGCAAAAGGGGAGCAAATGGAAAGTACAGCATTCATTAAAATGGACTGCACAACCAAGAAGCAACTTCTACCTCATTCATGTGGATACYGATTTTTTCCATTTATGCTACACTGAGTTTATCACAACAGAGTGAGGCAGCAGCTGCATCTATGATATTCAGTTTCCCTACCAGAGCTGATGAAAGATCTCAGTAATTCAGTGTTTGCTTTTTGCTTCCAAGTGACAAGAATAAAATGTATTGTCTGCACTCACTGCTTCTAACCACTAAAAGCTTATGTGCACAAAGAACAATTAATTTCTTCTCCTCTTCTAACCCCAAACAACATATTTTATCTGTTTTTCCTTTATAATAAAATTAAATCAAACTTAGTAAAGAATTTCTTATTAAACTTTCCTTACTCTTCCTATTAAAATGCAGAACAAAATCACTCAGAGCTATTGATTCCTTGCTGATTTGAAATGAAACAGTATAAACTTTTTCTCTTTGATTTCAATAAACACATCCAAGTAGGGGCTTTGATATAGTTACCAATTTTAAGTAATCTTATTGTAATTATTAGTAGTAATCTTGTTGCTAAGAACTACAATTATTTTTAGCCCCTGCCTGCACAATCTGTCAGATTGTAATTCTGAAAAAGAAGTCCCCAAACTTCCAAAGTAGGCTCTTCATCACTAACTCCTGCTGGCCTCAGACTTCTAAAGAGCAGAATAGCAGGAATCCAGTCAGAGGTACGTGATAACAAGCAACTGAGTGAGGCAGAACTTGCATGCAGAGTCTGCACACAAACATGCTGCACATGACCGGACTTGACCGCTGCCATGGCATGGGACTGCGCACCAGGAAGTGTGTTACGAAGTCACCAGGGCAGCAGGCAGTAGCCACTTAACCCGCYTGCCCTTCCTCTAGCGGGATTTTTTTCGTAATGGTCTCATAAGGAGAGGTGGACAAATACATATGAAATACGTTGATGGAACACATACGCAGAAAAAACTAGCACCTAAAACACTGATGAAGAAAATATATTGACGAAGAAAACTGTGCTAGTTGCAATCACCTTCAGCTGTTCCCTGTGCGAGTCACAGTTAGATAACCTTGGGCTCTGGAGGATATTTGCGTTTGTACTGCTACTTGCTACCTGAGCTAAGATAGGTGTGAGTGAAGCCCCATAGGAGGAGTGTTTCCACACACATCAAATCATGGCCTATAGTGAAAGGGCTGAAAACAGTTTCAAACTGTTTTCAAACACTTTCACTCATTAGTTGGTCCATGCTTCAGGCCTGATGGGTAATACTATCTGCAAAGAGTCACAGAGGGCACAAACTCAATAGCTGCATTTATACTCCAGCTAGACACCTTAAAAGTGAGTGAAAGCCACTACCAAAAAAAAAA
>NW_028186150.1:3345654-3347979 GCF_003343005.1 Rhea americana
ACACTGACAGGGGAACCACTGAGTCCCACTCTAGGCAAAAAAGACAACATAGCACGCAAAAACAGATATAGGGCAGGATACCAGAGAARAGACAAGCAAGTGGCTTGCCCTCTAACAATGGCACAGCCCATTAAAACGTTCAAGCCCTGTACCTGGTAACTGCGCGTAAGAACTGGGCATCTGATAGCTGGTGAACGACAAGGTGACTGCCATGAACATCATGACTGACAGCAGAAAGTGAGTGCTGAAAGTGTTTGTCCCCCAAGGGAGGTTTGCAACTTGCTCCTCAGGACTTTGCTGAGCTAAGCTGCACCGTCCCACCCAGCACGGCTCAAGAGAAGGAGGTCACAGCCCTAGCAATATTTTTAGATCATATTTCTTTGCGGAGTCATTGAGTCCCACCTTTTAAATCATGCCACAGAGAGCATAAGGGATGATCATATTCATATTAATGGCATACTTAGTGCTGCCACCAGCTCTTTTATATTGAACTAGTGCCTCTATACTTACAAGCCTTTTGCCATTTATCTGTTTGACTCTCAGTGAACAGCAAATTAAAAATTGCACCATTGAGTACCAAGATACCAGAAACTTCCCTCTAGGCACACAGTCAATGAAACTGCTGAAAGTAGTGCAATAAGCAGACAGACAAGAGCTTTGGACTGCTCTTTGAATCAATCCTGTGTGTGTACAACCTAAGTCAGAGGGAACAGACCATAGCAGTAGCCAGTCCTCAAAAAAACCAACTGTTTCTTGGTCCTGAGCTGATCTCAGTGCTACTTTGACAAAGTTCTTGTTGGTAAAGCAGAATAAATAGCTGTTTTTTAGAATAACTTTCTATGGCTAAGTCCCAGTCCTCATTCCTGCCTGCTTATGGGGTCATGGTATGGATCTGACAGTATCCCCGCAATGGTGAACTGCTTTACTGATATGTTACTGCATGACACGCTGGCATCTGGCAAGAGTTAGAACAATTTTTAGAATGTACGGCTCCTCCTTCTCTGCAAAAGAAAGATTAATAATGAGTGCATGCTTTACATAACCAGCAAAACAGTTTTTCAATATGTRTATTTGTGTATTCAGAAGCAAGGCTAAAATAGAAACTCACTTTTTTTAAGGTAACAGGGGAAGACAAGTAAGTGTCAAATTCTGGAAGTCCCATTCTAGCCAGAGCCACCAATTCTGAAGCAAGAGCAATCATCGGCCTCTTGTCATATATAACTAAATTCAAAACAAGTTTGTCAAGTCAAGATGGGCATCCTTTACAATGATACTATGTAAAGTATTTACTGCCATTACTGGAACCGGCCTGTAACAAAAACTCAGAGCTATATAYATCACGTATTCAAAAGACAAAGATAATTGAGCCATCTGTCCAGTTAACAGAAGAATTTGAAAAGGTTATTATTTCATGACATATAGGACGATACAACAGGGATCAAACTGAACACTGCTACTGAAAAGTGAGGGATATGTTTTTAAATTATAAAACATCATTGTTCATCTATGAAGCCTTAAGTTTTGCATTTTCAAGTGTCAATTCAGATTTTACATTCTGTAATAAATCTAAGCCATTTCTTCAGCTACATGGCCTCGTGCATAGATTTTAAAACATCCTTTTTATGTAAGTGTCCAGCATAGGGACTGTAGCTAGCTGAAAGACGGCAGTTAAGTGACACTCATAATGAGGTCTTGAAGGTTTTATAATTCTTACACTTACTCCTCCTTTGGATGAAACTGTTAATGGAATTATATATATATAWAAAAAAATTTAAGCATTCAGCTCACCAGGTGCTGCAGTTGTCTAAATGACAGCTTAGTATTCATCTGTCATGCTTCACAGGTAGCATAAAATTCATGAGGTAATATCAGACAGAGATCTAGAAAACTTGGAAAATAAAGGGTTTTAAAAGCTTCAAGCTATTCCTGCATTGCCATGCTGTACCAGTATCGTTGATAAAAAAGAATGTCATATCAGTCTTTCTGCTGATATGAAGCTATACATCAAACTGAATATAAAATAAAAAATTTAGTATTTGTTGGTTCACTATTAGTCACAGACAAAGATTAAAGTCTAATGGACTATCTTGATCATGCAGATGTAATGAGAACCCAATTCAAGCTTGCTTTGCTATAGGAACTTTTTATACAATTTCTGAAGCAAATTCTAGGCTTCAAAGAAGAATTAAGAATTTACATGAATTGCTGGTTGAGGATGCCATGTTTCTGCACTCAGCAGTAAGACTTCTTTAGTCCTACAAAATCCAGCAACAATGTTACACCTTCTTGACACTATTAACAGCACTTTAGATGCTTGTTCCAGGT
>NW_028186150.1:3348006-3383587 GCF_003343005.1 Rhea americana
TCATCAAGTCCAAACCTCTTTCTGAATCTGAAGACAATTGAATCTTCATATGCAATGGCAGCCAAGAAACTGATGAGTTTAATCCTGCTCAGTTTTGCTCCAGGATTTAGTAACATTATCGTAATACAAATATTTGATGTATCTAAAATAATAGAAAGAATTACTTGGTTGATTTATTATTTCTGTGAAATCTCTCAAGTTACAGACTGAGAGAGTATCAATGACAAAGAGCAACGATAGAAAATGAGTAGCCTGTGGAGAATTAAATGGTTTCTTTGCCTCAGTCTTGATTATACAGATGTTCAGTATGTAACTCTCCTCGGTAGATTTTCTTCAGCTAACAAAGACTATACATCGTTTAGAGCACATCTGCAGAGCCACCGATACGCGACGACGTTGCATCTGCTGGAGAAGTCAGTTGATTAGCCTCAGCTAATCACTTCAGGTAAAAGTAGTAGTGAAGACATACAAAGGGGGAATTGATCCCCCAAGACTTATACCAGGCTGTGGAAAAGCTGGGCACACATTTTGCTGCTTCATCTGTACTTGACCCTTTGTTATCCCATTTTTATCACTTCTATTATCTATACTAGCTAACTGCCATCAATACGTTCATGCCTTTGATTTACTCCGAAGAAAAACCTCCAAGGAAACAAAGGTCTAGGTAAGATAATACTACTAGGTGTAGCRTATGGAAAACAGGTAGCCAGAACTTGAAAAGAGACTCTACCCCGGGAGTAAAAATAGGTTAAGAGATAGTAAAAACAAAAGATAGGAATGAGCTTTCAATAGTGTGGTGAAAAAACATTGTTATAGAATTTTCTTTATCTTCTAAAACTATCACTTATCTCAGAAATGGAGCAATCATTCAAGTGTTAAATGAAGGTGCCAATGGCAGTTAAACACAAAACTAACCTCTTTAGCAGTAACAAATCGTAAAAATCCTCAAGCAGAACTCAGAAAAGTGAACAGTGAAAGCAGTTATGTAGTGAAAACCCATGCTAACAGAGTTGTACCATGCACGGGAAAAGTAGACTCAATTTAGGTAATTTCAGGTCTTTTTAGAATCTGTAATCATGGAAGAAAAAAAACACAGATCTCCTCAATATACAATACCAATTAAAAAAGCAAAAAAAAAAAAAAGTGGCAAATAGTTGACATTTCTGAAAATTTGACCAACCAGGTAAAGCAGAATTTCTTAAGGATTATATAGGAGATTTTGTATTAACTAAAATAAATTTTAGATCCTTCCCATAAGGGTGTACCCTAGAGGGCTTCAAGATCCCAAGTTGCTGTATGTGCCCCTTGACACTGTATTAGGACAAGACTAACGTATGTGCTGTTAATGCAACCAGGCCCCCAGATCCCTGGATGTGATGCAACAAACATGGATCAACCTAGATCCAATCTGAGAGATTTTGACAATATATGTACCCCAGAGAAAATGGCAAACAGAGAAATCTTAATACTATTTCAAACTATTCTGCCAGCAAAAATACAGCTGGATCCTCAACTGAAGTTAAGAAAAGTTCACACTCAAAAATATCCTGAAAGACCAAGATGCTTGCAAATTACTAAAGCTGTTAAGTAACTTTAAAAGACTCATGAATATATTAATAGGAAAGATACTCAAATGGAGTAGCACTGTTTTTATTTCCATGAAACAGAGCATTATAGCAAAAGGTGATACTCACAAAAGATAACTATCTTTTATAGATGTGAAAGGCCTACTGTATAATTTAATACAGTACAGGCATCTTTTAGAGTAATGTTTGGTTTATGTACCTTCATAATGTCTTTACATATAAAAATTATATATAGCTATCTTTTTAGTTTATGTCACACCATTATAAACAAGGCATTTATCGCAAAACCAGAAAACTTTCTTAGGAGGGTTAGTATATTTCTATATATTAAACAGTTAGTGAAAAGGTACTTAATTTGTACTATTCCTTTACAAACATAGTTTTGTAGGCTGAGCACCAGACAAACCAATATATTTGTGAAGCACAAACTTTTTTTAAAAAAGGTCAAGTATCAAGGACATATTAAAAATGGCATTCCATTCTTCAAGAGGAAGAAAAGTCCTACCCAAGTGGGTTGTTCATCATCAGCATAGAAGGCAAGTAGGTAAGGATGTAGCAAGAGACAACAGTAAAAACCTCTCTTTGCTTAGTGATGCAATCTCCTATTGATTTACATTTTATTTCCCTATTTATATCTTCCTCCAGGAGATACCAGCTAGAAAAGTATTCTTAAAGAGGTTCTACAGAAAAGAAGAGAGCAAATACATACCAAGTATTTTATGCGCTACAGAATTTCCATCTTCCTTTCCACTGCAGATGCCTGGTCTTAACCAACACTAACCAAGGTCACAGCAAAGAGCACATCCCCTCGTCCCTTGGCAAGCTGGAGCTCTGCTCTTAGATCCCTCTGGCCATATGAGGATGAGGTTAGACTCTTCTCAGTGGTGCCCAGCAATAGGACTAGAGGCAGTGGGCACAAACTGAAACACAGGGAGCTCCATCTGAACATGAGGAAAAACTTCTTTACTGTGAGGGTGATGGAGCAGTGGAACAGGTTGCCCAAAGAGGCTGTAGAGTCTCCTTCTCTGGAGATATTCAAAACCTGCCTGGACACGATCCTGTGCAATGTGCTCTAGGTGACCGTGCTTGAGCAGGGYGCTTGGACTAGATGATCTCCAGAGATCCCTTCCAACCTCAACCATTCTGTCCTTCTCTGATCTACTCACTCCTCACTTGCATATTCTCAGACTTTAGTCCCTCAAGAAAGCTATTCACGATGTCTCTGCTGCTGTGTTCCCCAACAGAAATAAATGGTTTTCAGAATAACAATCCTCGTTTGTGTAATAGCTTCTTACTTATTTGGCCATAGTGAATAATTCAATTTTATAATTATCTGTCTCCCTCCTTACCTGCCTTTTGTAAGGTCCTCAGAACAAGGGCCCAGGCATTGCCAAAGACTGTACTGGTACTGTAGTGGGTTGTGTGTTGCATTTGTTACTCATTCAGAGCAAATACTAACTTCAGAAGTTGGATGTATTAGGGCAGTTTCCAGTGGACATCACTAGCAAATACTGTAAACTGTTAATCAACTTACTTTTAAGAGTACTTACATCCTAATCAAGCAGTTCCTGCCATAGAGCAGAAACAGTGCTGTGCTGTCAGGCCTATGACAGGACACTCACCAGTTTCAGTGTGATCCTCGCTGGAGTTAACACCACTTCAAACCTCAATTAYGCCAGCACAACAATGACAAAATACATGAACACAACGGAAAGTCCAATATGAGCTGTCAAACCCTGATGGAGGAACCTATCTAATGTAAAAAAGGTCTAATTAAATAATATGGAACTTCCTTACTCATCCAGAAGTTCATTTATTTGGATAAGACTTGTATTTGATTAAGATCTCAAGATAAACCTTGAGATAACTTTCAATGTACAAGTCACTGCACAGTAAGACTTAAGGACAAATACATTATTTCATGTCAGTAACAACCTCCTGCTTTCTAGTTGTATAGGCAYGGCAAGCTAAACTTCATCAATCAAAAAAAGCCCTTATTTACTTATCCCTCATAATATGCTAGTTTTCTCCTCTGAAAATCYGCAGTCTGAAATCACTTCCAACAACATAGTAATAAACCTGAAAAAAGCTGGTAATTTATTGACATCTGTGACAATGTGTTGATTGTTACTAACTGAGGAGCAAAAAAAATCCCTGACATCTTAATACCACCATTGCTTTCAACTAATACTTAATACAGAAACACTCTATGCAATTCCTATGTAGTTATAGTTGAAGATGCTGGAAATTTGCTTTAAGCAATCATGGTATCAAAGAATCTGCTGTAGTAAATTTGGACATTAGGACGGGAAGGTTAATTTTGCTGACTTTCATATTCAAGTGGGTTTGTCTTTGCACTGCAGAACTCACTATCAGGAGAAGCCTGAAGTTTATAGCACTKTCAGAAAAAATACTGACATTGTAACAGAAATATCAACCAATTATGCAATGAAGGAAAGATCAGAAAGAAGGTGCAATATTGGCCAGAAAAACGAAGTTACAATTTTATAGAGATCTGTTAGTGTCTTCCTCTTCTGTTACAATTCAAGGCTCAATTTCTTTACTGGGGCTTTTCACCTCTCTCTTGTTAACTGACTTTAGGTCTCAAGGCCTTTCTACTCCCCACCACACCACATGGATAATAATCAAAGTGCTGCAAGTCCTGTGGTGGGACAATTTAATCTCTGAAATTCAGGTTCCTAAGAGAGTGGCTGTAGCATTGCAGCCTTCCTCAGGCTGCCCTTCAGTGCATCCCACACCAGCCAGGGCTATCACTGAGGGCGAGAAGCTCGCTGTGTTATCTGTGTCCCTTCCAATTCCACCTGTCTGCTGACAATTATTTATTGAGTACTACATCAATACCTCTCCAGACTCACATATGCCACTAAGTAATGGTATCTGTTTTACCATAAAATCTCAGCAGAAAGATTCTGAAGTGGGTTCACACAGTTCCCTGTCTCTTCTCAGCTGCTTGGACGAAAACTCTAGCTGTAGTCACAGAGAAGAAAAGTTACATCTCTAGCATTCAGCAAAAGCAATTTACATTTTGAGATATAAGTTCATTTACAATATATTTGTTTTTATGAAGGATTATATTGTTTCAAAATTACCAAAATGAGACATTTTGATTTCCTCAAGTAAGATTTTTCCCCTTACAGATTGTTTTCAAAACCATTATTAAAATTCTTTGATAGAAGACCGCTTCTGCTGATTCAAAAAAAAAGAGGAAGAGAGGAAGAGAGGAAGGAGATAGCTCCCACCCATCTCTATAAGATGGTGTTCTTAGATATAGCAGCCAAGCATCATCATTAATGTTATTACTGTGAGTAACTGATATCTTTGTGAACATTTCAATGGGTTCCAAAACAGCACCCCAGGACTGCACATCATGGTTGGATTCATCTGTATAACATCTCCTGCTACCCTTTCACCAATGCGAATATGAAGTATATTCTGTGTGACAAGAAGGGAATGACTTTGCCTTTGCATAACTCTCTTGCTGCCCTGAAAGTACAATGGATCAAAGGGGTCTTGGCTCATCTATTCAAACAGAGATATTAAATAGATATATTACTAATTTGTCATTCYTTGTTCATGCTTCATAACTTGTTAGAATGTCTTTCTACTGACTATACCCTCTTTTTTTTTTCCTAAAGATACCAACAGTAGAAGCATAGTAGAACTGCTTATATGTAAACCAAAAAATTCATATGGTTGGCATTTTCATTTGACCACTTGTTATAATCACAGTGATTTGAAAATCTGCAAGAAGAAGCCCATTTGTGATGCCGCAGTCACAAAGGAATTCAAATGCCTAAGACACAACATGCACAGCTAATTAAATTATAGAACAAGAGGTAAAACACCCAAATCACAGCTAATGACACTCTTCTTCAGACAAGCRTATTAAGGTAGGACATAAACCCTCCTCATTGCATAGCATTCTGATGAGCCTACTGGATATAAGCTATGACAGATTTCGGCTATAAAAGATATAATTTACACTTTTAGCGAAAACTATTCAGCCATAATAACAATACTTAGAGAGATTTTGTAGAATCACTCGAGTCCAAATGAGGATAATTTGACCAATAATGATAATTCTGCTATCTTTATAATTACTTTAATTGTACTCAGGTATCTAATACCTACAGGAGGTAGACATGGCAGAACTTTAAAATGAAAATGTAGTTTAAAAGATTCAAAACACTAGTTTCATTTTCAGTGATTTCCAAATCAGCATTTTTTWAAAAAAATTTCTTATAGAAACCTTTTGCCCTGCCAATCTAAGAAACTTTTTTCTTGTGTTGGCTCCAAATGCTGTTGAAGTTGTGCATCACTGAGATTAATAGTGATGTAAAGGGAGTTGTGAATTTTATTACAAGAATGTACTGATGTATTGTCTAGGGGCAGCAATTAAGCACTGGCAAGTATTTCTATGTCCTAATTCCTGGTAACAAAAATTCAGACAGTTTGAAACTAGTACTTGGGTAGAATATAAAGTGTGATAGCTTGCATTTATTTGATCTGGAAATCAAGAGATTTGTACATATCCCYGAGTCCCTATATACACAAGTGGTCTCTCTATTCATAATAGGCTAAAGTTATTTCTGTGCATTAGAGTTTTACCTGGAAGAGAATTCTGCTTGCATTAAAGTTGTTTCGCAAAATTCAACATACAACTTTGATTTTGAAAGCTCGTATTTTTACCATTTCATCACTGGCCCCCAATTCTTCGAGACTTAAACCCTTTGCAAAAGCTAATCAGCTGGAAAAAGGATTTCATAGCTTACAAGAATGCATTGCAACCAGGCCTGCCACATCACATGGCTTATGTGGGGCATATACATTCCTTCTCTCTCTGCAATAACACGCTATCCTGACATCTCTTTCCTCCTTCACTAATATTATAGTATTACTAGGCAGGGTCAGAGGGGAATGAGGGAGGAAAAATACAGACTATTGTCTGCTTTAAGTTCATGGCTTGCCAGTTACATGTTACTCAGTAAATGAAGCATCATTACACTCCGCACGTAAGAATTTTGAAGACTCATGTTCTTGTCTGTGGATACCAACGTAATCTGTATGAATCTGGCTGGTACTGGGCAAGAATGAGGTGAGAGGCTGGGATATCACCAGGCCACAGCACACACTGGACACAGGCAACCTTTCTTGCTGCTGCCGACGAGAAGCACAGACAGCTTCTGTGGGGCAGGACACAATAACCAATATTTATTTTGTTTGTTTTGGATCATTACGAGGGAAGTCAACATAGCCACCGACAGCTGGTGTGAGCTGGATATCTGCAGAATGCCTCATTGGGCACAAACCCTAGAATTTGCAGATAAAAATGAGCCAGCCCAGGCCATTTCAGAATAAAATAGCTTCCTACACAGCCTTTATCCACTGCTTCTTCAGTTTAGTTTTAAAAGTCCCAGATACTAACTAAGTACCTGATTTTCCGCTTACRCTTCACTTTTTCTTAATTTCAGCTTGATTCGCCCAAGTATGTTGCCTTGTACCRCACTAATTGGTGTTCACACACGGCCAACTCTGCTACAGCTAGTCCAAATTTATTGTTTCACACACCTACCACAACCTGGGATCCCTTGAAAGTCCAGGTGTGTTAGTTAATCATTGCCTGCAAAAGGGAAAATGAGATCCCTGCACTATTTTCTACAGTTCTTTTTCCACTGGTCTGTGCATTTACCCATTTTTTCTCTCTACAGCTGCTGTCAATTAGCTAAAACCACCACAGATGTATTTAGGCACTGTGATAACAGAAAAACCTGCTGAATGGAGGGAAGCTTTCCACTTGCTTTCCAAAAACCACACACATTACATACACACTGCCCTACCTCCAGGCAACCAGGAAAAATCCACTCTTAAGGGCTTTGCCTGTGCTACTGTTATCAGGCAATAATATCTCATTAAAAAAAAAGCATCTTGCAAACTAAAAACCACATATACTTGCATTAAATTCACTATAACGCATTCTATAATAAGTTATAACAATTCTATGATACTAAAGTGTCCTTCACTACTAATATAATTGTTTCACAAAACTAAGGTACAATTGACTGTTTATGTGACTTACCTGCAATGCAGGGAACTGCCAACAACCCAGTTTTACAGAAGAGGAGATTCAAGTGATATGTCCAGGGTTACATGGGCAAATCGTATCTCATACTAGCACCAGGCTACAGAAAACAGCTTCCCCTGAAAATTAAGCTACAGAAGTCTTGTAAATTCTATAACCTGGTGAGCTGGAGTTATAAACAAAGACCTTGCAAACATGCTACCAAGCCAGCACCTTTCTCCCTTCCTCCCATCAGCAAGAACACTGGCAGCTCCAGTTTACTACATCAAAAAGCATAGTCCATTTCTGAGATTGAGATAAGGCCTTTTCCATCTATATCTGGGTACAGGGAGTAACTAAAGTAGGTTAACGCAGAGCAATCTTTGGGAAAAATCTCTATAAACACTGACAGGAGAATGACTTTTGCCTGAGGCAAGCATGTCATTTGTGGCATCTCCCCAAGCACTTCTTCACCTGTCCATATTTCCCTGTAAAAAGCACCTCCTTCATAACGACAGCTGTATACAACAGGAGATCAGTTTAGAAATTCAAGGCACATCAAACCAGTGCAGCAACACAATGCTGACTTGGTGAATACTGTATTTTAGCACTATGTAAATTCACAAAATAGGTCCAGATCTAACTCAGGCTTACACTGACTTTTACAGGCTCAAAACCAGGCCAAAGAATCACAAGGCAGAAAGTCCACCGGCAGGGAAAGGTGCAACCTGAAGCAATACTACTGCCAAAGAAAAGTGGAAGGTACTGATGGACGGATTTTCATCACTGCAAATGTGCTGGACTTCTATTGTAATGAAAAAGTAAATAAAATTTATTTTTGCTTACTGCAAAATGCTTGCATTGAACCAAAAGTCAATGCAAAAAATTATTAATGATTCAGGGTGGTGATATGATTTCAGTATAATCAAACTAACTTCAATCAAACAAACTAATCAAACTTGCAGAATAAGTGGCTAAACAGCAGATAATACTCTCCCCTTCCTTTGCCTGATTTTCAAGGATCTGCAACAACCACTTTTCATAAAATTTATTTATAGCTGCCCACCATATTTTTTCAGACTTTCTCCTCGCGTCCACATGATAAGTCAAATGAAGAAGCCAGAATGGAGAAACCACGTTTTCAAATACACTTCATTAAACTATTTAAAACACTTTTAAATATTTTAAAAATACTTAAATATCCTTCAACTTTCTTTTTGAACCTGCTTTCCTAAGRTAACAGGGCTTATTTAATCCTGCCATCTGTCTCCTGTACTCTACTATTTTTCCCACCTTGCAGCAACTGCTGGCTCACTTAACCCAAAATTTAAGTAGTTTCAGGGGAGACTAAAGAAATAGTAAGCACCTTCAATTTTTGTAGAAATAAACAGATGAAGAAAACAGAAAAGTATCACTGCTGATTYCACAGAAGTGAAAACATCACAGAGCCAAAGAACCATCCAGCAGAAGGACTGTCCCCCTCCCAGAGGAAGCTCTCTGCCAAAGCTCATGCCCCACCTGATGCCGAGGAGCCCGTTATGGGCTCCCTCCCATAAGACGTCTATGGCAGCAGGAGCCCACACCAGCATCGCAATATAATCTACACAGAACAGTCGGCTAAGGTTTGAAGGCAAACTGTGTTCTTTCCAATATTCACCAAGCTATTTGTACAAAATAAATCCCTTGCATCTTTCMTGGAAGACCAGCAGAAAGAGTCATGCAGCAGAAAGGGACATGAAGCTGCCATGACTTCCAGCAGATTACACTGCATTTTCCTTCCCAATATGTATATGAATTTATCAGCAAGAGAAAGACCAAAAGACCATCTCATTTTACAATAAAAGCTCTCTTGCCATCCTAGCTGAAACACATTATCATAGGTTGATTCCAAAACGTTTAATAAGACACCTCACTCTTGAGTACATCATCAGCAACCACCAAGACTTAAACATGAAATCTGGAACACAGACAGCAAATTGCATCACTGTTAATGTTTCTAACTTGTATCTCGTATGGTAAGTTCCCCAGATTTTCACATTCTTCAATTCAATTTTCACATCTTTTTAAAAATAACCCATCTAAGAAGCAAACAAATGAGCATATCTTAATTTACAATCCCCACCAAACAATTTAATAACTAACAATATATGCCTAGGGAAAGAAAAAGCAGTGTATCCAACCAAATTCCAACCAAATTTTATCACTCTTAAGCACACTGAGTACTGTATTAMACCATAAATCACAGCCCTGCATTAAGCAAAAATGGCAGAATCCAGATTCAATAACTCTGTTTTAGTGCCTGCTACCACTACTAAATAAATAATTCAGCTAATCAARCATTTTTAGCAGATTTACTGAGCCAGAATTATTGCACAGCTCTGAACTGCTTGGGTGCTAGTCAGATGGATGCAAACACTCAGAAAGTAATCTTTTACTTTCATTTGCTTATTGGTTGATATAATATTTAGTAAACTATACCTAAGACTTAGTTATACACTATTATTCGTATCTTTTACATTTTATGGCACCATTTTACTGTGCATACAGTAACTTTAATTTTTCATTAAAGATGACAATTGATATTATGCATCATTACCACAGATGAAATATTCGCTGATTTTTCTTTCATCCAAAAGATAGTTCCAAATACATTAAGAATTTTGCAATGTTGTTATAGATTTCTCATTACTAGTAGTATTCATTACCATTTAACTGTATGGAGGACAAAGAAGAAAGAAACCAATCCACCTTATTGAATAAATTCATAAATCTACTACATTAAAATTAAACTCAAGCTGTCAAACACGAATATATTTCACTTCAAGGAAAAAATTGGATGAAGGGGTATAGATATAAGATGAAATTTTAAAAAATCATACAAGAAAAGAAGTGATAATGAAATGAATAAAGGCATAATAATAATAAGCATAATACGCAGCACTGACACAGGAAATACCTTAAATCTACATAGAACTGCATGGGGAATGATAAAGTTCCCATCTACATAGACTATTATTAGGAATTTGGAGTCCAAAGAGAGAGTAGAATGGTTACTAGGAGGATCTGAAGATAGAGAAGGTAGTTATATAGCATAATTACCATATGAAAATAGGTGGAATGGGAGGTTGCTAAAAAAATCCAAATTTGTACCAGGCTCCCAAGGAAAGTTGTGCACAACAGAATTTTCCTCCTGAGCTGCTCTAAGGTCACTGAACCCCAAAGTAGATAGGCACCAGGAAAATGCCTAAATGTGTGAATRTCATGCAGTTAGTATTCTTTGGTGTTACTGGGGTGGTAATACTGCCTTCAGCCACAATTTCTTCTCCTTATTTAATACAATGATTTCTAACAGAAACATATGGGGGGTTGGTTTATCAGGGACACTCTCACAACTCTTCCTGGATGGCTGTTGGGCTGTGGGTGTGATAGCTGATACAACGAAATTGTATCCACAACTGAATCATCTTCACTTAATGTATCTTCCACTCCTCCACCTCCCCATGATGTGTCCCTAGACTAGAACAGTTCCGGATGTGAAGTTTGGTTTTGGATGTCTCTGAAGTCCAGAGCTGCCCTGAATATTTTGATTCAGGACAGTTAATATTTGTCTAATACATCTTGATAAGATGTTCTAGTAGACTCAAATTCAACTTTTTGTAAAGTTCTATTGGAACTGCTTGACCCATGCTTATTTCAARGCCAGTCCATGCATTTTTAAAAGAATGTGACTTTTAAGTTACATAGAACTGTCAACAGGATGGATGCTAAACTAAAAGAAAATAGTCAGATCACATTAAGTTAATAATGTGGTGCTAGCAAGAACATTTAATTGATTTACAGAGCAGCTCAATATATGATCACTATGCTATGAGTAAAGCTGTAACGTGGCCCATCAGTTCTTAGCTTTATTCACAAGCCTATTAATTAGCTTGGGTCCTTCAGTGTCCACTGTTCAGATCTAAATCACTTGTTTGCCATTATGCTGTAGACTGTACACTGCAGGCCCATAAAATCATGCATTAATACTTCTATCAGTGGGGTTTCTGGAAGTCCATGTAATTATTATAGATTAAATCTTCCTAATCCTTGCAAACAAAAATGATTAAAATACACCGAAACGGTAGCTCAGTGAGAGTGTTAAACACTAGAATTTGTTATGGTTAAATACATAATGTTTATTCCTCTTGATAGGAAATAACATTTAAGATCAATATATTTTTAAAATGTCAGAAAACATAGCATAACTTTTCAAGTAAATTCAGATAGTATATTGATAGGTTTAAGAGCTTTCCAAGTCCTTAAATGCTACATTTTTTGTTATACATATTCTAGACTTAGTRATTCATTTCACAGGAAAAATAAACTAGACATTGCACAGCTGACTAAAATTGACAGCAATATTTGCTGAATTTGCCACATGCACAAAATAATTTAATTATTTTTACTAATTATTGATTCAAGTTGAATACATCCCATATAGAATGAATTACTGCATTACTTAATGTCATGTTCTTCACTTATATTTGAACATGGCTCTGGTTTACATTGCAAACCAAGATGTACAGATAGCCAATCTCAATTTGAACAAATAAAGCAAACAGAATAGGATTAAATAATAAGAAGAACAGAATAGTCATAAATCAAATGCTGTTTATACTCCTATGGAATATAAACAGTTTTCTTGTTTATTTTTAAAACATGCCATGATTTAAATCTGCTTAGCAATTCAACAAAATAATGTTATTAGATTTTAAATTATGGTTTACAAATCAATCTGAGAAGCAGTGAAGAAATAATGCTCTTGCTAACATTCCAAACCAAACTTGTTGTGCCACACAAACAACAAAATTCAGAATTTCAGTTTTAAAGTAGAGATACATCATCATCTGTGACTTGTAATACCTACAATATCAGAGAATAGCAATCTTCCAAGCCCACATCTAGCTCTGACTGAGGATCACATTTCTCTCACTCAAATTCACTTGCCCATTATATAGCTATGTTACTTTTTTTAAAATGAAAACATCACCGCAATAGCCAAATCTGCCTTTTCACCAGCCATGCTAAAAATAGAATTTTAAACAACATGGAATCTTATACCTCAAATACAACATAATCTGTTTAGGGGATACAACCTTGTTTCTTCTTTTATCTATCAGATCAGGATTTAGATTAGAAAGATTAAATATTGATGCTTTTAATAAGAATTTCCTTGTTACATTGGGTGAGAAACAAGAATAGATAAGCACACTTCCCCAGTGGTTTGTATTATGGTATAAACCATCCAGTTGCCAGAGTGAAACTTAAAAACAAACATATCTGCACTGTCAAGTCACTCCTGTTGTCTATCACTATGCGTCTCGTGCGCTTTGGGAAGTAGCTGGTGCTTGTCGCTGTCGCAGAGAGGATACTGCAAGCGAAGAACCATTGTTCTGATTTTCTCTCATCTTATCAGGGCATTGCACGCAACAGCAAGAGAAATGAAGTAATTTGATTTTATTACTCAAATGAAAACAGAATTTTTATCGCCTAAATGAAAGCTGGATTTCATCTGCACTGAAATCAGCAATTCATTGGGTCAGCACTGTGCTAAAGACAACTAAACCTTACAAACAAGAGTAAGGGAAATGCTTATTGCACTATCTCTGAATTATATAGGACGTATTACAACAAAACACACTGCTGGAAAGCATTTAAGAAAAGCTAAAAAGAGACAAATTGAAAGAGATAAAAACCCATATCCTACTATGGAGTTTAATGCAAAATGCCCATGGATAACAACATGTAACTACCACAATGTGGCAGATTTGGGGCCAAAGGCAGAATAAATGTTTTTTATTGAACATAAAATGCTTTTGCAACTCTGCCATTTTTTGAGATCCCAAAATTAAAATACTCCACAACAGTGACTACAATGAAAAACTTGGTTACATTTTGCAAAYTACATGCAATGAAGCTTATTAAATTAATGCATAAGAGTACCTTAATCTACTATCCCCAATAAAGTCAATGAAAAACCATCTACTGAGAAAAGTTTTATGGTTTGACTGTAGCTACAGCTTCATTACACAAAACACCTAGATGACACAGTAAGTAAAAACTACACTTGAGCAGTTGGCAAATCTCCCTTGCATTGTGCAGTAGTGCCCYAGGTTTGTACAGGTAAATATTTTGCTGTTTTCTTTCACATGCAATTGTAGTTCCTGCTCATTAAGAGCTCTGAAAAAATCTGGGACTCTGAAAGCACGAACCTCCTTATAAGTGTCCTATCACAGTTCTGAGTGAAGGATAACTTCATCTCTCCACATGCCACTTCCCATATCAGGAGTGTCCAGTATTAYTTCTGTAATTGCTTCATTCAGGGACACTGATGAACAGTTATACTGAATATGCATGCATTTACAATATTTCAGTCAAAGCCTCTAAATAAATGACTGTTAAGCTCCCACACCATTCTTGCTAGACTGTATTCCTTGGTAAGCATTCATAGAGGGTATTTTGGAGGCTGTATCTCYTTGTGGCAAAAAGCCAAAAATACAGTATCACTGTTCATAGCAAATAAGGTCTAGGGCAGCTTCCTTCCAGCTGATGTGCTCTTTTAGGAGGCTGCATGATCTCTGCTTTAGAGCTTAAAAAAAAAAAAAAAGACACAGAACCTGAATTAGTTCAGACAATCATTTTGATGCTGCTGCAGCACTGATAAGACACTGATATAACACTGATAAGGTATTTCTCTTGCTCCATTCAGTTGGAGGAACTCTGAAGCCTGCAGTGGCTTGCACAGGATTCCACATCCTTTCCATTGCCACCTTCTGCAATATAATTTACTGTCTTTCACTCTAAGGGTTTATTAATCAAGGGCATGTGCAACATGTTGCACCTGTTAATAAAGTTTATAAAGCACTAAGGGATACATCTGGATGAGAATCATCACAGCAATGCAAGACTTAATCAGACCAAAAACAGCTGCTAATGCCAGAGAGATGTAAAACTCATTTGGAAATGAGAAGGGGTGGCAGAGAAAGCAGACAAAATTGAAAAGTTTTATTATAAGACTTTTAACCTAAGAGTGTCAAGATTTTTTTTGGCTCAAGTGGCAAGAAGAAAGTTCTGCAAAATGGACTTGAGCTGAGTAGTTTAAAGGATATTCAGATGCCATGGATGTGCTCTGCTGACTATAAGAATATATAAATTAAGGCAGGAAGAGATTCCAGTAGAGAATGTTTTATACAATGAAAAATATTTAAACACTGAAGCTCTATCAACATTGTCAGCTAGCAATTACAATAGAAGTGATGAAATTAAAGAATTTAATAAAAGCTCTGAATTACCAAATGATGACCGAAAGAGTAATCTGCAAGCCCATCAGAGCACACACACCAGCAATACGATCGCATGTTCAGAACGCTTCTAGATGAACTGACCTGGGCAGCAGCAGAAGGCAACTTAGTAACACTGTATGCATATATGTAACAGGATTTTCTTAATGTTAGTAAAGCTGCAGTATTTAAAAGGAACATACAAATAAAAACACTAGCTTTATTGCACCCCATAGTAAGTCCGCTATTTTATTTTTTAATAGATAGGGTGATGTAACAAGTGTTATTATACTGCCATCTAGTGCAGATGACGCTTCTGAAGGAGGACCACCGCAGATGGTATCTGCTGTGGGCACAGCCACCATTGCCAGTTCAGGGGATGGGAGGGCCTCCTCACTGGAGCCCGGGGAGCTAGAGAAGCCACCCTGCTTCGCGYTTGCAGTGAGCAGAGTGGGCTTAGAAGGCAAGTAGAAAATACTTCCAYTCTTGCATTTGGGTGAATTGTAGTTCTGAGCATCAGCTTCACATCTTTACCATTTTTAAGCATCTAGATTACACACTGGGCTATCTTTCTCCATCATAGTCACTTGTTCTTCCCTTGGTAACACAACCGAGAAAAGCTTTGTGCTGACAAATAGAAAATGCTCCAAATATGAGCAAACCCTGATTTGTCTGAATGAATAAAAGCTAAGATCAGTTAACAAATAATAGTCAGCAAAATACTTGCAACAATTCCTAATATGTACAGACTGGTTCTTGGGCTTTGGTAAACTTTTTCCTTGCCACAGCTTTTTGAGAAGCAGCTATGATTGCTCACAGATCTAAGAAGCCCGTTCTCTCATGATACCTCAAATATTGACAGGGGCGGTCAAAGCTGAGAAGAACAAAAAAGAAAGTTATTAGCTGTGAACGTTGCACTTGTTACATTCTAAAGTGAATCTCTATACCAGATGTGTTTTCCAAACTTTGAGCAGCATGTACAAATCCTTCAAAGGATTTGTTACTGTGCTCACACAGGTGAGCATGGGTGCATCTCAATCAGATGTAGACACTAACTCCGTGAAATGAAGCCAACCTTCCTGGAGTAGCTCTTACTTTAAAATTCTCTATTCACAGAATCACAGAATGGTTGAGATTGGAAGGGATCTCTGGAGATCATCTAGTCCAACCTCCCCGCTCAAGCACATTGCCCAGGATTGCATTCAGTGGGTTTTGAATATCTCCACAGAAGGAGATTCCACAACCTCTCTGGGCAACCTGTCCCACTGCTCCATCACTCTCACAGTAAAGGAAGTTTTTCCTTGCGTTCAGAAGGAACTCCCTGTGTTTTAGTTTGTGTCCGTTGCCTCTTGTTCTATCACTGGGCACTACTGAAAAGAGTCTGGCCTCATTCTCTTGACACCCTCCCTTCAGGTATTTGTAGAAATTGGTAAGATCCCCTCTCAATCTGCTCTTCTCCAGATTAAACAGGCTCAGTTCATGCAGCCTTTCCTCAGCCAGTCCTCTAATCGTCTTTGTAGTCCTGAGCTGGACTCTCTCCAGTAGCTCCACGTCTCTCTTGTACTGGGGAGCCCAGAACTGGACACAGTACTCCAGATGAGGCCTCACCAGGGCTGAGTAGAGGCAGCTTCACCTCCCTCAACTTGCTGACCACACCTTTCCTAATGCACCCCAGGACACAGCCAAGGCAGAGTTACAGAATGCCTTCTTTGCTTCAGCCTTTCCTGCTAGGACTGGTCCTCTGGACTCCCAGAGCCTGGAGACAAGAGAGAAAGTCTGTAGAATGGAAAACTTTCCCTTGGTTGAGGAGGACTGGGTTGGAGAGTTCAAAAACCTAACTCTTTTTTGTTTGGTGTTGGGTCCTTGAAACTATTACCTCTTTATCCAAGGAAGAAATCCAGCATTTTCATTCTTCCCCAGTTCCTTCCACTTAGACATTCTATATACAGAGGTCCCACATAAATCCCAAGTCCTGTTTTCCCATGTATGGCTCCCCAGAGCCATATTACAATAGCTTTGATTAAAATACAAGCTAAGTGAGTAATTGCAGGCTTTTTAATTTTACAGTGTCAGTTTGTCATTGTAATGGATATGTTGGAACATGAGGGAGTTTTAATGAATTAAAGGAAATGCATATTTAGAAAGACTTAAAGCTGACCAGCACCAGTACCTTATACACTCACATAAAAATAAGAGAGAGAGAACAACTTTTCTCGTCAGTGACACAGACCCCCTGATAAAGCTTCAGTCATCTACACTTACTTTAGACAGGCCTTTTCACCCATAAACATCCGTAATGCTGGAAAATATATTTTTACCATGGAGTTGAGTGGAAAGTAAATAGGAAAATGTTTAAATATCATTTGTCCCCTCCAATCCATAGCATCTCATCTTAAAAAAAAAGAAACAATACTTACATTCAGGAATGTTTGTTTACCAAGAAGGATATATTTGTTTTCCCTTCTGCATCTTGTTTAACTGTATCACTATGCATTTCAGAAAAGTCACAGTTAGAGGCATATTGTAGTGGGAGTGCCGGAATATCATTTTTATTCTGCTAATGAGCAGATCTAATCACATTTCAATTATCTCTCTGATAAGCAGAATAAATCCAAGTATCAGTCAAGAAACTGATGAATTGTAAGCATCTCCTCAGATATTCAATCCTGTGATTCATGATGCATAGTCCAAACAACTAGAAAATCTATTCTGAATAGCATAAATATATTGTTAAATGTTTGTTGTTATTTAAAAGACAAACATCAGAGTAAACTAATCATTAGGGATTTGCACACATATTACAACAGCAGTACTGGTTGGTAGAGAATATTTTATAAGAACGAGGGACCCACTCCCATTGCATCTCTACTACTAGTCTTTTAAAGCCACAATAGGGAATAACAAAAATACAATGTCATTGCTGCAGTTATGCCACAGAGTATTTACGTATTGCTGTCAATACTAGTAGCTATTATTCATCAAATAACATGTACCAAATGTACTTAAACTGTGCCTTCTGGCCATTTTTGATATTCCAAATGTTGCTATTTATAGACTAATATTCACCTAATTGGTTGGATGGCTATGTAGCCTCTGGAACACTTTTCAAAAGCATGATTTACTTCTTATAACTGTCCGTATAGATATGCTCTGTAGTTACACTTGATGTAGAATACCACTTTTTACTTCAATTTTACTCATGAAAACTACATGTGCATGTGTGTAAATACACACACACACACACAGAGGTAGATACAGAAATGAATGCAAATTTTATCCCTTTCACGGAAGGCATTAAGGCACACTGGGCACTTGAAGGGAACAGAAGAAAACCAAAAAAACCTCCGAACAACACCACCACCACAAAAAACCCACCCAAGTAAAAGACAAAATACATAGAGGCTGTATTTCTGCATATTCCAGAGCTACCACAGTAGCAGCAGAGTTCTCCTCACAACCCCTCACATCCRTCTCCCCTCCAGTGTCTCTTGGCGTATACACACAACTCCTAAAGACTTCCTCCTCTGGTGGTCTCTGCTTTGCCATGGCAAAGCAACTGCTTCAACTGGAAAAGGCAAAAGACAAGACAACACTAAGCTGTTTAAGGCAACTGTAACTCTTCCCTAGATGTCCTCAGCAATTTGCACTGTCAGAATGCCTCAAAATTTTTTCCTGATTTTAACTTAAATCTTCAGACATGACAAGCACCTGCAATTCTTAACTATTAGAAAATGGGAGGTATTCAGTAGCTCTCACATTCCAGCCCTGAGTTAATAACTTGCTCATATTCTAAAGGCTTTAATAGCTTTTCCTTAGCTTTCATGCATCAGCCTTTTAACAAAGYGTTTTCCATTGTAGAGAGATGCAGGTGACCTGCAGATTTCCTATTGCTATCGTCTGGCTGGGCCTGAGCAAACAGCACAAAAAGGCAGGGGAGCAATGGATTTGGAAATTGGAAATATGCATTTGTACTCTGCATTTTCTTTCTATAGGGCTCCTCCCACACAAATTAAGCATACTCCAAGAAGATGCCATTCTATTTTCTATCCCCATTCCAAACCCTTCTTTTTGGATTTGCTGTTCTTTATTAATAATAGTTTCAATACCCCTCCACAACAGCCTGCAAATTTCATTTAAATTGCTATTTACTGACATTGATGGCTATGTTGAATAAGACTGCGATTCAGCAAACACTTGTGCACCCGCTTGATTTGACATATGCACATGGTCCAACTGACTTCAGTGAAGTCAAGCATATGGAACAAGTGGAACAAGGACTAAGACTGAACACGAAGTACTGTTACTGGATAGTACTACACAACCATACTTATTGCTGCTTTACTTACTGTGATATACTAGTTTTTGGACCACCAGAATGTCCACATCCACAACTATCAGAGCAATTACTCTAAACAAAACTATTCCATACAGTGTCTGTTAAAATTCAGAATGACTCCCTCACAACCACTGCTTTTAAAACTCTTGCAAAAATATTTCATTCCTCCAATTATTTTTTATTTGGTAAATCACTTATAATACACAATGGAAATAAATATACTTCAGTAAATTTATCTCTGTTCACTTGCATATGGTTTTTCTTCAAAAAATCAGTCATTTTCCCAAAAGCATTGTGTTTGATAAACATAAATTGACTCTGCTTCCATTTTGTAAGAGAGGGATGTATGTTAAGAAATAAAAAATGCAGGCAATTGTTCCTCCTGCTTGCTATTCATTGCTCGAATACTGAAAGTCTCTTTATGAATAACATGAATTGATGTTCTTGTCAGTAGCAACAATATTTACAGAATGTATGTTACATTAAAGAGGAAATTGAAAGTAAAGATGTGATTCCACTGAAAGAGACATTGAAACATGCAGACTATCTCACACAAGTAAAGTCTGCTCACCTTTTGTCAAGATTTGTTTTGCTTAGTATTCATAAACCTTTTGTATTTGATGTTCGCTATTTAAATCAGTTATTATCTGTCAAAGTGGGTCTTTGCAGACATTTGTGCTATCACAAACAAACAGAAAATTATTATAAAGCACAACAAAAACCTGGCATTTTTCACAAGCAATAGAAAGTTTCCACTATACAACTATGAGGACGTTCCTCACGGGAACCTCAGATAAAAACATTCTGAAACTGAAATACAGAACTAAAACAGCTAGTCTGATTCACTAAAGTCTTTCAATGTACCTCAAAAACTACCTCATTAGCATAGCAGCTACATGCCAAGTACCATCATTAAAACTGAAATAAAGCTGACTGAAGTATATACTATAAAGCTCCCATCAATGCCAATGAGCACAGGAGGAAACCAGGAAACCCAATTAAAATAAATACATATCCACGGTTTTCAAGCTGGTGGAACTATGATGTTTTATTTCTTCCCAATATTTTTTTGCTTAAAAATAAAATGTTCATTTTCCTTAAAGCAATTCCTGAATTCTTGAAAGGAGAAGAATGATGCATTCTATATATAGTTCTTAGGACAGACAAAAAATGGTATTTTGTTATTTACTTGAAGACAAGCAAACACACTTTTAGCCTACGCATTCTAGACTACAACAGCCATTAACAATACAATTAAAACTTACTATAAAATCCAAAGCACCTCCACACATAGAAATACTACCTACCAAAGCATGTCACAAAGCATCCCATTAGACTCTAGCTTTCTTCACACTATCCAGAACGTGTTTCTGAGAAGTTTTTACTCTGGTCGTCTTTGACCAAGGGAACAGACAGGAGAATTCCTGAGTCAGAAGGCTGGATGATGGTGGGTTTGGCCAGTGCTGCCTCCCTCCTCCATCAAGGAGATCCCAACTCCTTCCCTAAGGATGTCTGTTAGCTCAGGAGAACCCATGAGAACCTTGCATAGATGCTCTATGGAGAAAAGAAAGTGTAAAATAAGCCCTTTATAAAAAGCACTTTGAAATGAATTGCTTGACTTGCCAATACAGAACAATTAACAAAATTTACACAGACAAAATATATCACTATTTAACCAACTCTTTTCATCCCTAAAGATACCAAAGCCAAGTAATGTACTGTAGTAAATAAATGAATGTAGTAAAAGAAATGAATCAGGTAGCAAAAAAAAAAAAAAAAGAAAAAGAAAAAGAAAAAGAAAAAGAGAGAGGGAGCTGAAAAAGGGAGACGTATTTATTTTTATTATTTTACCACACTAATATTTTTACTATTTTACCAGACTAATATATATTTCATCAAAAAAAAATCTTAGAAAAAATTGCTGCAAATGCAAAGAAATTCCTAACGATGCTGAATATAGGCAGTAAGGGCCATGCATGAATGAAAGGATGATGCCTTCAACAGGTTTTTCTCTTATAGTTACACTGAAGGCAGACAATTATGCAAATGAAAAAGAAAGATCTGTAGAGGAAAATACTTTTTTCTCATAGGAATGAAAACAGTATTAATCATATGGCTCTGGGGATTTTGGTATTAAGCACTACTAGTGACAAAAGATAAAAAAAACAGTAATTCAAATCCATTTAAACTGTCTTATGCACCCAATAATATTCTTTTATCCTAAATTTTACATTTCTCATGTATTTCCTGAATGAAAGAGGCAAACAGCTTATAAGCAGTGAGGGAAGGCAAAGAAAGCAAATCAAATGGAACACGGACCTGCAACAAGTAGGAAAAAGTCATGCTTCAAGCCAAGACAGCTTCAGAGATTTGGACAGATTTATATCATCATGTAACTGAAGTACCATGCCACGATTTCGGACAGACTTGCCGAGAAGTATATTCTGAAAGTCAAATGGAAAAATGTACAGTTATCCAGACAATAACGATATGGTAAGAAATGGTATAAATTTGTCCATGATAATGAAATTCTCACATTGTAGATGTAAAGCTTTATCAGTAAAAGCAAGAGTTGAGCTTTGTGGGGAGAGGGGAGTTGCTTTAAGTAAGCCTTAAAGCTTCATGCTGTTCACCAGACAATTTCCAGAACTGGCACTGACTTAGGAGTCAGGGCTTATAGAGCTCAAGGCAACACTTGGGAAACTGGACTGATGTTTAAGACACTCCTCCACTTGGTGGAGAAAGTGATTGTAATTGTTTGCTAACTGAACAGTGAAATGATGCACAAGTCAAATGGCAAAATACCTACAGTCAGTGCTAGATGAGAGCAACAGAAGAAAGATCATGCTGAAAAAGAGTATCACTTTTTAGTAACATCTGAAAGGGAGAGGTCTCCTTAACTCAGAGGGATAATTAAAGTATCATCTGGAGCTGAAGATTCAGATTCAAATTTATATGACACTCTTGAGAAATGTACTTCTTTTAAAATGCCATTTTGTTCCTGCAAGCACTTCTAAATCATGAGATTCCACCTTTCTCCTCTTCATTTCTTCAAGTAAAGTGTTCTCTTTCAAAATAAAGACAGGTGCCTATAGGTATATTACCTCATTGTCATCCTTGCCAATATGCCCACATATCTGGATCAGTAGCATTCATTCTGCACATAAAATCTGAACTTTGTTTACATCTGGTCTTCTTCAAATCATGCTCTCATTACTCTGCTGGTATCTCATCATTTTCATTGCTTCCATGTATATAAAATGCAATGGAACCTGTTAAACTTCTTTCATACCCTGCTCTTCAAGTTATACTGTAAACTGGAAAATGTGTTTCTTTTTTTACTGTTTATACAGCCATCCACTTTTCATTTGCTGCTATCTGGCCCCTATAGATAAATAAGCTACTTTCCTAACAGAAACAGCATAATGGTCTTTCTTAAAACTTACCTGAAATATATTTGTATTTCAAATACAAATTTTTGTATTTGCCAAAACTTTTACATATTTGCCAAAACTTTTACATATACTGGCCTGAATAAAAATTAGACATTGTCTAAGAACAGTTTCTGCAAGAGAAAACATGACTGCTAATTTAGCAATGTATTTCAGTTTTATCAAACTCAGTATCTGCTTTACGAAAACCTGATTCCAGGAGTACCTGGATCTGATTTCTAGGAGTACCATGCTTCTGACCAATATATTCTGTTTCTTTTCACTGAAACTTAGTATCATGCTGTGGTTTCATGTTGAAATGAAAATTAGAAAACAGGTATACAGGTTTATTCTGTCATCTTGACAATAGGTTTTCCCTTGTGAAATTTTAACCCACTTTCCATAATTTCAACATTAACAACTTCTGACAAACTTTTCCTCCTTCCTGAAGATCACATCCTCATAAATGACCCTATACTATGTCTGCAGCTTAGAACATGAATTTATCTTCTTTTATTGCTCTGTATTAAAAAGGGAAAAAACCAAATCATTATTAAAAAGGGCTTTCCTCCCCTCCTTTTTAAGTCTTGTCAGGATTAACAGTTTCTTTTCTCTTTTATCTTTTCATTCTGAACCACAGGTGCAGTTCTATTATATCTCTTGCTGATGCCTTTAAGCATAATATTTTAGCTTAAACACATTCATTCAACCAATGAAAATGAATTAAATTAATACCTRCAGGTAGAATAAACTAAATATAATGTACTCTATTCTTACTATTCCCCTCTGTACAAAGGAAATTAATATTCTGTGTCTGATATTCAAATAAGCAATTTTATCTCACTAAGATAAAAATCCATATTCTTATTTTTTTCTTTAATTACTAAATATTAAGATATTTTCACTTACAGTATTAAAACAGAGGAGGTAATTATTTCTTGCAGAGAAAAGAAAGACACAGGTATCTCTTTTAAAGAATTGCAGTATTTATGAAAAATACTGGTTTTCTAGCACTGAAAATGGAACTTCTTTCTTTAGTTATAGAACAAATAAAACCAACAACTGTATAAAAACTGGTCTATATTGCTTCACAAATATGTCTCCATTATTAACTTGGCATTTTCAGGAGCAAGAAAGTATATCTTAGGACTCTGCTTGAAACATGAGTTAGAATTTGGATTTCTGATAAACAGAGCTACCCAAGAAGCAATGCTGAGCACACATATACACACAAAATGAGACACAGAGCATTCAATAACATTGTCATCTCCTATTATTCTAGATAAAATAGGAATTTGCATCAGTCCTTATTTAGCATCACTTTACAGTTTCYGAACTATGTATTATGCACCTTTCCCAGCTTACCCACAGTGTAATAAATAAAGGTCAAACTGCATTAGAAACTCTTTAGTCAGTTAAATAAATGGTGAAAATGAGCTTTTTTACAACTGCTATTTCTATAGTATCAACAATCTAATCTGCATGCTAGTCACAGAAATAACATCCAACAGCAATTAGTTACTTCAGGAAGTATTAAGGTTGCACTGGTGCCAGGAATAGCATAGACCCACTGGGTCTAGATTAGTCAGTAATCACATGGGATGCTCTACTTCCTCCTCTTTATTCCTGCTAATACGTATGAGGAATGAGGTTTATGTGTCTCCTAGAACTTATTTTTCTTTTGAAAAATAAGGATTAACAAACAAAGATAAGGAAAGTTATTCCTCCCTTCCTTTGCTTCTTTCTGTCCAAAGTCTACATAATTATCCTGCTTAAACCCAGCCTCTAAGCACCTCATAATTTTTCATACATTAACCCTTTTTAATATTCACAGACACAAACGCACAAAGAGGCCTAGAAATTTGCTCACACTTACAAGCTGCCTGCAACACTACGGGCTTCTCAAAAGCTGACCTAATACCACAACCAATTGGCCATCCACTGACTTTCCAGTAGCTGAGGACCCAGTCTGTTTTTCAAATGTTCATTTTAAGTTTCATTTTAGAATAGTCAGCATCACCTCGAAGAACACTCATCTTTCACGAGGGTGCAGGGACCTTCTGCTAAGCGACCTCAGGTGACAGAAGTTCTCAAGCACTCACCGACATTAAGGAAAAGCAGGGAGTCCATGCTGGTCATAGGCCACATGGCAGCCAACATCCTGCTGCCAAACAGGTCCTGATGCAGTGAAGGAAATCATGAAATACAGCCTGGCCAAAATGAAAKCAATGGCAAACTGGTAGGTCCCTCGTTAAACCTCAGGTCTGGGAGACTTGACAACGTTCGTGGTAAGCTACTTCTTAAATTATGGTGGTAATAGTCTCTTCAAAGTACTGTAGAAGCATCTCTGCTATTTCAGATTATGTTACTCATAGAAAGTTAATGAACATATCTTTTTCCAGGTTTTAAAACAGATTTAAAAAATTATTTTTTTACTATTTTAATTAAAATTACCAACCTCCAGCAGGTGGAAGGACACTGCCTGCAGGAGCCTTTCTGTTAGATAAAATCTTGTTTTATACAATCAGCATGACAATTAGTAAATTCTTTCCTATCAAAAGGAACTCCTTATTGCTATGTATTTTGGTGATTGATCCATCTCATGAAGCAATTTTAAAATGTAAAGAACATTTTGTGAACCTCTTAAAATAAAAACCTCAGTATGACTATTGAGGAAATGAAACTTACAGTTGCCTTTGCCTAAGCTCCAGTCTACAACTCTCTAACAGCTCAAACTATGTGCACTGGAAAATGAAAATAATTACTCCAAGTCATACATTATTCTTCACTACTTGTAAAATTTCTTTTTGCTATCACAATGAATGTGGTCTGTTAGATCAAGAAATAACTTTCCTCAGAGTCCATACTTTCACAGATGGCCTTGCAATCAGGCAAACAAAATTACCAAGTTCTTGTAAAAGATCTGAATAAAGAAAACACCAAATTCCCCTGCACAACTCTACAACTTGCAGTGATGATATTCTTTTCCACAAGGGCTTCTAGTCTGCTTATCACACCCATGAAGCCCTGACAGTCACATGGAAAGATACACTTCTGATAAGTAGTTGAAAGAAAATCATCTTTACTCAAAATTAAGGAGTAGCATTAGATCTGAAATTATCACAGAATGAACCACTTCCTATTTTTCTACCAARTTCTCATGCCTCAGAAAGATCTAATTAATTATCCAGTAACTTCTAATCTTGAAATGCAAGCGGAAAGAATGACAAAAAGATGACAAGAGGGAAAGGACATGTCAACTGTTCGCAGCATTTCCCTTATTCAGGGAAACCTCAAGTGAAATTCTGCCTCCAATTAAGTTAATATAAAGCCTGATGAGCTCAATAGCGCCAGTATTTCAGTCCTGACCTGCTGCCCTGAATTCCATCCTATAGCACTTCAAATAAGCAGTTGTTCCCTTCTCCCTGACCAGCTCAGGTGCCACTTCATTTCGAAGCAAGCTATAGTCCTGAGGCTGACCCCATTCTTTCAGGCATAAAAAGAAATCATTTCTCCTTTTGCCAAGGCAATTCAATCTAGTATTTACAGGCTCCACTACAGTGCCAAATCATTTGACAAACTCAAATGATATCACTAGTCACTGAAATGGATATGTTTTTTGACAGAAAACACAAGGAGCAATAGTTGGCCTAAATTCACTTGTCATTAGAAGAAAAAGCAGACTTCAGTGGTAGCTGTAAAATCATGCAGCACAATCACACAGTGGTTATTGTATGGAGGGAATATGGATTTCAACTCAGACTCATGTGAGTTAGGGTAGGTGACTGTCCTGAAGGGTATAAGGACAACCACACTACTCTTCATGTACTTCTGTGTAAATCCGATGAGAGCTCTGTGTGGAGTAGTGACCTCCATGATTTATTCAGAAAATTTTCATTTTAAGCTCTTCTGCAAGCATTAATACTATCAATGTCCTGTTTCAGAGTAATTCTTTCAAGATAATACTAATTTCAACATTTAAATGTCTGTTTCCCTACCCTATTCCTTCCTGTTTCTATTTTTGAAGAGGAAAAGATTATGCTATTTCAGCCTTTTCACTCTTATTTTTTTAGTGCCTGGAGTATTTTTAGGCTCCTCTTTCTTCCTTCCACAACGATGAGTGCTTGTAATGTTCATTTTTCTTTAAGTTATTTATTCTCTTTTTCAAGCTGCGGAAACAATTCTTGCTGAATATTATTTTTATCTTTCTTGGAGATGGGTGATTTATTTTTAATTGCTTCTTTAGGCCAGGATGCTGCTCACCAGTATGCCTATGTTTACTGTGTTGATTAATTTAAGCTTTTTTTAAAAAGTAGTACAGCAAATTTTTTTTTTTTTTTTTTTTTTTCTCCTGGAAAAGGAAGCCACAGTAGACAGAGAGATCAATTATTAATCAGCAGTAACCCAAAGTTAACATGGAGGCTTAAGTCTTTAAAGACACTGAGGTCCTTTATTTTGATTTCAAGAAAAAAAACTCACCTGAATAAATATAACAAAGAAGTGAAGAACCAATTGACTTCACTCAAAAAGGTCTACATGAAAATAGAGACCACAGCCAGATCTTCCAAATATTAAATGCCAGTTACTCCAAATCTAGCTGTACATCAAAGTGCATTATTCAGTCTATTCACAAAAGTATGGGATCCTGAATTCAGTAAAATACACAGTATCATAAACAGGCTGCAGTAGATTAAATGTATAGCTTAAGGTAAATATATGCTTTGTTATTTCCCGCAGTTCTATTTAAACAATAAGAAAAAAGTAGATACGTAGATATGAAAACCCTGAAAGAAGCTTCTCAATCCTATATATTCATTACATGGATCATAGCAAAGAGCTCGTAAACATCCATAAACCGATTTATAGTCTCTTCTMCTATGAAGCAGTGTATTGAAAAAAAGCCAGCACAGAAATGCTTTGCAAATGCAATTCAGTGATCCTGCATTTGCTGTGTTTTATGTAAAGCATAAAACTAGCTTTTAACTCTATATAATAATATTACTTTTATCATTTTTTCTGTACTTGTGAAAGAAAATTCAGATGTAATAATGTAACTATCACAATACTGTGGAACTTACTAACTGAGAATGAAGTCAGTGTACAGATAAGAGTTCACTCATTTCTACAAAGATATAAGAAAAAAACAGCAAAACAAATCTTAACTGGAAAGCAAACTCTCTTAACAGTCTCCATTCTAACTTTGCCTGACAAATTTTCAAAACCAGACATGCTGAGTAACATCAGCAGACTCTTAGCAGGTAACAGTGGCCATGGCCCCATGCGTGGATCCTGCAAGGAGTCCCCCATTTGGTGCTTGCAACGAAATCACGTTCCCAGCTCTGTGTGCACAGCCATGCACCCTGGAACAGTCAGACGGCTTCAGACCAGGCTAAGAGTCAATCTAACAGCCTGTCCCTGAGAGCAGATGTGCTGCGATGCCCCAGAAAAGCATGTGCAAACAGTGCTGAAGCTTTTCTGGATACATGCCATCTTTCACTTCGAAGTACAACATTAAACCTAATATAGTCTCACATACAGTCCTGGGATATGCTATTGAACATCAATGCTTTCCAGTGATTTCCATTTCTGTAAGATACACTTCACATTGGATCCCAGGATCTTATGATTTGCCAGTTCTCATCTATTTTTTAAAACCCACCACAATCTAGTAATGGAATCAGGATAACTCTCATTTTACAGTGCAATCAGTAGTTTTCTCTGTATTTCCTTTCTCTGGTCCCCCTCAGACTTTATTTTTGCCTGTTTTAACTGCTGTCAGATCCAGCCTTTCTCTGCTTCTGTCTGTGTATTAATAGTGGAATCACCTCCTTAAAGAACATCTCTCATGAACTTTCACTGCTGTACAAACCAAATTGCTGAATATGAACCAGTATCTAAATACGAAAGTGAGCCTACATATAATACAAGAAGATTTTTATGTTCAAAAGTATTGTAGTTTTAAATTTAGGTAAGAAAACAATTATTGCTACTCCTGTTACATGATGCACATGCTGTATTTTCATCCTATTTCTGATATTAAAAGAGTGCTATTACTTTTGAATATTTTATAYGAGATTTGGGATGAAGGGGCCCCACATAAACTAATAATGGCAAAAGGGACCTATACATTTGGGATTAGCAGAATTTATAGCTTTAACAGTACACTGATTTCACTCTGGACTGTAAACTGCCTGCCAACATTTTGYCTGCTCCTTCAGCACCTCTTAATAATCCTAATTTTCAGGATAGGTAGTAGTATTGGAAATGCCACAGCTTGTTCCATTTGCTTTTTGAAAGATCCTCGCAACAGTAGGAAGCTCCTCTCCTTACCTTACATAAAGCTCATGAAAAATAGGTTCATGATCAATTACTAGCATTTCTCGTAGACTATATTATCCATTTTACTCAGCGAATCAGCTTCAAGGTGCATTGTCTTATTTTTAAAAAGCTAGCAGTATTTTGCTGGGTAAGGCCGTAACACAGAATTAGTGATATCTCTCAGTGAAGAACACTTCACGACACAAGGTCCACTTTAGGATACTACATCCACTTAACGTGTTACCTTTTGTCTCTTCAGAGTTCAGTACACAAAGGAAAATTTCAGATTTCTTGTCTCCTCAAAGTATTTGTCCTCATCACAATGCCATGACACAATTTTCCACTGTTCAGAGTAAGTAGAATATCTAAACCTATTTCAAAAGAGAGAAAAATAGAAGAAATTATTGCAGAATTATAAAGAAAAGAGAACTGACATGCATAGAAAGTCAGTACTAGGCCTCTTCAGTCTCGTTAGTACAATTAGTTTTTAATTTTTACAATGCATATCTCTGTAAGACACACACAGTGTTACCAGTGACAATAATGCAGACTTTGATACAACAGGATAAAACTATATATATATGCATTTAAATAAACTCTGAAAACTTCCCACTTTTTCACCTCTCTTCATAGATGTCCTCAGACCTGACATCTTTAAAATAATTTATATCCCTAGATAGAAAACAAGAAAAAAGTGTTTTCAGAATTTTYCAATTCCTTTGAATGAGCTTTCAGTCAGAATCTACATTTTTATTCACATTAACATCCTTTGTTTTATTTAAGAGGTTATTTATTTCAGTAACTGGAATCATGTATTTGTTCTTGACGGTGATTAGCAGATTGTGTAACTGAACAAGGTAGTCCACAGAAACGTGTGATAAACAAGATGATCATCTCAAMCCTTATTGTCCTCGGAGCTGTCCTGTTAATTTAACCCTCTCAGACACATTTAACCACAAATACATAATGTGTCTGTATATTTTGTATACAAAATGTTCTCTATAATAGAATCATAAAATCCCTTTCTTCTTGTAGAATGCCTCATCTACTTCGATTTTTCTGTTCTTTTTCTTTTTTTTGGGGGGGGGGGGCAGAATATGCTGTCTTTCTATTTATTTTGCTTTATACTCAAAAATACTAATGCATCTCTGCCAGAGACTGATATTCCATGACCTTTCTCTCAAGACAAAATATCCTGGCCTTATCAAACAGGGATGTAAGAGATTTTAAATAAGACAAGAGCTAAAGCTGCATACTCCTGCCTGTTACTCCTACATTAATAGAAAGAGTGCTAAAAAGCTGTCATCAGGCTTCTTCTTTGCTCTTGATGCTTTAACTTATTTATTTTTCCCTTGATTAGGAAAAAGCTGAATTCACATTTTGGTTGTAGCAGGGAGGTGTCATCATTTCAACTAATTTGAGCAGTGTAGGGAGAAAGAATGCTTGAACAGCTGAATGCTGGCAATTTTCTCGCATTACTGTCCATTTTTAATCCTCACTTTTCACACACTTTTCTTTTTGGGTACATCTTACAGCTTTTCAAAGTGATAGGCCAAATGCTGCTACACCTCAAAAACGATCATATTTAAATATCAAATGGTCTCTAGGAGTTTACCTTTAAATAAACTATTGCATACAGTTGTACACAAATTTATCTTCAGATTTATTTAACAGTTTCCTTAGTTCCACAACACAAAGCATAGTTCATTATAATGAATGTTAATTCTGCAAATGAACTAACTGCAGGTATTTGGAGACACTCTAGCAGTAGGTGCTCATATTTAAGCAGTGAATGAGTGGGAGAGCTACATCAAATGCCTAAAGGCTGAAAACCCCAACATACACCATTACATTAAAAACGTAGCCTGTTTCAAACTGTTTACACAGGAGAATTAAAACATAGTTATTCAAAGAAAGATTACTGGAATTTTTTTWAAAAAAATGTTTGAAGTACTCTTGTTAGAAATAGCTTTTAAGGAAAAGGTTATACACTGGACAAAAAGCAGGTAACTTCCATCACAGCTTCCAGAAACTATTCTCCTTGCTTAACGTACTCCCAAGTTCTCACACGCAGGATCAGTAACTACCCCACACAGGACCCTGAGGCGGGTGCTGCCAGGAGCCCTCTCTACAGGGCGGGACAGCAATGTTTGGACAACGTCTCGCACGAGAATGTCTAAAAGCTTCTAAGCAAGCAGTTTTCCCTCACAGTAATGAGCACATTGGCATGAATGTTTGAATGTTCCTGGATAGAGCCAGACTGTGCTACAGCACCTATACTCTCCATCTTACAGACRTGAGATCCTGTAAGATGACACGAGAGGGAAAAAAGTCACCTTGGTCACACAGCACTTGTTCGCAATCACCCTTTCCCCTGCCTCAGTACATCTTCCTGTGTGACGAAGCAGGACATACCCACTGCTTTACTAGAGATTCACAAGTGAACTTAGTTTTTTTCTCGGTAAACTTATTCAGAGAAAAACACAAAGAGCATCAATGTAAAAATGAAAAGCAAATGTAAACCCTGCAGTCTCAAGCTCAGTAGCACCGACTTTTCAGAGCATAAAAATAATGCAAGATGGCAGGAACTCAAGGAAACACAGCCTTCTGATAACATCAGCCTAGGGTTACCAATATTTTAGCAGAAAGCCAAACAAGTTCTGCAGCTACTATTTGAAAAAGCGTAAGTGTAAGAATAAAATAGTGTATAAAGCTGTATACCAAAGCACCTCTGCACATGCCCAACTCATTACGACAATCCACTGCAGCTATTTTATGCTGCAGTCTTGACATCTCGCAGCATTTCCATTAATGTTGAACTTAACTTACTTAACTTTAAACTTACTTTAAAATGACAGAGACATTCAGCAGTATAAATTTTCATAATGCTAACGCTCCTCAGGAATGCACAGAAGCAAATCACAGAGGTCTGCTTAGGTGTTTTACACAATATCATATTGGCATTTAATTTTCACATTTGGCTGGAAAATGTTTGCTCTATATTGATGTTTAGGAACTATTACATAYGCTTAAGATTACTTTTCAAAGAAAGACCTGCATACTGGAATCTGCTCAGTCATTTTAAAATTAAGATTACWCTTTTAGACTTCAATAGAAGAGAGTGCCTTTTGATAAAATACTTAAACATTTTAATCAACTTCTGAACCATAGTTATTTTAAAATCAGTCATATGTCTCTAAGCCATATAAAACCATATTTTCCAAATAAATCACAGTCACTTCATTTTGCCAAAAATTTCTGGGAGTTGCACAGAGCAGTATCACATCAGCAGTCAGAAACTCATAAAAATATTCAGCATCATTCCCAGGAAACTCTAGAATCAGGTAAGTATATTGTAAAGCCACCTCTGCCCCATACCAAATAACTGAGCTAGATTTTTGAATTCAAAACTTACGTCACTATCAAAACTTAAAATCTATTAGGAAAAAAAAAAAAAAAAAAAGAACAAATCCTACTACAAGTCCTAGCTCAGATCCTCAGTTCACGGTGAAATGCTATCTGGTGGCCTTAACAGAACTTCCTCTTGCCCTGTTTTAACTTGTTTTGTTCCAATTGAATCTTCACCAAGATCGCAATAATTCTGTAATCTGTTAGAGAACAGCAAAATAAGATCAGGTTCCTGTTGCTCTTTAAAGCRAAACAATCTGTTTGTAAAACTTGTGCTATCGAAACTACAGACATATGGGTCCTTCTAGTGTTTTCCCTATTTGAATATTGTTTCAATCTGTATGTTGATTCATAGCCCCAGCAGTTTCTATGAATTATCCTCCCTCTAGAATAAGACTATGGTGTCCTATACTTACTACATCACTACTAATTACAGTTACCAATAGTCCAGTGAGCTTAACTGGGTAAATCATTATCTACCCAAGTTTAGATGTGACAAATAAACTTGCCAGGAAATAAATAAATTACAGATCAATACTACTAGAATTGGAATAATCTATACCATTTAATTAGAAGTACCACATTTCAGTACGTTTCAGACAACGACTGAAAGGCTCACTGAACTACTTATAAAAAAAAGTCAACTTCTTAAATAAATCTTAACAGAATCAATCCCTACATTACCACTCCACAGAGGCAGTTTTTTCAATGCACAATCATAAAATAATACAGCAGCAGCAACATTAGCAACAGCTGAATTTCAAAACAATAGTTCCTGACATAGTCAATATGAAGCACCAAATGTTCACTGCCTTGCATGAATGAATGTATGGGTTGACTAGCTGAGAAAACGTAGCCAAGAGTTTTAGAAAGCATTTTAGCTCAAATGTGTTCACAGTATAACTGTGCAAAGTTTACCTTGCATTTGGGGAAATTTTTAGAAGCTTGAAGTAGTGAGGAGGCTTGACAGGAATGGAGATTGCACTCGTAAGTGTATCCACTTAGTATTCTGAACTAAACGTTACCATTAGAAGCTGTAACAAATATGAAAGTGATGCAATAAACTAAAATAAATAAAAATTAAATTTCAAGTATTTACTTACTTTCCCCCATTATTAGTGGAATAATGGATCTTTCCTTTAGCCCTGAATTTTACATGTGATATATCTATTCCCTTCCTACCTTTGCAACTAACCCAAATCAAGTTTTGGGTGAGAATTATAAAGTGGTTACTAAACACTGGAACCTTGCCTTGAGGAAAGGATTCATTARAGTTGACTTAGTGCTTCCACAAAGTCTGAGCCACTCATACTGGTTTACAACGCACCTGCCTGGCCATGAGCCTGTCTATGAGTCAAGGCTCTTTGGAGGCAGCCGAGTAAGGGCTTCCCTGTTGTAAAAGTATGAAGAAACGGTGTGGCATTCTTCCTTCTTCCTTTTCATCTCTAAACAGTGCTGCCTTGTACCTGCCAAGATTAGTTTTAGAAACTGAACTACCAGTTCCAAAACAGCCTTTGGAAGTAGATTTGGTTTTGTCTGGAGGATGTCACTTGCTGCTTGTGGCAAGGACAAAGGACAARTTCATTATTTTGAATTATTTTTCAGTACACTCAAAACGGTGAGATCACACATATTACCCAAATAAATTAAATATATAAGCAATACAACATTTACATCTAGTATACTGCCAGCATAACTCGTAGGTGATAAATACCTGCGTCATATAATTTATTTTCTGACAATGCCTAGARCTCTGCAAACATCCAGGCTGATTTGTAGCTGAGATTGCACAGTTACTGAAAGTCTTCTTCATGCTCTAATAATAAAACRGGTAATATAGCTAAGCTCTTGGAGAAAAAAATAGAGGTATGCTGAGATCTCAAAAGCCCATGTTTGGGATCAGATCAAAGAYCAAGAACAGAGCTAGGAAAGCCAACTCTCCCAGTTCCTGACATAGCGATAGGCAATAAATAGTACCTTGTCAAGAGGAAAAGGCTGTAACTGTTTTTTTCAACTTTTCGTATCTTGCCACCTCWGCATGTCAAAGCCATGAAGAGCTTGATACTTGTGGCTAGGTCTACCTATGCTGTTCTACCCCATTTTCCACAAACTTTATCAGAACTATCCATTCTGACATTAAACTCCACGATTTCCACAATCGTTGTCAGTTAACCGGGCTCCGATTTTTTTTTTTTCCTTTTTTTTTTTTTTTTTTTTCCTTTCTTTCTTAATCTCTGCTTGGGGATCACATCCCTCCCGCACGGAGCGGCTGAGCAGCGCTCCTGTCAGCCTCCTGCTCTCAGGCGTTTCCCGCCTGTCCGAACAGCCAAGCGATGGCTCGGCAGGAGCTCGCCGACGGCTCGATGCTGGCATGAGGATCCTGCCGTTTTCCTGCTCGCAGGGAACCGAGAAGGCCGCGTGCGGCGAGGCTCCCCGAGGGCCGGGAGGGGGCTCCGCCCGGCCCGCGCCGCAGCACCCCCGGGCCGGTAACGGCCGCCTGGCCTCGGCTGTGAGCCGAGCCACGGCGCTCTGCGCCGGGCACACCGCCAGCACGCCTCTTCTCACAGAAAACGGGGGAACAAAGGTGTTGTGAACAGAACTGCCCCTCTGAGCGACTGTACACACGGTACGTATGTATATAGACTCGGTGTGACGGGAGGGGAACGAAAACGCTCCCCCGCGCCCCCTCCCCACGCCCCCACGTGACGACACGGCGGCCGGCGCGCGCCGTGACGTCGCAGCGCGCCGCGCCGCGTCACGCGCAGCCGCAGCTCCGCCCCTGCACCGCCGGGAAGGTCGCCGCGGTGACCGGCGAGGAGCGGGAGCCGCCGCCGCCATGTTGTCGGTCGCCGCGCGCTCCGGGCCCTTCGCGCCCTACCTGTCGGCCGCGGCGCACGCCGTGCCCGGCCCGCTCAAGCCGCTGGCGCCGGCCGTGGCGCTGCAGGCCCAGAGGGTGTCGCTGGACCCGAAGCGGCCTGTGCTGTGCCGGGAGTCCTTGAGCGGCCGGTCGGCCCGGGGGGGCCTCGTCGCCAGCGCCAGCCTCAACGGTGCGGGCCGGGCCCGTGGCCCGGGGGCGGGGGGAGGCCCGAGCGCGGCCCGGGCCG
>NW_028186150.1:3383622-3399406 GCF_003343005.1 Rhea americana
GGGGGCGCGGCTGACCGGAGGGAGAGGCTGTGCCGCCGCCGCGGTGCTGCGCGCTCCGGCTCCCGGCTGTCACCTTTACGGCAGCGCGCTTTGACGCCCGGGGAGCTGAGCGCGCTGGGGAGCCTGCTGCTTTTTAACCGCTCTTGGGGGGAGCGCTGCCTTGCAGTCAGGGAAGGGAAGGCACAAGAAGGCACCATATAGTTCAGTAAGGCTAGCTTAAGTGGTTAATTTAGGATTGATTCATTAAAGGTTAATCGAAGGTTGATTTAACTGATGCAAATCGAAGGTTTGCAGTGAAAAGCAATGGGGTGATAGATTGGCACAGGAAAAGTAGTTCTTCATTGTGACTTTATGTCAAAAGCATTGCTGTTCTGCARTTTCTGTATTTTTTTCCCTCTGGTTCATGCAATGTTCTGAAATGCATAARYCAGGTGAAGTTACTTGTTCTTGTTGATGTTTGTTCTTGGATTTACAGAACCTAATTTCCAGCCAAGGAAGGGCAGTTGGTCTCCATGAAGCACAGATATGCYTTAGCCCTTACTCTTACTGTGCTGTTAGATGTGTTGTTTCCTATGTATGGCTTTTTTGTCACTTGGAATTGCATCTTTTCACTTGCTCATGTAAAATGGAGGTGGACCATGTAACAAGTACTTACCAATGAATGGGATAAGCCCAAGCCCTTGTCTATGCTGCCTTGAGATGTATTTAACAGTCACCAGTTAATACAAGACCTCAAGGTTGTGCCTAACGCTGTTTGTACCTTGTTAAGGGATATAACCTTGCCCTTGTAAATGAAAAGTCTTTCAGTCTTCCAAAACCCAAACTGTATAATAGAATGTCAAATCTGAACCACTCAGCCTGAGCAAGATGATACATACTAGGCCAAAAAACCCCTCTTCTTGGAGGAACAAGGGATCTGCAGTTTGCAACAGACTTAGTATGAGATACTAGAAATACTTCATGAGGGCTACTTGACTGCCCAAAATTAAGAATCTTTTGTGCCTGTTAATATAAATTTTAAAATGGTACCATGTACTCAATTAACAATATAATGAAAACCTAAATCCTTTTATGTGAAGTGAGCCTAGCAAATAAGAGAATGTAGAGTTTGAGAGGTTTAARAATTACTTACCAGGACAATCAACTTTGAAAACAGTTTTATCCCCTACAGAGGGAGATATCTGATCTTCCATTTTTAAATTTAAAATGCTTAACCACACACTTAAGATTATGAAAACATACAAGTTACTTCAGTCAGAAATAAAGCACAAAATTAGTGTTACGCTGTGGATCTTCAAACTTACTAAATTTCTTTGTTGCAATTTGCCAGGGAAACTTTTGAAGAGAAAACATGTTTGTCTATTCTCAGCTAGTAGATTTCTATTCTCAGCTAGCACAATATTCTGCAGCAGTTCTTCCTGCTTTACAGGAAGAACTTTAAACCCAGAACTTCTTACAAATACTTCTGCACTCTTATCAGGCCTCATACAATTTTCAAAGGAAAGGTGAAACCATTCGCAGATCATCTGTTCAGCTACAAAAAATACCATCCTGAAACTATTTTTTTGTACAACGTAAATTTGAAATGGAATTAGAGAAATGCTACTAAAACTTGGAATRAACTTTCCTATTATCCTAAAAATGCAATTAGTAATTGTAACAAAATACCTTATTATGTATTTTAACTGGAAGTGTTTTCATATTTTTTCTTGCAGCACCTGCCAGTGTTCGTTGCATCCATAATGATGTCGTAGTACCYGACTTCTCTGCCTATCGTCGTCAAGATGTTTTAGATGCCACCAAGTCTTCTCAAAGCAGCAGTGAAGCTAGAAAAGGGTTTTCCTACCTGCTGACTGCAACAACATGTGTAGCTTCTGCATATGCTGCTAAGAATGCTGTCACTGAGTTTATTTCCAGCCTCAGTGCTTCTGCTGATGTGCTAGCATTGTCAAAGATTGAGATCAAGTTATCTGACATTCCAGAAGGCAAGAACATGGCTTTCAAGTGGAGAGGGAAACCCCTTTTTGTGCGTCACAGAACCCAGGCAGAGATTAATCAGGAAGCTGAAGTTGATTTGTCTAAACTGAGGGATCCACAGCATGATTTAGACAGAGTAAAGAAACCAGAATGGGTTATATTAGTAGGTGTCTGCACTCATCTTGGTTGTGTTCCCATTGCTAATTCTGGAGATTTTGGTGGTTATTACTGCCCTTGCCATGGGTCACATTATGATGCATCTGGCAGAATCAGGAAAGGCCCTGCTCCATACAACCTTGAGGTTCCGACTTACGAGTTTGTCAGTGATGATTTAGTGGTTGTTGGCTGAATAACAAGATGCTTGTTCACTTTTGTGTTCCAGTGAATGTACACTGCAGCGGGGTGACTGAGATTCTGGAATGCTGTAAAATCAGATAATTCTAAACTATGTTAGGTGTCTGGATTCTCAACCAAAAGTATGTTTAAATATTTGTTTGTGTTCAATTTTAATAAAAACTTCAAGTGAGTGAACACTTGTTCCTGACTTATGAAGAAGTGAAGAACCATAGTTTCTTTTGTACCATATCTTTTCATTATTTTTAATGCTTACTGCACTATGGGAAGAAACATCTTTTAAAAGATGTTGCTGAGAGYTTCTAGCAGTGGTTGGAGTCAGTCAGTTTCAACCTAGAGTCCTAGTAGATGTAATCATTTTTCTTCCAGTCTTTTTGTMTTTCCAAAAACATGGGGAAGAGAGTTGTAAAGGAAAAGCTACTGGGAAAAGAACTTTCTTTTACATTGTTTAAAGGTAGCTTATAACTGTTTAGTTGCCAGGTTGGCAATGTAATTTTACAATGATGTGGACAAAGAATAAATGTGTCATGTTAGAACCAAAAGAATTATTTTGTAAYTCTAGGTAAGGCTTGATCTTTTATACCTATCTAATCATTAGATTAGGTTCTTAGGATACCATGGAAAAGTTGTGATGCTTTTCCAGAAGAAATAGGCTAAGAAGGAAATAAAAAAATAAAGTCTAGGTTTTCACTGTAGAAAAATACGCTCAGTCTGAACKAATCTGTAATGTTAAACATAGCAAAGGTTAAGATGCTTAGGATTTTAAGACTCAAACCACTTGTGTGAAAATGATTCTTTCATGTTGCCTATAGACRAAGCTCAATAAAGGCTGAAACTTTGAAACCTATTTTATCTTGATGCTGTCTGAAGGCAAGGAGGACAAACGCAGCCTGAAACCAGTAAGTCTTTAACCAGCATTTGTCCTGACAGTACAAAGCAAAGCTAGCAGTTAACCACCTGCAGAGCATGAGAAATAAGATTTGTTGTTTTCAGAAAAAAAATCCTCAAACTTACTCTGTTCTTGTTCACCTGTCTTTTACTGCTCTTCTATTGCATGATGTACTCTGTCAGTTGCAAAACAGAAAACATGATCCTCAGAATTACCTGGGGCTGGGATGTTTTGCCTTATACCCAGTATAAAGCTGTGATGACAGCTAGGTTAAAGCTGAAGTTTAAAATAGATTAAGCAGAATATTGATGACTTGCTTTCCTATTGTCAGCCAATTCAAGTGGTAGAAAAAAGATCATAAATGGCTATCACAGAAGTTCTTAGGTATCCATCTCACATCTCATAAATTCAGTCTTGTCTTTAGTCCACTACATCCACAAAAACATTCTTGGAGGTGAGGGAGTGTACAATGAATCATGCTAAACTGGTCCTGAAGGAGAAGTTCCCAAACACATACCTGGTATTCATGTAGAGGATGAATCTGTCCTCAAATTCTGCATTTCAACCAAAGAAGCCTACTAGCCCCTTAAATAGAAATCGTTTGTTGCTCTTTAGCTCTCATATGGCTAGTCTTACCTCATCCTAAAAATGTCTTGTTAGCTCACAGGTCATTACTTAAAACCTCTGCTTACGTTATCACTAAGTAATTGCTCTGACAGTAAATAAGCCTCCTGTAGAGCAAGGAGGGGCCAGCTAAGTTTCTGAGTTCRGAAGTGAACACAGCGAAATCCAGAATAGTTATGCCCCATCTGGCCTTCAGAGGCCCTAGTTACATGCATAGGACTAGTTGCAGAGGATGCTGCAGAAAAAAGCCACGCAGGCAAAATAACAACCTTGAGGCTCAATGCTTAGATTTTTAACACAATCCTAAGGATCTGTACAAACAACATATAATACTACTCCTTAGCGCACAAAGCATGCAGCTGAAAAGATGGAAGTGGCCCATTGTGTGCAAGGAGATACCACATCCTTCGYTTACAGACCACTGCTGGACTAAATCACAACCAGGTTTAGTTTTGGATGCTTCCTGACATCTTTGACAATCACTTAAGAGTCTATGGATTGAACAGGGGCTGCATTGCTTTCTAAATAGAGATGCAAAAGTGCATTTCTTGTACCTGTGCTGCATTGGTAATTGCACTGATGTGCTATGGCTGTCACTCAATATAAGCCATTTCAAAAACGTATAAATGGGTCTGATAAGAATCAYCATGATACTAATGGAAATTTTAAGCCATTTTTGCTGTCCCTACCACAGTTTGTTAAGATGCTGTAAGTTGCATCTATTTGCCAGGTGTCTGGAAATCAATTTCTGAGAATAGGTTCAAGAGATCCACAGTTCTCCCAGATACAACCCTCCAGTTTTCTCCCTTTCCTTTTAAGTTTGGTGTCAAGAAAGGGGATCTACTACAAGCAGTGAATATTCYCATATTTAACAAGTACTTAGTTAAGGGCTGACATCGTGGTAGTTTGGCTCAGAAATGYCTGGTCAAARTTTGATCCTTTTTTATTTATTTTTTTAKTTAAAAACAATTGTAATCAGTTTGAAATTGTAATCATTTGCAAACACCTTAAAATATTCYGGTGAATCAAAACTCTGAAAGTCACCATYGTAAACATACTTAATGTTACTTTCTATTTCAGTATCTATACCATTGTACTTTGAGGTACTCACATGGACTGTATCTGTTTATAAAAAGTGTCCTAAACAGTTAGATTTGTTTTCAGCATCCCTGTAAGAATAAAATTGCATCAATGCCCCTGATCCTAAAAAAGGGGCATGCATGTGTTCATTCATGCCTGTGTCCTTGCAAAAGTGGGCCTAAAATGTCAAGGGACACTCAAAAGCTAGTGAGTCCAGAATTTTAATATTACACTGAACAACAGAATCTGCCTTTCCACACTGAAAACATACATTTTGAGGCAATAAACCTACAACAAAAATAAAYGCATCTGCATCAAGTCATTCCAGTGCACAAAACTAACTGTGAGCTGTAGAGCAAGATCCTGGCGTGTGCCAGGTGAGACTCACTGGTGCTGCTGAGGAGCTCACGCAGTTAATTGCTAATGCAAGCCCTTCACCTAGAGATAGGGCTGAGGGCCTGGACAGCCTGAGAAAGCACAGCCAGCAGATCCCCGCCGCTGGAGTCACCGTAATACCGTTCTTCACACCATGAGTTTCAGCAGTTGTTTAACTGACACAGAATCTTGTTTTACTGCCCAAATGTTGCAGACACAAACTAATCAAAGCTCCTAACAATTACTTCCCTTTCAAGTAAAGCAAAAAAATTTATTATAAAGTAATTCAAAGATTTGTCTATTTTATTTTTCCAAGTGTTGAAATTCAGGAAGATTTAAGGATTGAACTCTACAGTACCACAGAATTAACAATGTGAGTGTAGCTGTCCTTCTACAAGCTCTGTGGCACCTTCACCACGAATTTTATAGTATTAAAGGGCTCAATATACAACTTCCAGTYAAAGTCAAAGGTCAGAAGAAACTGTAAAGAAATGCAATAATAAAGGAAAGTAAAATTTCCTAAAAGTAATGTTCCAGTTGCTGACCACACAGGTAGGAAGGSCAAGCCTTCCACTTGCTCTTGCACCACAACCCCCAGAAGGACAGCAGCTGCAGAGCGGACAAGCTCGTGGCGTGAAAAACGGGCTGTCTTTCTTACAAACCCGGGCCACGTGCCAGTGCCAGGCAAACTGCGATTAGCCCACGTGCTAGGACACATTCACACGTCTTATGGGGGGAGGGAGGAAGCAGCAGGACAAGGGTTTGCAATTGTAGTGCATAAAGTTGCCAATAATAACGGCCTTTAACCAGCGCGGGGGAAAGAAGAGGTACAGAAGAAGGGTACAAGCAGAAACATGCACGAAGAGAGAAAAATCCTGCTAGGACCCTGTGTATGAATCGGCCAACAGGACGATCCCATGTCCTGCGGAGATGCCGCCTCTGAACCCAAAGCCACTGCCCATACTAAGTGAGGAGCAGAGCATCCCTTCTCTCCTTGCTGTTCAGGTGCGTTCCCCCRTTTTCCAGTTATGCCGTGAACTACAGTTATTGCTCTTTGAAAACAGCTCTTGCAGTACATACTGCACCAGAACTGCAAAAAATCCCAAAGTAATATTCTCACACATAGCCTAAGTTTTCTAACACAGAAAGAAAACTCCTCTCAATCGCCATTGCCACAAGCCATGGATACCACTGATAGCAGGCTTTTTGCCAATGTTGTGATTTAAGCCCATTAATCCCAATGTTAATTTTACTGGCTTACTACATTAATGCTTATATTTTGATATTTCAGTTCTCTGTTACACAGCAAAGATATTCTTCATCTGCCAATCTTGCTAATGGAGACGGGCACTGCTGTGGTGTAGCATACACTTTTCCTACAATAAGTCAATGTAAGAATTAAACATATAAATGAAAAAAGAACTGTTCTATTAAGAACATTTCTCTAAATCAGGATGTCATTTGCTTCTCCTTTCTCTGAAAGAGTAAAATGAAAAGTGAATGTGATTCAGTCCTCTCAAATTTCAGATAATATAGTAGATTTATAAATAAAAATATTTCAGTAAATTTCAAAACACTTGAAATTTATCAAACGAAGTAGAAAAATACAAAGTTTTTATATAGTTATATGTTTTTCTTATATCTTTTTCTAATTTAAAAGCACATTTTTTCCTGGTATATAATATCAATTTTTTACTGTAAGGCTTTGCATTAGCTAATGTTCCTAATATGTAACTTAAATGACACTTGCTTTACATCCATTTTGTTCTTGGGATATCAAGGCTTAGGCAATACATGATTTTGCAAAAGTTGTTGGGATAGTTTTCAGGGAAAAAGAATTAGTTTGTATGTCCTGATTTCTAACTCACTAGAACCAACAAATAGTAGTTTAGATGCTAATAARCTGCAGCTTAAATTACATCAAATTGACTTAACGACAAAATCTTCTCAATCTAGAACTAACACAGCACCACGACGCCGAACACACACGTGAACAAACCAGCAGCTTTTGCCATAAACACGAGATGCCAGCGGTACCTTTTCCACCAGCCCGGTGACGGGCAGCGGTGTAAGCAGCGGCCCCTCGGCAGCGCACGTGCGAGAGTCTCCGTCCTCTCCGCAGTTAAAGGCTTTGTTTTCTTTACGATGGCAAAACGTCACTCATCACGCGTCACGTGCGCTTTACACAGCGATCAGGATTTACCAGAATTTGAGTAGTAAGGTAAAGCGTTAACAGGCTCTGATCTCCCAAACCACTCCACATTTTGCAAGGAATAATATCCAGCCGCCTCCGGGACAAGAAACTCCAGAAGACCCAAACTCCCGCGTGTTGAAGTATGACTCAGTGCTAAACCTCCACGCAGCGCTGTGCTGCTGGAACGGCGGCCAGAGAAGACCCAAACCCGCTACGCCCACCTCCTGCACCCAGGCCCGGAGAGCTATCCGATTGCTTCCTCCCTCTCCTTTTCAAGTGGACACAGACAACACAGCCTGTAGTCGAAGCAAGCGGACAGGCAGAAAACCTGCGGTGTTGCCTGTTTTACATCAGGCTCAGCACCTTGGCAGGCTTATACTGCCCAGTGAAGCCAGGCACCTAATTCTGCCAAATGAAGTAAAAGTCTAATCCTACAAAAAGACACTGAGATGTTGAACCTGATCTGGATACTTTAAAGCACCCACAAGAGGAGTCTTTCACTGCCTAGAGAGGAAGCCAGGGGGGACCTGCCTGGGGTTGGGGTTCGGGCAGATTCCCAAAGCTGATCGTGCAGCAATGCCATCAGCTTCGCTCCCTCACTCTGCCCCAGCATCACAGAAAGATGCTGAGAGTTTCTGTGGTGGGTTCCAGGAGAGACCATGCTATGAAAATTTAGGGACATAACTGAGAAATGTTAACCAGCAGCTATTTTTAACATAACTCAACCTTAAATATTTGTAATTTAAAGGGAGGAGAATTTTACTTTCCACATACCTATCAGCTTACCAAAGCAATCAGCTGTAATACAGAAAGTCAGAAACACTGGCAATTTTCTTAATGAGAAAGAAAATCACACAAGTGACATGAAAAGCAACGTGGTTTCGAAAGTTAGTTTGGTCAACTTCATCCTCCGGGCCTCAATCCCCTGGTAACCCCGCTGCCCTGAGGTGCACGTTATCAGACCCTTGGTTGGTGTAGAAATGGGGCAAACAGGTGCAGTTTGCTCATTCTCACGCCTTCCGGTTGTATTGCACTGATTTGTTGATGGAGAGACGACGACACCGAGGCCTGGCAGATAAGCTCCTGCAAGCACTGTAAGAGCTATATGTCAGCAAGAAGTGGTTGACTCCCACTGCGTCAGAGGCTAACACAACTCAGAAGAGTCCTCTGGGAGCCGTCACATCATTTGCAAATAAGTGCAGTACATGCCAGCCTCTAATTTCTAGCACAAAAAAAAAAAAAAAAAAAGCCAGCTTCCTGCAGAGATCTACTGGTGTGCCGGGCCCTGCCTCTAGGATAATCAACAGAGCCACTGATAAATGCACAATTTCCTTTACAGGCGCAGGCAGTTTGTTTATACACTTACGCAGGTTCTACGGTTCAAACAGGCACTCGAAAGCATACTGTAGAGCACACTGTGCCTTCGGGTGAGTGGAGAGGCTTTGTGCACACAGCAGTCATCCTCCCATGCCTACGTCTGCAGGGATTGAAGGATGGCAAGAGGCAGCTAAATGAGATCAGTGTAATCTCGCGGGCTAAGGGGCGCTGGGGCTTTTGGTGAGTCTGTCGTGGCTGGAGCGGGAGACGGGGCAGAGCAAACGGCACGGCTGTTAACTCTGCAGCCGCGGCCGCTGCGCGTACCCCACATAGAGCAGAGCACGGACAACAGCGCCGTTTAGGCAGCTTTGGTATTTGAAGAAACGGAGCTCTCCGTCTGGCTGCAAAGCGGCACGACAGGGCCAGTTTGCCGTCCCACCTGCAGAACCCACCACCCCTAGGCGCAGCACCACCTCTCAGCTGGGGAAGCCACAGGCAGCTTTCCTTCTATTTTCATTTCCAACGCACAAAAGCTGTGATTTTGAAATAAATACTAACATATCAGCAGTTTCAGTAGCTTTTCTTGAAGTTTGCATAGAACTAAAAGTATCCTAACAGTCTAATGCCAACTGGGGTTTGTTTAAATTAGATTAAAAGAACACAACAAGATTTGTCTCATGTATTTTCCACTGAAGTACCTGGTACTATCATGCATTGCTACTGTTCTTTTTCTACAATGACATCTATTCTGACTGCCTGATGAAAGGTCTGCATATATATGTCGATATGATTTTCTCTATACACTCGTAAGATGCTTAGATTTACATGTTTTTATTTGAGGTTAATGTTTTGAGGAACAGAAATCACTATTTACTGTTCTCTCCAACTCCTTTAATACATCTTATTCAAATGGCAGTACAAAATAAAGCCATCTCTCTCTTAACAACTATACTTGACCACATTCATGTTACTTTAGATTAAATAAAACATAGCTATTAGTTCTTAAAGCACATCAACACTGTGTATTTGACAGTAGACAAATGCCTGCATTATGGTATTCAGAAAAGAAAAATATCTACTCATATACACAAATACACAAAACTATGTATATGTCAGACATAAAACGCACACATTTTATCTTTCCTAGGGTATTTTCCATAGCAGCGTTTAGTAAACTGGACATTTGTCCTCTGCCATTTTTTTAAACTGCAATCGCAGTGCCACTCCTAGCACTTGTCCTGCTCACTTCTCTTATTTCACCTACCGGAAGAGTTATTCTTGCTTATTTYATTTCATTTGACAAAGATCTCACCTTGTGTCAATCATATTTTAGTAACAATTGGTTTTGAAGACACGTTCATCTTTTGACAGATAATCTGTCCTTACTTATAACTCATATCAATAGATTTGGGCAATTCTGACACAGTCTATAAATCATCAACCTGTCTCTGCCTGAATTTCTTGCAATAACTAGACTGCTCCACTGAGGTCAGTAAAGGTTGCCACTGCCAGCGTTATCTATCTTCCAAGTTTGTTCTCCCCTCCACCTTTTCGGTTCCTTTTTTGTTTTCCCCAGGCAAACATCCTTCTACTTATTCCAGCAGGTTATTTGTTCCATATCCATAACCAAGTCCATTAGACTTTCGTGTGGCCAGGAATGCCCCCCCAGGTTGTGCTTTGCGATGGCACTAACCAACTGCATGCCCTTCACTTCGGTTGTTCTCCAAATCCCAGTGCAAACCATAGGGATTGAGCAGCAGAGAAGACTGCAATGTACGGAAGATGAGTGGTAACATCATGGAGTCATGGTCCAGTTTTTTGTTTGCAAGGAAGTAACTCATGGTTATGGGTTAGGGGAAGTAATAAAGAAGGTTTTATTTAGTCTTAGTGAAAATTTTGATGCTATGGACTTCTCATCAGCAAGTCAGGAAAACAAAGCCCAGATGAAGCATGGTGAGCTCACTGAAAGACTGCCCTTAAAGAGTAGTTAGTGATTACTGCTAGCCATAAACAGCCTTCACAGGATGCTAGAGAGAAGCACATGGGAGTTACAAGTCTGGGCTATGTTAATATTCAGTACGTTCAATAGTGACTTGAATAGCAGAATCAAAATCAGGCTTCCTAGATATGAAGATGTAATCGAACTAGCAAAGGACACCAACATCTTAAAAGACAGGCTTAAAACTCAAAACATTCTCAATGATTTAGAAAAAATGGTGATTCAAAAATATTGGATGAAATTTGGTAAGAACATGTGCAAAGTTCTACTCGTTAGAAAAAGCTACTGTGCAAATGCAGATGAGAAACAACTGTGTGGTAGCGTAATTCCTTGGAAAAGGATCTTGGGATTGTAGCTGTTCACAAACTAAAACCAGATCAACAATGTCATATGGCTGTAAAAAAGGCAAATGTCCAACTGGGATGCAAAAATAGGAATATCAAATTCCAATTTCTGCCAGACAATCCTTCCATATTAGTGCCCGTGAGTCTCAGATGGAGCAATATATTTCAGGGAAGACATGGTATCATGTAGGGACTCCAGGAGGGGATGACAAGAGTCAGTCAAGTTCTAGAAACGGTGAGCAAGGGAGCGGGATTGAAGAAAATGAGATCTTACAACCTAGTAAACATTGACAGGAAGCATGACAGCCTCAGCTGATACAAGCAAAAGCAATCACCTCTCTTCACTTAGGACAAGTTAAAGGCTTTGTAAGTAGTAATGAGGTCAGCAGAGATATGACATGAGTAAAAGTTAAAATAGTGAAGCTACCTAGTGATAAGGAAAGAGTAATCCTACAAAAGATCAGAAAAGTGTGATTCTCAAAGTCTGACTGTCTTTCAACTGTCTTTGTTTTAGCTGTTTGCCTGTAAATAGATTTAATTCAGCCTAAGATCCTACAGAAAGACAGTACATTGCTGCTTTAGTGTGTCCTCTTCCATAGCCATTTTAAATGTTCCCATTACACAGTGAGACAGGCTTTACATCCCAAACCCATCAGTCAATAAATAAAATATTGTCTTAATCCAATATTTTTCTATAACAGAAGTATAATAGTATCAAAGACATATAAATCAGTATGAAACAGACTCTTGCAATCAAAGCATACAGCACAGGAGCAGATGTGTCATCCTTCAGGTACAGGTGTGTATCCCTCAGCTACAAGGGTGGCCTAAATCAAGCTCACTTCAACTCTAGGGTTGAAGTCGTGCTTCTACGGTGCTTCAACCCTGACTGGCAAAATGAACGTGTCATGAGCATTAATGAACGGCAGTTTTATCAGTGCCAAAATCCTACCTGAGGACAGCACGACCAGAATCGCAGCCTCAGCTCCTTCACTAGGAAGGATTTAGCAATCTACAAAGGAAAGTCTCTTGAATCCGGGACTGCACTTCTTCCCCTCGTGTTCACGGTATTTGAGCCATTTCCCTTCCATCTACCTTCCACAAAGCTCTGGCACAACAGAAACCGCTTCGTACTGTGGTTTTCAGCTGTCATTCACTCATCAGCAATCTATCTTCCGTGTGTCTCTCCCAGGCAAGATACAATCTATTAAAAATTTTGGCAACTTTTTATGTGCTGCTTTTTTGCTGTCTTTACCTGAGGGAGCTTTAAGGGAATCTTTTTTTAGCTGATTTGTGTTTGTTTGGCCAATACAAAACAGTTTTCTCCGTTTTCTTCTATAATTTGTTTCATCGGTATCAGTTTGATCTTTTTGAGAAAAAGATATCCAAACATTGCAAATATTTGGTCTATATATTATAATCTTTAAACCTCGTTGCAAAGCCATTCTGGTTTCCTCTGTAGCTTTTGGAAATATCCTCATTTATCCATTCATGTTGCTATTTTGAAATAAATTACAACAGCTAAATAAGACCAAAGTCCTTGCCTAGAATTATCTTTAGCAATGCAATTAACTGATGTTTTAACTAATGTTTATAAAATACTTTCATCTAAGGATCTTAAACACTGCTATAACTGTTATCTCCTAAGCTGCATCCCAGATGCACGGCAGTGTATATCCTGAATGACAGACTGCTTTGAAGTCAGGAAACTGCACCACAAAGTCATGGCTTAGGGATGTTTTTGACAAATAATTGTTGTTTTGCTAAAACTCTTCTAAGTCACTCTGGGAGAGCACAAGTCTCTGTGTTTCTATTATTCTTGGTTCATATTTTATTTAGGGCAAGATGAGCTTGTCACTCGCTCATCTCCACTTCTGACTCCCCTGCTAATGTCCTTCAGTTTGACTACGGAAACTCCCCCACAAACAGCATAACTTTTTTTCTGCTTCATTTATATACAAATCTTTTGATATTTACTTCATTGCAAACATATCCAACTCATTCTTACACTTGTACATGATATTTTTCAGCTATGCTGGTTAAAATACACATTTTCTTTCTGCTGTAAGAGATAGTTTAGGTACGACACGTCTACTAAGATTTTTTTCACTGTAGAGGAGATACTGYCCTTTCCCCCGTGACCATTTTAACCTCAGCTGGGCGACACTGTCTGAAGAAGAAACRGCAATACGCATAATGCAATTACTTGCAGAACAGCAGGGATAACTTGAAAAACTGAAGTGATTAAGGTCATGTAACCCAGTACCAGACAGTACAACATACACGTTCATAGTCTCTTACAGACTCGCACCTCCCTCTAACTGCACCAACACATTTGATCAGTGACCGACCAGAACTCAAATTATTTTTAACTGATGTATCATGCAGTAGAAATCAGATTAGAACAGCACAGCAAGAAAAGTAATGAACAGAAACCTAAAGGGCATTTGTTAGAAGCAGGCTATGTGATCTGCTCGTGCAGGATTTAGCCCCTCGGCTCTCCCAGCTGGTGAACGCCGTTCGGATGAGCCCTGAGGAGCAGCGCCAGCGGAGACGCTCGGGAGGTGCTTTACCGGGCTGGGGACGCACACAAACTTACCAACTCTGCTCAAAGCATTATTGCTCTTTTAGAGACTCATTTGAAGGAGCAGAGGACAWCTTTCCAGATTCAGGATAAAGCCTGCTGTAACACAGGCTCTGCTCAGCTGCCTGCCAAATCTGTGATGCTGACACTAGGGTACTTCCCTTTCCAAGTGCACCATTTGGATTACCTCCAAAATTAACAACAAACAACTTATCAAACAACAAATTTAAAACGAAAGTAAGGAAATGCTTGTTTACACAAGGTATCATTGCTTTGGAACGCGTGCAAGCCAGGGGAATACAGGCAGCTTAACAGGGGATTAGGAAATTCATAGGGGAAGGTGCCCCAGGGCCTCTGGGACCCAGTGCTCCGGGCTGAGCCTGAAGCTAGATGAGTGCGAGAAGCCAGGAGGGGAAACTCAGAGGAAAGATGACTCTAGTCGCTGTTTCTGCCTTTCGTTTTATGAGATCTGTGATGAAGCAACAGACTTCTACAGATTTACTTAGGGCTCTTTGAATTAAGGACCCTGTACGTACTGGGTAACAGTTACCAGTGAGGCTACTGTTATTACTATTGCCACGGAAATTTCAGCGTAAAAGTATTCAATAAAATAAATAAAAAAGAGCCTGCCTTAATACAGCCAAGGTTTATACAGAGAGATCTCCCATTGCACCACCTACACGAACATACTCCGCCGAGCAGCAGATTGCAGGAATCAGAGAGGCTGGATCCAAGGTTTGAACAGCGACTCTGACGGGCCCCGCAGAGCGCAGCCCGCTGCGCTGCAAACACCTGGCTGCCTTCGTCTCCCGAAGGAGACGGGAAAAGGCCCATGAGAACATGCTCACGAGCAAAACGGTTTTGGACTTGAACAGAGGCTTCTACACCTGCTGCGTGTGTCAGGTTATTGGCACCTGCCTGCTCTGTAACGAAAGCTGTGGTCAACAAATCTCTGCGCAAGAGAAGGGCGATCTCCACATTCCCACCAGCTAGAAGGAACGCAGCACAGCACAGGATACTGCTCACGTTTGCATCGTTTTTCTCATTTTTACTGTGCTCCCTGGGTAACCTTTTGACCTCTTCCACCCTAAGTACCAGCACTAACAGTATCAAAGATACCGAAACTTCCCTGGGATTTTCTAAATTACTACTCTGCAGTAACAAGATCAGTTCGTAGCCATGGTGCCTTAGTTCCACCACTTCAAACTGTTTCTTTTTAAGAAGCGGCTGGCCCAGCCACAGCCATCACCGTCCTGCAACCAAAGGGCCCGGACAATATTGCGCGTGTTGGCGCAACGCTGCTTCTTGCTTACGGTACGTCCTGAGGGACCATTTCGCTACAGAGCTAGCTCAGCTAGGTCAACGTATTATACTTGGCTTATGAAAACCACTGAATAAGTTTTGGGCCAGTCCTGCAAACAGCACCGACCTCCAGACTCAGTGGGAGCAAGACTGCATCTGGTAATAGAGATTTGCAGGGATTGGCCCACTGTTTCAAAGTAAAATGTTTTTTTTTAAGCTATTTGTTATTTAATCAAGGCTATTTACCTTAGAATGATTAGCTATTTATTTAAATCTTGTGAATACAGCTATTATTCTTCAAGCAATCGTGAAAAAAATAGGTAAGCTATCTGGTTCCTGTAAATAATATATTAATTAAATTTTCTTCACACAAAATAATTAATTCAGAACAGTAATGCTGCATTCCAAAGCAATTCATAATAAAATATGCTCTAATCATAAATCCAAAACTCATATTTTTGAAATTTGTGTTGGCTTTTGGATAGATTAGAATAAAAGCAAAGTTTGTACATTTTAATAATGCAGTTGTGAATTAAAGCCGTAACGCCCAGCTGAGAACTAACCACAATGTATAATTCCACATAAAAGCTAATTGACAATTGATCTTTTTAAACGCAAGGAATTCATTGTGATTATCACCGTTACAAAGAAACCCAGTGGAATTAAAACAGATTTATCACTAATTGAACATTTCCGCAAACACGAGCCCTGCCGAGGAGAACGCAAAGCAGTCGGGGCGCAGCCG
>NW_028186150.1:3399527-3450641 GCF_003343005.1 Rhea americana
GCCAGCTCCCGCCGGTTGCACGGGGCCGAGAGCCGAAACCCCCACCGGCAAAGCCGCCCGGGGCCCGAGGCCGTGCGCTGCATCCTCGCGTGCAAACACGTCGACCAGGAGATAGGTGTGAGAACGAAACACAAAAAGCGAGCAATAACCAACTCCACTTYTAAAAATCGGAAAGAGTAACTTAAAGAACGCAGTTATGCAGCAATGSCAGCCTCGGTGTGCAAGTCTAGGACCGCGGGCTGAACGCGCACCGGGAAGCCCCCACGCCGGTCCGGCGGGAATGCAAAATGGCAGTAACACAAAAGACTAATAATTCATTTATTGCGCCATATTGCCCGTGCTGGGGAACTGCCTTCGATGTGAACACAACTAAATAATCCATACTGCTTTCCCTTCTCTGCACGTAGTTTTGCGTCTGTCACTGCATCTGGAGAGAATGATCCCTAGTTTAAATCTATGATTTATGGCAAATAGCGTGAAATGCTTAAAAAAAAATTAAACAAAAGCAAAATAATACAATGCAATATGGATTTTACTGTCAGAAAATAGTAGTGAAGGCAGCAGTTTATTAAGTTTAGATAAAAGGAAGTTAAACACTGAATAAAACTTCTACCTGTGTAGAATCATCTTAGATATTTAACACTATCAATCACCATATTTCAGGGATCAAACAATTACCAAATGAATTTGGGAGAACAGTGTTTTTCTTTACCTGGTAAAAGAAAAAAATTCGCCCAAGTAACTTTAACATTTCCTACTGCAGGACGCAGCTGCTCAGGCAGCCTTACTGCACCCCTTACCGGCACCCCGACCTCGCCAGAAGTACGCCRCGGTCATTTACAGTCGACACGTGAAAATCTTGGGTTTCCATTAAGCTGGGTGCCTAATTACATACAGTTATTATGTCTGCGTGTGTTCATGCACACACATACCTATAGTTAGCAAAGTCATTTAACACAAGCATGGCTGTATAAATACAGATACAAATCCTAGGTACAAATCTTACAAATCTTATCCGCTGTCTTAATTTGTGGATATGGTTGTGTATTTCTACAGGAGGATTTCTAATCTCTTGAAAACTCAGAGCAGCTCTGYCACGGAATTGCACACGTGACCGCCTGCACTCACACTTCCACACTCAGATTTTGTTTTTATCGTTTCTTGTAGCTTTTKGGGGGGGGCTATAATTAGAGTTAATCACATTTCAAAGCACCAAGATAATTATCTCCATGTCAGATTAGCTATTTTCAAATGAAAGACCATTGTTGCTTAATTTTCCCCATCTTGAAAGCAAAGCACTGATCCTCAGATCTTTTACGTTATTTCTTTGTGAATATCAGATTATGATAAGCTGCTTTCTGAACCACTGCTTGAATGCAATTTATTTTACATAGCTTTGCATAATAAATGGCATTTTAGATAACATATTCAAAGGGCAGATAGTAATTCTCTGAAGATTTCATTAAATCACCCTTTTCATGTTAAATTAATGTATCAAGTTAATTTTGAAATAAACAAACCAAGATACAGAACTCTTTTGTGATAAATATGCACTGCTTAATTTCATCACGTAGCTTTACATTTTAAGTCTCTGAATATTTCTGTGCGTCTCCAGAGATGTACATTTCTATATATTTAGCATGAACACACAACGGATACAATTTATACACCAATACCTCCGTATCACATCACAGACAACTTTCTCTTCATGCTAGTCATTAGTTTGTATGTTTGCATCCTCTTCTTAGAAGTCAGTTCTAAACAAATTAATGGGAAAAACAGAAGGATAATCATCAGTTTTCACAAATGGGAACTAAAGGCACAAAATGCCACTGCGCAAGAGCAGAACAGCCAGCACCAGCGAGAGCAGAACCCCGATTTCCTCCTCCCCTCCTCCCACCTAATTAAACGCATGGGCTGCTCCGAAACTGCCTCACCCAAAATACTCCAGGATGGAAAACAGCTCAACTAACTTCTGAGCCTGAGTTTCAGAAAAYGGTCAGCTGTAAGTGCACGAACTCAAATCAAAGCGTATCGCCACCGCCACTTCCCCGTCCCGAGCGCTCCAAGTCGCTCCCCGCGGACCGCACACCTCCTCCTTTCGGGGTGGCCCAYGGGTAAACAGAAGCAACCCTCACCTGATCTGCAGTTAGAAACAGCAACTAACGCAGCAGCAGCTTTAATAACAGGCAAATTTCAGTGGGCTTCATTTGTTCAAAATAAGCTGACGGTTCAGCACTGGTTACTTACTAAGGCTCTTTGCGAGAAGAAAGATTTGACTTGAGATTTGAGAACCACCAAGTACCTYTGACAGCCATCACAAATTGTTATTATTACTGTAACAAGATGGTTGGATGCAAGTTTTTCTTCATTCCTTGGTAATAATATTTGATACTATATTTAAAGGATACAAAAATGCATTAAAGAACTAATATTTCATGCCAATTTATGCAAGGGTAATGTTGGAATTAGTGCTCTTTGATGTTTTCTTCTGATAAGGTTGTAAAACATTCTTGGGGCTTACTTCAATCTTTTTTTTATATATATATCTTCTTCTTCAAAAAAAAACAAAACAGAGTCCTACTAGGCTAGAATAAATTATTTCTTCAGTTTTTCAGCATGTAGTACAAACTGGGGAAGGAAAATCTAAGCTGAACTCTGATGTGGATAGTCATGTTTTCAACTAAAAATGAATTATTTCATAGGGTTGTAGCTGAAATGTTTCCAGTGACATCTYTACAGAAAGCAAGAGTGATATTTGCCTATACTTGTGGAATTATTTTTCTGGCTCTGGAACAAAATGCTAGATTGGGTCTTAGTAGATAGAGGGTGTAGGAAAGCTCCCCTTCCTCGCCTATCTGTCCTCCTGCAGCTGAGCCTACCAGAGTCTAGTCTGCCAGTCCCACCAGCTTCAGCCTGGCTGGGGATAGGAGGATGCCAGCATATCACCAGCAGCATAAGGAGGAAGGGGAGCCTGAATCAGATCCTCTGAGGACTTATTTATTCTTTATTTATTTTTCCTTTCTTTTTTAATTTATTTATTCTCTTGTTCTTTATTTATTTATTCTTTGTTCTCCCATAGTCTAATGGCCTCTTAATAGCTGATATATTACTAAAATTGTTCATTTCACTTTGCTTTTCTGGGTGACATTCATGGTGCTGCATGGATGCTCATCTCACTAACGCCTGCAGGGAACCCCTACTGGATAGATCCCCCCCACACTCACGTGCCAATCTGCTGAGATCTGGGCATTTTCAGCTGTATTAAAAATAGCCATGAGTTTCATGACTAATTGCTCTACATTAACATAACAAAGCTGCATTATTGCTCCACGTAAATTGCATTAGTGAAAGTTCAGTGAACTTTGTTAAAGGAGAGGAACAGAGCAGAGCAAAGACATCTTACACGTCTTAATAGGATAGGCACACAAAAGCTATGAAGCTCTTTCAGGAACAAATATAATTAGCATTACAATAGACTGCAGTCCTCCATGAGAAATGAATCAAAACGTGCTTAATTTTAAGTATGGACTTAAGCCTCACTAAATCCAAGAGTACTAGAGCTGACCAAATTCACACAGTCAATAACGAACAACTCAGTATAAGCTAAACATTGCTGAAAATGAAGAACCTGCTCAAATGCCTCATTGACTCAGCCTAAATCAATGCATACGGGGAGCTCCCAACTGACGACACCTTTGTTTTTTACACAGATAGCTGTACTTGTGCACAGATACACAAGTACTTGCCAAATTATATTTMTTTCTAGTAGCAAGATGTGTGCACTCATAATAAGGTTTGCAAAACTAGCTTGTTCTCCATCCTCCACGTACTGAAGCAGATGGTTGAGTACACCTACGGGAGTATGGTTTAGTCGCATAAACCCTAAAGGGGATTTAGGCCACCCCTTCACTAAGATTCATTTTCAGAGGTTTACAGTTGTCTCTTTTGATTATRAAAGGTCATTATTTATGTGAACAAAGAAGAAGAAGGAAGAGCAGATAGTCAAAGGAAGATCAAGGAAGTATATATGCTCAGAAGGAAACAGGTCCAGAGCTGCATCCAGTTGCGAGCACCCACGTTTCTCAAAGGGCTGAAAATCTGATGATAGGTTGCATGTGCAATTGAGCAACACAAATACCTTATTCTGAGCTGCACTAAGGGCCCAGACTGCACTTTTGAAAAAAAAAATCTTTTTTTGAATACACAATTTTGAGGGTCATTGCCCATAAATTGCTGAAAATACTCTCGCTGAGAATCTAGACTGATTTGTTTGGCCACGAGTTTCTATTTYGTAGTGCAGGATAAGGCCTGTTTGCTGCTATTGCCCATCACAGCCTCTGTTGTTATCATCCGTTTCTCCATTCTCCCGCAGCACACTGCGCTGGGCTCAGGCCGGAGAGATTTACTCCGAGCCGCTGCGTGCTGCTGTGCTGCGACGCTGCCTTGCCTCCCCCGGCAGCGCACGCACGGAGGAGGGCTGTGCCACTGACCGCTTCCTAATCCTACCGYAACGTAGCCTCTGGAAAAGTCCTTACGCTGAGCCTCAGCTTACGGTCTAATTCTCCTTTTGAAGGGCTGGGTTAATTTCCGCCAACTTCTGCCTCCTCCCATCAGCCGAAGCGCAGGGGTCGAGTGCAGGGCAGCGAGGGGACGAGGGTGCTGCCGGCCTCCAGGAACCCCGGCCAGGGCCGCGGGGCCCAGCAGCGGGCACCGGCTCACGCACCACGTCCTGGCCGCACGGGCAGCCCTAAGACAGCCCGGCTGAGCAGGCTACGTTTTTAGGATAAGCAGAATTTTCTGTGGTATTTAAGTTTTTTAAAAACTGTAAACCTTCTTTTCTATATTTAGAGCAACCAGGGCTAATTTTGGCTATTATCAGAAGCACCTCAGGGGTTGCTAATGCATTGGAAGCACCTTTCCGATAAGCTAATGTAAATAGCCATAGCAATAATCAATAAGCATTATCCTACTCTGTGATGTGAAAGGGGATCATTTCATTATGCCAATTTAAAATAAAAAAATCAATCTACATTAAAACACTACATGAAGGTGCATTGCTATGTGCAGAAGAATCTGGGGTACATTATACCACGATAGGAAAGGGAAATAGTTACAGCATATGCTGCTCACCAAAAGCAATCAGTATTTCATGACAATCATCAAGATAGGCTTAGYAGAATGAGCAGCATTAAAAGTCAATATATATTACAAGGAAGTTGGGGGCTTTATTAAAGCAAAACATACATGCAGAGGGGTGCATACATTACACAGTGACCAGCTAATGCTTCCTGGGCAAATATTTTTAACAGAGCTTTAATTAATTTCCCTGTTAAAGTGTGCAAAGCTCTAGCCAAGAAASCATCCTCTTCTATATCAGTTTAAATAACACATTTCCTCTATCTAGTTCATCTGGTAACTCCAAATTAATACTCTATTGCCACTATGAAAATAAAAATTAATCACATTGTTTAGTAGAAAAGACATTTAAAAACAAAGCAGCTATAATAAAATGAAAAAATTGCTTGGAAAGTCGGATGAAAGTGCTAGTGTTCCTACTTTCATTTGTTACACTTGTTCAACAAAATCAGCCTCTTCCTTTAATTAAACACATTTTATTCTTTTATTGCTRTTGCATAAAGTCCAAAAGACATGAAAGGGAATACATTATTCAGCCATTATACCCTTCTTAGAAGACTGAAAGCACTTAATTTCACCTTGAACCTCACGGTGCTCTAGAGAAAGCGATGACAACGACGGTCACCAATACCAGCGATCCGTGAGCCGGCGCTGTGCTTCAGCGGCGACAGCCCCCCGGGGGCTCCGGCAGCCCTGGCCCGAGCTCCCCGCGTCCCGCAGCTCGGTCCTTGCTGGCGGCCGGAGCGTGGCTCTCCGGGGCCGCTGGAGCTGAGGTCTCTCAGTCCCGCCAGCCCAGGCTGGATTTCGGCAAGGCCCCGCAACGCGGCCATGCATCAGCTCCAGGGAGTCCTTCATTCACCTAAGACATAGAGGTGCTCCAAGAAATATTTCAGGGTGGGCTTTAACATGTACATAAGCACCGCACTGCACAGGACAGCACTACCGGCTTACAGGACTTCATCTCAGTGCAGTAACTTCTTTATTTTCACTATCTGGAACTCAGTGCTTGCAAGACCTTTCCTTCTCTATTGCTTCTTTCTACACCAAAATCTGGACACTATCGAGTCGTCTCTGTAACGTTCTCTCTGTTTGGGGTGGTATAACCAAAAGTTTCTTACAGAACCTTTCTGCTTTCCTATCAGACTCCGCATTTGCTTTTGCTGGGACACAACAGCACAAGCAAGGGTTCTTCTTTCCAGTAACCCTGCGCATTTTCAGAGCCTCACATATCTGCCGCTTCGTCTCACCAGTGAACGAGGTGCATCCCACACAACCCCTCCAGCACTTTCACCTACACACAGACAGGGCCGGTGTTTGCACAAACGCAAGAAAGCGCATTTTCGCAGTCATATTAGTAATAGATGGGCTGACTGGGAGACATGATAGAAGCAAAAAGAAGAGAAAAAAAATCCAGTCAAATTGTTAGGTCCTGGTTTTGGTTAAAAGAGAATCTCTGAAAACATTCAGATCAATTATAATTTAATCCCCACTGCAATCACTTAAAATTCCAACCAATTAAGTCATTTTATGTGATATGCCTCAAAAAACTTCCTATGTGCATAATTTTCCTCTGCTTATGTTCTCTGGTTCTAAATGCTGCTGCTCTATTGATTACTATAATTCAGCTCTAATTGSACTTTTACCAAAGCACAATGAGCAGATTACAGTTGAGCTTGGAGGAAGCCAAACATCCATTATTAATGCAGCAAGGCTGGCCTTCACTATGTCCATATTATTTACCTCAGGGAGTTTAGGAACCTGCTGAATAATGTTTATTCTTGTAAATTAATCACCACAAAATATTTGTTTCTATTAAGAAAACCAAATAGATTAATAAAATATACTTCCAGCAAATGCAAATCAGCCCTCAAGTGCCGGTAGGGATACACAAAAATCAGAAAYTCTTCCTCAGGAGGAAGCAGAGCTGGTATTTCAGAAGCCTGGGCATCTTCTGTTTCCTTGCTCTAGCAGCATCCAGCAATATGCATTTGCATTAACCATGGTTAATACTGACTCAGCTTGTACTCTAACCTTGCRGCCTGGGCCTATGATTTGGTTGTAAGTTTTATTTTATTTTATTTTTAAGTATATATATCGTTAAGCAAGAAGGAACCTAAACAATTCCCCTGACCTCTTTCTCTCTGGCTACTTCTCCGGCCCACGGAACAGTGTCACTCCTTCGCTGTCTCAGCGCAGCCCCGCGGCCTGGTGCCCAGCCTGCCCAGCTGGCAGTTTTGCAGCCRCACGCACAAGGACAGCCAAGAATTTCAGAGTGAATTTCAGAACAGCCCATCGGAAGATCACATCGCCTACTACGTCTCTCCTCAGTATTTACCTGCCGCTTTGATGGCAGCTTGCATGGTGCACAGACTCTGTGCTTGCTGTGTAGGCAGAGGGGAGTTTCCCTCGGTGAATAAATACTGAACACTGAAGCCCTTGTTTCTGAAATAAAAACATTCAACCAAAGCTAATTCTGTAAATTTCCACTGTTTCATAACCCAGAACTCACTGTACAATAATTAATTAGAAAGCCATTTGCTGAAGGCTGAAAGCATCCATCAGCTTTCCAAAAGCACACATACYACCATCTGTAACATCCACCCAGTTTTTTGGCTCTGAAAATGAGATAATACGTTTAACTCATCGGTGGCCAGAGGTTTGTCAATTTGTTACAGAACCATCAAATGTGAACTCTGTTGCATTGCTCCTTTCAGGATGCAATCCCAGTGTTTGTTGCTATGGTACAGTCTCATCAAAAAAACTGGGGTAAATCCAACAAAATCTGTGCACAATATTCAACTGCTTTCAGCTGCAAGAGCAGTACTCTAGCTTTCTGCTCCATCTGATCAGAGGAGATCAATCAATTCTACTCACAAGTACTCTTTTATCTGCTTCTGCGGTATGTACGATTTTATTTCTTTTAATTCTTTGGAAATAGTACTGGTACAGTCATAATATATGACTATGCATCYGTGATAAAAACTTGGGACTAGATCCTACCTGAGAAAGCAACCAGGTGCTCCCCATACTTTGATTTATCCAGGAACTGATTAGAAACCCTTTGAGTAACACAATCCTTGGGTATGAGGCATCTCGCCAAGGAGAAGCCTGTAAGCCTGCTGGCTCGGGCTTGGATCAGATCCTTCCTCTGGGCACGCCGGCTGCCCCCGAGCCATCTCACTCTCTCCTCACAAAGAGGAGAGCCAAGTTCAGCCATGCAGAACTTCAGCTGTCCCAAGTCCAGGTCACCTACATCCCCTCCRCAAAAGCTGAACATGTTACAGGCTCTCAGAGCTAAGGTGACTCTTGGAGACACCCAGACGCTATTTCAGAGCTATAGCTTTCCAGAATATGATCCTTACTTTGCAGATACAACCTGCACTTGTTCCTATATATGTAATTCTGAAGTCAGCTTTGTTAAAGCCAAATGGAAGTATCCTAGCCAGCAATCTATGTCAGTAAGTACCGTACCCTCCTCATTACATGTATTGATCTTGGGTTATCTGCAAATTTTATCATCAATGATTYTATATTTACTCTAGATTATCTTCAAAAATGCTGAATAGCATTAGTTTCCATACCTAACTCACTAAAACACCCACTCATTGATTCATCATTGACAAATATCTGTCACGATCTAATGGTCCGGCAGTTCCTAAAGCACTGATTCATATTTTAACAATGCTCCACAGTGCTACATTCTCCTAAGAAAACAAAGCTTAACCCATCACTGTCTGGCATCTGTCAGCCAATCCCTTCAGCAGCTATTGACCAATTTYACAGAAATTTTATAGTGTTATAGACTGGAAATGTATTAAGAACCTACAATTTCATGAAAATAAGCAAGCACTTCTAAGGAAGAACATGGTTCAGGATGAACCCAACTCTAATAACCATTGGAGAACTCACACAAGSGATCAAGCTCAAGACACAAATTCCTAGGAAGGCAGGTTGCACTGGCTTGACTGAACACCGCTGAAAACCACTACMCTACTGGGCAGTGCTAAGCTAGTAGATGTCTATTGTACAGTTAAATAGCTATACAGTTACCTTTGTCAACCACATAAAATTCCATATAGAATTCCATATAGCTTGTTTCCACAATCTTGTTGGGATTGATTTCAGACTAATGATTTTATTCAAATCTTCTCTCCTGTGCTTTTTGAATCCCCACACAGTATCCTCCCACAGTCTTCCAGTTGTCAGAATTTTTTGCAGTATGTAAAAGACATTGAAAATCAAGATCAAGCAACCAGAAATTTTTGCCAGATTCATATGTTCATGTGTTCTCTCTTCTTTTTTTTTCTTGCTACTATACTCCCTTCTCACATGAAATATCATTAACTTATTCTGGACATAAACTTTCAACACATTTTTCCTTTTCCAGAATTCTTCTCCATAAGCCTTGAGATATTAGATAAATGTATCTTTGTGTAGCTATAACTTTCCTTTACTGTCAAGAAACAGATATGAAATCCATTCAGATAGGAGAAAAAAATGAAATACTTTTGGTCTTAGCTCAAAGGAGACAAAAGAACAACTGTGGCACACCTGTGATTAAAGAAAAAAGAAAAAGAAAGAAAGAGATATATCTTTGTTTAGGTGTTATGGAAAATGTACCATAAAAATATAATCTTTAAAGACAGCTATAAATATTCACTTCCTTGCATGATGAAAAGTGCCTTTACTGGAAGATACAAGTAACAGCCTGTTATAGGTTGAATAGATATAATGCTATTAATGGCAAATTTCTCTTCCCAAATGAAGTCCTCTCATGCATATTTATCTACATTCAAATAGAAGTATTTCTCATCTTAAAAAAAAAAACATGAACTTTAATAGCAACTTCAGACAATTTGATAGGTTTGTGTTTCCTCAAGTAAACAGCTTCACATTAGCATATGAATGTTATCTATCTTTCAACTTTGCCAGACACTTACTGACCACTTTATTGCATTTTTAATAGCTTATCCATGAGTATTTTATTAAACATTTTTGATCTAGTGTTAGCTTTGATGTCAGCTTGAGAAGGAATCTGGCCTGTCTGCATATCAGTGAGCTAAAAGTTACCTAGAACTACTTTATATCCTTTCTAAATTATAAAAAAATGTCTTACACAGCTAGACTTACCTCTCTATTATAATACAGGTTATAACACCTGAGGAAAACATGGTAACTAATGCAAAGGGCATGAAGATATAATCTGTACTGCATGTAGCTGGACTTACAAATACATGAGAGGGCAAGAGAGGCAGAGGATGATCCCATTGATTATCTTTGAAGATTGAGGGACATTATTTCTTTACATCTGTCTGTTATCTTTGCAATTATTAACAACTATCACATGCCTGACAGCAGAGGGATGGACAAAATCTTTCCTGTGGGGCTCATGAAGAAGACATTGAGGGTGGTGACAACTAATGTCTTTGATGGATACACAGCACCACAAGAGAWTCTGCTCTTCCAGATTCCTGTTCAAAGTGTATATTGAAACACTTCCTAAAGAAGGGAAAATGCAGGGATGAAAAGGTCCTGTTAATTATTCCTCCCAATTTCTTTAAAATTAATTTGATCTCAGTTGACTAACCTAGCAAGCAGAATGGGTTTTGATATGAGAACATCTTTATCATGAATCGAGCAAAGATTCACACTGGACATTCTTATTTCACTAAGTTATTGTTTACTCTCAGATAATATCAAAGTATACATTTTCAAAGGCCTGAAAACACCTCTTTTATTCAGTATTTCCATCAGCTTAAAGTGATTCCTACTATTAAAKGTGTATTTTCTTACATAACACACTTTCTGTGCTATGTTACAAGTCTCAGTTTAAAAAGTCAATAAAAGCGCATCTTTCCCACAAGAAGACACCACACCTAGCAGCTCTAAGTAAACAGATGCCTCAAAAAGGTTGACAATAATTAGATCATCCACTCTACTATAGGAAGAGATTCGCACGCCTTTGTTTTTATACTTGCTACATAGCCCTAGAGCTTTCTTGAATTAATGCCATTATTTGTCATCTGTTTATCAGTTTACTCATGGCTGAAAAGAATTTTGGAGTAAAATAAAGCAACAAGTCCACCACAGTGGACTGAAAGTGTTCACATGAGTGCTTAAGTTCCTAGTTTACACAGGACAAACAGGAATTTCAGAAGAAAATCTAGAGTTGGTATGTCCTGGTAACTCTATTCTAACTTTGGATAAGATGCCAATTGTGGTTTGTTTGGAGTCTGTCGCACTTGCCAACTCACCTTTCCACTAAATACTCCTTCGTAGCTAGGTTCAGCACTGGTCTAGAGGTTAAGACCACCAAGATGTAGATCAGACAGTTCCCTAATGTGGAATTTTATACTTAGCTGCCCCATGCTGTCCTTTAAATTGGCAAATTCAAGGCTACAACATAATAGAAATGCTTGCTGTTTTCTCAGTTAGCTCTGTGCATCTGAGCATCCTGGGAGATAYGCAGGGTGCTCAGCCCTCGTTGCTGTCACTAGCTCATTTTAACTTTATCTCATCAAAAATAGCTCCCTGGTGCAACAGAAGGGAAGAATGATATGGCTAAAAGTCCTCTACAGTGACTGTAATTACGTCTGCCACTGTCTGAACTATTATTTTCATTACTTTAGGAATTAAATTTCAGCATAAATTATTATAATGCAGAAGTCTGGCAATCATGATCTTAGSCTAAGTGCCTGAACCAGGTTTTACTTGTGTTGTGCCTTCTGGGCCACCGAAGAAAAAGAAACTCAGGTATTGTTTCCATTTGGAAGAGGAACTGTGATGCTGCCAAATGCTTCTATAATTGAATCCTGTTTATCCATCAAGCAGATAGCTGCCCTGCCCCTGCTCTGCAGCCCACTGGTGCCCAGCCCAGCGCGGTCCCTCAGGTGGGCTCTGCCTGTGCTTGCCCAGCCTCCCRCTGCTCCTCCTCACCTTCCTCTCCAGCACACCTCAACTGAGTAAAAGCCAGTGAAATCCTCACGCTCCACACGTACTTTACCAGCGCCTTTGTCTGAAAGGGGACGTGCGCCAGCGTTTAGGCTGAGCATGGCAAGCATTAGCTACTTGACACTATAGAACAGCACAACCTTCAACCATTTTTGAGGGAGAAAGCAGGTATTCCCAATCCATAACTGTTTTCTCAAGTCCCAGGAGAATTGAACAAGAGCCGAAGCAGGCAGGTCTCCAACCAAAGGCTTCAGCAAAGCACACACACAGTAGGTAGCATGCGTATATGAAATATATAATATATATTCTATATAATAACAACAATAATACATCCAAGGCTTTACCTACGATTTGTTAACATTTCGGGTACCTAGGACCCACTTTGCGTTACTTGTGTTCTGTTCCAAGACCACCAGTATTATGTGTTGGTTGGAAAGCATGTAAAATAATTTTTGTATAGTTGATGTTATTTTTCTCCAGAGTGTGACTCTACAGCTCTTACCAGCATTGTTGGACAACACCGTCATCACCATCAGTTAACAGTTTAGCTCAGTTGGTTAGAGCATGGTGCTAATAATGCCAAGGTTGTGGGTTCAATCCCCATATGGGCCAGTTGTTTCCCTGCTGAGCAGGGGGGTTGGACTAGATGATCTCCAGAGGTCCCTTCCAACCTTACTGATTCTATTGTATGATCAGTTCACAGTTCTCCCTACAACATGCAGSTGGCAAGGAAAACAAACCACACTTGGAGAGAACAAAACAAATCTTCACCTTTCACAGCTGGGTCTTGTCCAGTAGATCTGATTAACAGGTTTGGCAAGCACGCTACCAGAAAGAAACACACACCGTACACTGCAGTGCTAGTCTATAACTTTATCTTAATATAAATCATGAGACTGCTTACAGATATTCAGACAAGGATATATACTCCTAGTTTTCTGTCCAGACCGTCTTTCAGATGAGCATTAAAATAATGGCTGTTCTACAAATAATCCCAGCATCCCAACGCCCCTGAACTCGAGAATGAAATCCAGCCTGATGCCGAGGATCTGAGCTGAAACTCTCACGTCCAAAATGGTACCAAGTCCTCGTACTTGCATCAAGCCCTTTTCCCAAGACAGTACATCAATATGCAATCTTAGATGTCTATCATTGCTTAATGCAGTTCTTTCAAAACCCATCTCCAACCACATTATATTTGTGGGCCAATTTTCTATTTTGCTTTTGTGCTTCACAAAAGGAACAGCTATATTTCAACAATAGTTGAAGAAACTCCTTTATGTATGTTGTATACAAAGCAATATGGCATCCTGGGCAAATTATTTTTCATAAGCTTACATTTAAAATGTAATTTTGAATCATTTTCCATCACAAAATGCAGCAGAGACTGGCATTGTCCCATCTCTAATAATTTTTATATGTTTGGGTCCTCTTCCAATTCTGTTACATTAATTCCCAGATATATTTTTCTTATTTAGCAGATGGATCTTTATCAGCATAAGTAATAAAGCCAAGTCTGGGCATACCAATCCTTTTAATCTAGGCACTGCCTCGATTTGCATCTTTGTAGGTGAGCCCTGCCTCTGAATTCGCGTGAGGCCGGTTAACCCTAAYGCCATAGGACCTTCTCTTTTTCCTTCACTCTTGCATGGGAAGAATGTTATGGTCTTGCCGGGACCGAAGGCAGCTCTCCATCGTCAGCACGCCTCTCCTTTTGGAGGGGTACTAGCAGAACCATTTTCTTTTCCCAGAAACCTTTACCTTTTACTCATGGGCCCCTGGCCCATGGAACTGAGCTTTTCCACCTACATCTAGTTCTTGTCTGCTTAGCTCTACTGGACCCTTTGGCAGGTCCGGCCAGACCTGCTCGCAGACCCGCTGGCTCCAGAACCTCTCTGGCAAGCAGCTGCTGGCAGCATCTGCTCCTGCTGCCCGCACGTCCCCAGCTCTGCCCATGCAGGCATCAACTAGCACACGTGCCTGAGGGACTACCTATAGGTTTCATGAAAATCTCCAGAGGCTACATGCCTTTGGCTGTTTATTTTTCCTTCTCTGCCCTGTCTGCACTCTGCTGCCTGCAGCCACCCCGGTAAGCTGGCAACTCCTGCAGAGGGAAAGAATTTTCAGTGGAAATCATGTCTCTTTAATAACACTTAGCAGCACGGCATAAATACTTGGAAAAACACAGAAGAAGCATTTACAGTAGCTGCATATCATAAGAGAGATTTACAGGCCTATTAAAAATTATTAAGCTTTACTTTTTCAGTGACAAAGCTGCCTTCCTAAACTGCTCTTGACAACTTCATATCTGGAGCCTGTAGGATGTTTATTTTCACATTTTCAAAATGTCATATTTCTTTCACTTTTAAATTCTATTTTTATTTTATTCTTTAAAACAGCAGTTCCTAATTCTACTGACCTAGTAATTCAGTTTAAAAATATGTACATCTTTGCCTCTGTAGGTGGCAAGCCAGGAGGCGAGACRACAGTGCCAGGCATTTTCCTGCTGGCTGTAACGCTGCATCTCACCCTCTCACTTCTTACTACGGCATCATAATCTCAAATTTTGCTTTAGTTGATTAAACTAATAAAACCACCTGCAATTGTTTCCATTTAAGTTCTTTGTGTTTTGTATTACAATACAACAAGTAGGAATTGTGGCTGCTCTGATGCAGGAACCATAAATGACGTGGCTGGATGAAGAAAGTTAAAATTCAGGAGCAGTTTCACAATTTCATTTTAATTTGCTCAAAGTCAAAAAGAGGGGAAGAAAWCAGAATTTTCAAGTTTTGAGCTGAAGTGAGACTTAAGTCATCTAACTCTCCAAGTTTCATGTACATTTGTCTGGGAATAAATCAGATCAGAATTTCTCAGTATAGAAAGACCTCCGGAAGCCCTGACAGAGGTAGTCCTTTTGTGTGAAACAGGCTTTTCAATGTAATTTTGTTTGTTGTTTAAAGTAAGCTAGGTTTAACTGGAATCTATTACTTGCTTCCATAACTGAATAATAAATCACAACACAGTTGCCAAGAGAAGGATTGTTTCTATTTCTAAAGAGGAGACCAAAGTTCTGTATTTGTGGTGTAGGGCACAACTCAGGGCACACGTAAAYACTTCTGATCATCACATCCATCAAGTCTTCAGTGATCGACAGATATTTTAGGATATAGCCAGCAGTTATACTCAAACTATGCTAATGAATTAAACACAAGGCTGTGCAAGAGCATATCATAATGTACRTGAAATAACAGGCAAAATCTCTGTGGTAAAACAAAATGAGAAAAATGATTTATTCAGGTTAATCCTAGATAAACCAGATAAATTTTTCAACATACCCCAGCRGGATATGACCTGACAGTTTCAAGTTTTCCCTCAGACTTTCATCTCTGAGATGCCCCCTCACTGTGCAATCTAACCTGCTGAGACTATTTGGCAATGCCAGCAAATCGTCACTGACCACGAAAGTAACTACAACGCAGCACCATCCCCAGCATCACCCGCTGTTTGCCATTGGTTACGGCAGAGAGGATGCTGCAGAGGGAACTGCTGCAATACAGCACTGGAGTTTGGAAGCAGMACAGCAGTGATTTGCAAGACACTTTGCTATTAAACAACTAGGTGTGACCAATGCCATAGCTTTTATGGAGCTGAATATCACCTCACACTGAACGAAGCGGGGGATTGTTCTTTACTGCAACAGCTATTGTTTCCAACTCTAACCCACTGAAAAAACTATCAGGCTAAGATTATCTAGTGTGTGCCCAGCTTTATGAGGCAAGTTCTGCTTTCCCTCTAAAAGTAAAGGAAAAAGCCATTTCTACGAAGGTTTTTTTGTGTGTAGGGAAAACAAGAATAAACTCTTGTTTTTCTAATAGCTAACCTGGGATGATTTAGCATCAATGAAGCAAATGAGACGACTGGCAGGAGCAATGAGCTTTATGGGCATAAACACTATGTGATCAGGTATGGAGCCCTAGGGCTGCATATAATTAATCCCAGTAAAGATACTGAAGCTGCATGGAATTTTGCACATGCATGTTTGCAATATCTACACCCATATTTGTATTTCCTTTCTATACATACACACACACAAATGTATATATAAGTGCTGTAAGATCTAAAGCTGACTGGAAGCTATTTCATGCTAGGTCCTAGGGAATATACCAAGTTGATAAGATCATAGTAGGGAAATATAGAGTAACTATGCTACTGGATGTTGTTAGATCCAAAACACATACTGGCCTGGGTAATATAAGAAAGCATTGCCCAAATCAGAAAGTTTTATGAGATTTTGAGAAATGCAGGAAGTCCTCCCAGAATACTGCCTGGAATTTCCTAGAATGGTGAAAATCATATAGAGAGAACAAAATACCTTATGTTTAGGAATCAGTCACTAAATTCAAAAGTAAAACACAGATAGATGAAAGCTAAGCAAATGACAAATATGAGCCAAAGTTACAACACACGCTGAAGTACAGTTCTGTACAGAGAGCTAGGTATAATGATCTACATACTTGAGAATTTAATCACAAATAGGTTTTCTGTCTTTATAGAGTGAATTTCACTTCCCAAGAATAGTGAAAACAGAGAAAAAAGAAAGAAAACAAAAAACATAAAAGCCATTTGGAAAAAGACAACCTGAAGTCTGTGATAACATGCAAAACGAAGCCATCAGATAATCAGAAGAGGAAAAAAATCTGAAGAGATTTCAAGTATGAGTAGAGGGACCTTAAATACTTTTGCAGTGGACAAAATGTAAATGAAAAAGTAAGAACAAAAGATGCACGTTATTTAAGTTATGAGTCATTTTTCTCCTTTTAATCAATCCCTTTTCCAGTCCTCTCTAAGGTGATTACCTGAGCTATGTTCAATAGCTGAACCACACCTGGAACAAAAACAAACTGCAGCTGCCTGGTGTGAAGTGTACTTGTTTGTCAAGAGCAAATAGCTTTTTAGAAGGTTCGTTCATTAATTGTCCATATTCATGGACACAAGGAATAAATACCACAACAAACATGAGCAATTAATACCTCACAGCACTTTCAGATATGTTATGGTTTTGTTTTCCCTCTACCTGGAATGCACACTCAGTTAAACTCACTTTTCTAGAAACGTGGCAGAATTTGTTGATTGCACATACTGCATCTTTCAAAGTTCAAATTATAATGAGTGATGCAACCATGTTCATCTCAGCCAGCTAAGAGAAAGAGGAGGAACAATTTTTGAGATTTCAGTACTTTTCTGCAATATGAGAGATTCTCTCACAGTGTTGGATATCCCCAGTAGTGACCAAATGGTCCTGAACAATAACTATCTGGGGCCAAACTGAAGCTGGCCCTAAAATGAAATGTTCCCTTTTGCTGGAGAAAGTAGGTGGTTAACAAAGTCTCTCTTTCAGTGTAAATTACATCCTGTCCAGAAAAAAAATAAATAAAGGGGAAACAATGTACATCAACAACACATGATTTAGTGTAATCTACAGCCAAAGAGGGCAAGAAAATGTGTAACAAAGGACTAGAATGGTCTTATTGTATCATACCATGACCAATACATACACCACATGTATTTCAGATAGAGCCATAAAAAACACTTGCACTTGGCTTTGGACTGGTATTTAAATAGGTTAAGTAATAAAATTTAATTAAAAACTACAAGAGGGCCAAATGCAATGAGATCCTGGAGGTGGCACGCAACAGCACGGACTGTCCAGTGCCTGGGGAACAGCATTACAGTCAACTCCTGACTGAAGCATTCAGGCAGTCCCTAGTGAAAGGGGAAGAGCGCAGGGAGAAGCCAAGGCCTTTCAATTCTTTAAGACCTCTGCTTTTTATCCACCTCCTTTTTATCTGAATCAAGTCTTTTTTTTCCTATTCCTACCTTAGGCAGGAATTTATGATCAAATACAGGGCTTTGTAGATAGGTTTTTTTTATTTGCCATGATTTGTTCAATATTAATTACAATAGCAACTACAAAAATAAAAGGGAAAATTTGTCAAACATATTATAATTCTTCTTTATTCTTTCTTACTCTTTCTAAAAAAGCATTCTTTCCAGAATATAGTATCAGATTAATATAGATATGGTATGCCTTAAAATTACAACAGGTAGATATCTTCAAGAGCAGCACAATTCTTCCATTGTCTGCAGCTAGCAGTTAGAAACAGCACAGAAAAGTGCTTTAGCACTTTTTCATAATTCCAGTAATGAAAACTAAACTCATTATAAAACAGCCAAGTGAGATCTACAATGTCAGCACTTTAAGGCAACTTCAGAACACACCAAAAGCCACATAACTTATCCATATCCAGAGTCCCTGAAGAACTAGTGAATGGATAAAACTTCCCAGTTAATCCATTTTCCAGCCAAGTGTCATCAGCAGAGTGAAAGTTTAGTAAATCCAATTCCAGCCATCACAATCAAAACCTTTGCACGTTAAAGCTGGCTTCTTGCATCCATGCATTGGTTCTGGATGTGGTGCTGACCACAAGGGCTGCTCGTGGCTGCATCAGCAACTCACCTCCAGCACGGGGTGAGCCCCGCACRGAAGGAGCACCAGAGCAAAGCATCCAGCTAAAGGAACACAGAAAGAAAGGGAGCATGTAACCTATTTTAAGCTATTTAAAAAGCCAGGACTTCGGTTAAAGTTAGCTGTACAAACTCTCTTTATAATCAATACAGAGCAATATAGAGGTAAGTCTTTTAACATACTTTTAATTAATGGAAATTGGATATTGCTCTCCAAGGTGCTGTCTCAGACCTACCTTTTCTAGGTTGCTTTTGATTCAGCAGGATTAAATTATACTTTATCACTAGAAGTCAGTGCAGTGTATTCTGCTTAGACACGCTACATCTAATTTGACAGGTCAGCTGTCAAATGTTTTCATGCCTGCAAACAGCCATCATGGACCAAGATACAGTTGTGGCACAACAAGCAACAAAAAGAAACTTCAGGCATTTCTGTGGTTTTAGCTGTGTTTTATATGTAGGAGGATGGCAATTTGCCTGGATTATAGACTTTTCACACTGTTCTCATGAGGGTTTAGACTTTATTTGGAGGTGTCCTGACCCACCTTTTGCAGACATGCCCCAGCCCCATGTTACTGCCTACATTTTTAAATTGCCAAAGGAGTGCTGTAAAGGCAACCGAGTTCCAACCTCAGAGACGCAGTCAACGTCGTTCGGAAAAAGGCCACTTAGTTTGCCAGGAGTCACATGTGCAGCCGCTGAAACCAGCCCGGTTTGTGCCTCTGAGACAAACCTTGGAAGAATCGTGAAGCTCAATGCAGGAAATAAAAGGCAGAGCTCAGCCGAGACTGCTGCTGTGCGACAGGAGCCGATTCCCTATAGCGGAACGCTCCGACCTGTGCTTCCCCTCCTAAAGGGCACGTATTCACTCACCACAGTGCAAATTACCCTCCTGCATAATTGTGCAAGTAACAACACCACAAAAAACTATCTGAATTGAGGCTAAAACCACTGGATTTGGTAAACTATAGTCCAGAGTAATTGTTTGAAATGTTAAAACACCCCTGATTACCCAGCAGACCTTTTGGGTTATGACTGACACAACCTCAGAATAACACGGAGAGGTGGCAGGAATGCAATGGGAACGTGCGTGGACGCAGCGGCAGCTGCAGGGGCTGGACCAGCCTCTCCACCGCACGGGGCACTTCATTTACAAAGCTATCTGAGTAGTTTATGAACAAAAAAGCAAACTCACCCACTGACTTTCTTAAGTAAGGCCTTTTGGTGTCAACAGTGCCATAACAGCAAACAAGTGTTGATCAGGGACACTGGACAGGCAGACTTGTGCACAGTATTCCTGATTTGGAAGGCAGAAGGGGGATCCAGCAAAGGGACTGCCCTGAGTACTGAGAGCTGTTCATCCCACTTCTTGTATCCTGCAGTAGCCAAGCTATTACAGCAGTTTAGTCATGCTTCCCTGATCTCCTGATTACTTAAGCATTACACTATTAGTGCACCACACTTATCCTTTTCTTTTCTTTTTAAAAAAAGAAAACTCTCCCTTTCTATTTATCTTCAAGTGAACTCTCATGCTCTCTCTCACAACTAGCTGTGTAGAAATACATATGTTTCTCCTAATTAAAGGACAAGGAAAAGCACACAAGCATTTCCCTAATTGCACGTAATACCTGATTTGTATGAATACTCATTCAACAAACTCACAAGCTCTGCAAATGCTTTTAAAAATCTGATTTCCCAAGCAGGGTCAAACTCCAAAAGACTAAGAGAGGAATTCAAAATGCCTCCTGCTTTCCTTCACTGGTGACTTCGAGTCAAGGCAGTTCAAGAGGAGGAACACGAAGACCTGGTGTCTCCAAGAGCAGCTTCTGCCAGCCGATGCTTCGCCCGCGCGGAGCCCCCGGCGCGGACGGTCGCGGCCACAGGCGCGCAGAGTGTTTCGAAACAACCCACGTCGGGGACTAATCGGCAAAAGCAGAGTCTCTGAACAGCACGTGCCTTCTTCGTAAAATCAAAACACCCTAAATAGTCCAGTTGCTCCCCTCTCCCTTTGTATTGTAAATGATGTCGTATAACGTGCAATAACATTTTAAAATTACAACCCAAAGGTAGGACTTGTCAAAATCCCCCCAAATTATTTAAAAAATAAGTCATCACTCTTTTTAGATCATTTTGGCATCAAGAGAAATGGCATTTTCTAATGAAGTGATCCACTTCATCAGGAATTTTTTTGAGCCAGTTCCTCCGCCAGCGCTGAGGAGAACAACCCCGGGCCGCACAAGCAGGGCCGCAGGACGAGGCCCACCTCCGCGCGCAGGCCCCTCTGCCACCCCGGCGCCGCCACGCAGACCGCCTGCCCRACCAGCGGCGCCGCGCGCTGCCGCTTCCCCGGAGTAGATAACCTGTCAGGTCCTCACCGGGGCACGAAGCACCAGCTCTGAAAACGAGAAGTGGTTTTTCCTCAGGCGCAGCTGGCGCGGAGCCCTCCGCGAGCCCTGCCGAGCAGCAGCGTCAAGCAATGACTTCAAAATCGAATGTAAAATCAAATCACCGCCAAGGGCAGTGTTCACGGGTACCGCTCCGGATGCCGCCGCAGGGGCGCCCGGCCCACGCGCCACGCGTTCATCCTCCTGCCCGCTCGGGCCGCGGCCGGGGCCCCGCTCGCGACGGGCGCAGAGCGCACCTCCGCCTCRCTGAAASCCTTCCAGAGAGCCTCAGCCTCGCKCCGAGTGATTTATCCACTCAAAGTAACATCAGGGTTTTGTTATTAATATTTGATCGGTATTTTTTAAACCCTTGCAAGAATAGCGCAGACCGCAGAAACGTTACAGCAAGCGTCACCCTGCGCCGCAAGGGCCGTCGGTGGGCGCTCTGCTACCTCTGAGAGCTCTCGCGAGCTGTTTAGATGCCATGACAGCGTGGCCAGGACCCGACTTCTCAGTACACGTGGATATAAAAATGAGATTAAATAAGAAAAACCTACAAGAGGCAGAACAAAACTAAAATTAAATCTAGGATTAGAGACGTTCGCTCAAAAACAGGACGTATGATGCGCACTCATTAGAATAAATTCAACACTGTTTGTGTTGATGATTTACAAGTTCTAGCTAGCTTGTAGGCAGATGGAGGGAAAAGACATATCCAGATGAATGAACAGTGGATTAATAAAAAAATAAAATATATTTCTGGGACTTATAAAACCTGAAAAAGTCTCAGATACTGTTAATCTGTATTTTATCAAGGCAACAGAGATTCAGAAGGTGCCTTAGAGTTATTATTAAAACTATCACCATCAACCGAATCTTGCAATCTGGTTGAGGAGGAGTATGTTTAGGAAACATATTTGGGAATGTTTCATTGCTCTCTTAGTGAAGYGTTATTTCTCCTCAGACAGTTTGGCCTAGGTATTTTTCTATCGTTCAGAGAAATGTGTTACGAATAGGTTTTAACAAAGACTTCAAGTGACTTGGTTAGTTATGACTGCTTCAAGGCAGAGGGAGCTGCCTATGTCTACAGAATGATCCATTTCAGGATGTTTTATATCATTTTCAGTGAGTATATCAGACATCCAATATACTGAATTTCTTTTTCACAGACTTATCCCTTGCTATGTTTCCCCACTGGTCATCCAGAAACAACTCTTAAATTTCACAACYGATCTCACACTTAAGACTTCCTACCAAAAACGTTTTTGCACCATCAACTTCATTTCGCTTAGCAATCAGAGCTCTTGTTGGCCCCCAGCAAAGACAAGCCCAGACAGGAGAGCTGTGGTCTTGTCTTGAGGCTTGCCTGTAATACCTGGAGAAAAAAAGGCTGGGAGCAGTTTGGAGGCAGTTTACTGACTCCTCTGGATGGGACACTCCACAGCACGACACTGGAAAACAAATCAGCCATCATCTTTCTTGACAAAAAGAGAAAGGTCACCACTATGCAGGCATAAATAAAGGATGAAGATGAATAAAAGTGAGAGGAAGGGTCTTTAGGCACTGAACATATCTACAGTGGCTCTTCACAGTTTATTTATAAAACTTCCTTGAATACCTATACAGAATAATTTTATATAGAAGATTAAAAAACAAGATTCATGAAATATGACCAGAAAATTGATTTGTTGACAAGCTCCAAATAAAACATTATGCTAAGAATAAAGGAAAGAAAATAAAAACAGGTAGAAGGATGCTAAATATTTTGTTCATACACAGCTTTTAAATTTTAGGACTTATTAGAATGAAACACTTGCAYATAAAATATGTACTATTAGAAATGAAAAGCTCGATGCTGATTTCTTCAAATTCAAAGAAAAACACAGTGGAATATGGGGTATTTTAAAAGGYGTGCATTGCCCCAGATGTACTTATTATTCTGCAAATATAACTCAGCAACAATAGGAATTGTGCTTCAGAATCAGGAAGATGATCTTGGAGGAAATCTCATCAGGGAATTTATGCAAGACCTTACACAAAAGCAAAATTAAAAYGCATGGGTCCTTCAGAGTGCAAAATAAGTTTAAAATGGCATCAGGAGGTCACAGCAGCCCAGAAAGGCTATTAGCAACCTATCCACACTAATGACCTGGAGGCAAATTCAACCTGTCAACATAACTGCCCGAAGAATCTGCAAACAAGCCAGATACCTTTGACAGGGAAGCATCTCCCCGGGGTTGACATCTGAAGCCTTTGACTGTCACCCCAGAATGTTTGTTTCATTTTTTTWAATACATTTTCTCATTAAAAAGAAGATTGTGCTCTTTAAAAGCAAGCAGGAATAAACATTCTTTCCCCATTCATTTCAGTAATGCAAAATACTATAGAAAATGCTTTGTTTACCTAATAGAACATTATGTTGCTATTTTCTCTGACATTCTTTCAGTGATGTGCCCCTAAAACCTTACCAGCATAGAGAAGAGGAAAATGTGTCTAAGATGCTAAAAGCAGCAACAAAATTGGAAGCAAAATAATCATCAGTCTGCCCTTAATATGTGGTGAAATACTAATAAAAGCCTTCTAGAAGTGTTCTCTAGCAAGCCTCTATTCTCGCAAAATAACAGAAAACCCAAACGTGGTAAGGGATAGAAAATATAAGCAAAAAGAAAATAGGATGCCCACTTAAATACAAAGAAGCAGCACAATGTCATGCCCACGCTTTAACACAGTATGATAAAGCAACTGCCTTCCTCTACCAAATTCTGGCTCTTCAGCAGTGACGTTCCCTGGCTGAGGTGCTCCTTTGGAGCTCCCCAAAACAAGGACTGGTTTGATGCCTACCTGCCCACCAACACTGCCAAAGTAGCGTTTTCTCAGGCGTCAGAGCAAGACCGTGACYGCTCAGAGGTCGCCGACAGCATCGCCTAACACACAACATCACTACTTGTCCTGAGCACGAGATGCGCAACAATGCAGGGCTACACAGGCAGGATGCTGTGTCACGTGCATGCAGTAAGGCAGTACTCAGYACCTAAGAACAAGCAGTTAAACTTTTTAAATTAATACCAAGAGTTTGTAATTATGGAATTTWCAGATACTCAACCGCAACTGAATGCATAAACACCGCAGTGTATGTTTTCATRTCACTCTCCAGGGGCTAAGATAAGTTCCTGTAAACCTGGATGTACCATTAAACTTTAATTTTGGTCTTATCATGTSTATCATGTATTTAAACATAAACCTACACATAGTGTACACATACACATGTGAACTATATAAATGTAAACAAGTACTCTGTGGATACATACTATCATTTGAATGTAGAGGAGGATTCTAGCTTCTCCACTTTTTTTTTTTTTTTTTTTGGTTTTTTGTTTGTTTTTTTTTTTTTTTTTGTTTAAATACAACATATCTGTATCCAAATTAGGGTCTTTGAAAATGGACTAGCTCAGAACCAATGGAAGCCAGACAGTAAAGATGTTCTGCTTCATACGACAGGCTCTCCAGGGGTGGGAYAGGTACTGGACACCCCCAACCACTTACCTGTGAGCCTACGGATGTCCAACAACCCCATCTTCTGTGTCTGCTTCTCTTATGAAAAGTGCTGAGTGCAAATGGATCTGTGCATGGGTACCTCCTGGGGATCCTCTGCCTTGCCACGTACAGCCATGCTTTTTCCTATCTGGCTCCACTTACATAAACCTTTTATTCTCAGTGTTTTTTTTTTTTCTTGAAGGTTGAACAGCCCAATACTTCTTGCAAGACTCGTACATACCACCAAATTTTCCAGCATATTTTAAAGGGACTCGTGTCATGTACAGTACAGTTGCCAACTGATAAATATCTTTTCTTCAAGACTGAAAAGCTGTAAGTTATCAATTGGTACTTTCCCCAAAGACACTTATTCAAAATACATGGGAATCATGAACATACACACTTAATTTTTTAAATCAATATTACAACTTCAGAACTAAGTTGTGAAAATCTAATATAGAAACAAAATAAAGTATTAAAAATTGAGTTATCACAAGGGATTAGAGCAGAAATATAAGACAGGAATTCAAGACAAACTAATTAAGCACCAACTAGATGACTCTGCAGGTACTCCTGAGATATGCAACAGATCGTGCACCCTGAATAGCAAACGAAGGTTAGCAACAGGACTGGAAACTCTTGCCAAGTTTAGAAATTCTGGTCTCTCCCCGAGGCTACAAAGCCTGCAGCCCCAAATGACAAGCTGCATACTCCTGGGTGTGATAAAATTCCTGATAATGAGAAAAGTAGAAAAGAGAAAAGTAGCTGTGGTAGTTTGAATCACTTCTTTAGTTCAGTGTAAAACCCTCTCCCCCTACCCTGACATTGTGTGTACAATGTCAATAAGAACTGGCACATGTACCCGAAGAGCAGAAACTGAGCTTTAAGCTACATTAAAAAAAAAAAAGTTTCTGTTGTCATGGAGCCTGTGTCTGCTATTACATGCTCAGTATAAATCAGAATATACTCCTTAGAAGTCAGTGGAATCAAAACTGTAAATACTAAGCTAGCCAAGAACAGAATTAGGTTCTCCAAAGAACTGGCAGAAATATACATATATATGTGTGCRTATGTGTGCATGYATATATAAAACTGTCAGATTTAAGAATTATACTGCCAAGAAAAAAAATGTTAACAGATKCATGAAGATCTTTTTATAAAAATCTATTCAGCAGAGAAAGGGAGGAAAAACTCACACATTTATTGTCCTGTGTTTCTTCACAGCCAGCAAAAYGTGACGGAATGAAGTGGTAGCAATTCTCTGTAGTTAATATGAGAGACAGCATCTGCCAGAGAAACCGCTGCCCGGCAGGACAGCAGTGGAAGTGCCTTTTGACAATTCTGATCAAGAAGTGCTCTAGTTAGTATTCACGACGGCCATGATGATAAATTATACAAATAATTTTGGTTCTTTGTCAGGACTGGGATAATATCTGCCCACAATAGCAGTGCATGACTAGTTACTGACTTAAGGACAGATTGACCAACAGAAAACTTTTCTACACATTTTTATGCTCAGAAAATGACGAGTTCATGCAAATTATAGCATACGTTACCAAGGCAAACACTATACTCCGTTTCTCACCCRTCATCCACAGGTAGCCCACGGGCAGCATTCTGAGCAGCTACAGGGGCAAGCTACAAACTTGTTATACGAGATTCATCAAAGCTAGAAAGGAAACGATCAGATCTGAGATGACAGGCCTGAGCACTGAACTCCTACTTGTGCACACAGGGCAGAAAAGCTGTATCTTAGGATGGTGAGGCAGAAAAAAGCAGCAGAATTTAGATCAGTCTAGTTGCAGAAAATTGATAGGAAAAAAGGGTGTGGGGGAGTAATAGGATGACACAGAGACAGCAAATAAACATCTCTGAATTGTTTCCCTCATTTTCCTAGGCCAACTAGCAACTGAGCGGTCTCTGCATAAAAAAAGAAGCAAAGTTGCTCCAGAAGAGTGCAGGAAAGGCTGGGATCCAACTCTGAGGCACGGAGGGCCTCCTTTTGCTCTGGGACATGGTTACCTTCTTAAGATCATCCATGAGTTTTATTTAACATATTCCCTGTCTATGTGGCTATCTGGCTTTTAGTCTTCTYGTCGAAGCATCAGGTTTGCTCCAGTGCTGGAGATGGCTTTAAGGGTGGCAACCTACGGTGGCATCCGAGACAAGTGGTATGTGCACTCTGCAGAGCTGAGCATCTTTTGMACAGTTCCTAGGGCAGACTGAAGCAGATGATCAACTGATCATCAGTTTAAATCATTTTCCAAATTTGCTACAGCTGAACAGCATTTCACTTTAATGTATGCTTCTTAGGTATCTTAACACCGTGTATTCTCATCAGTTTATTGTTTATACAAGATGACCCAAATTAATGATGAACATAGCTGATATAACAGACAGGATGTCTGCTACAGAAATTTGGAAAATAGGAGATAAAGGCAYGGGGAAAAAAAGAAAATCAAGGGGTTCCTGAAAGAGCTACATTATGATACTGTATATCTGCTGTGCATCTGCAATAGGCACTGTCATACCTCTCCTGGTGTACAGTAATTGATACTGCGAACTGTTGGGCTGGAAAATTGCTATTGAAAACGTATTATCAAGCTTTTGACCTCTGTACACCCACAGAGATGTGAGATGCAATTTTGCTTCCTCAAACCATATAAGACTAGTCAGTTTAAATTTCAACCTCAGAAAATGAAAGTGAACAAGTTGCAGGCAACCACCTTTGTCTAGCATTTCATTATCCAAGACATGTAACAAACCTTTTCTGGCCTTCAAGTCTTTTGAAGGTTTTTAGATCATGCAATGGTATGGGAACTACAGAGCCTGAAGATTCTCGATTAGCCTAACAGGAAAGTTTTAATATTAAWTAAATACATACTTATATATCAAAACCCAGAAGTCATAYATAGTATGAAACTAYGTGTRTGYGTGTGTGTATGTGYGTGTGTGTGTGTGTGTATATGTATATATGTGTGTGTTGAGATATGCTTCTTAGCTGGGCTTCTGAATACGTATACACACACACACGCACATACACACACAAATATATATTTATACACGCACACACACACACACTTATTAATAGATAATAAAGACTTTTGGCTTTTGATTCATCTAACTTGACGCAGTTTGATCTGTATTACTTCTGTGTACTAATAGTTACTAATAGTTTTTTTTGCATAAAAACTGTTAAGACACCCTCGTCTTACTAGACTACTGGGCTGAGATGCTGTTTTGTTTTCCCCTTGTAGGCACACTCTACCAGGGAATTCTTTTGCATCCAGGGTAACATCATAAAAGGCAAATCATTATTTGGCATAGATAGAAAACTAATAACACATAATTTACTGATCTGTAAGATATTATCCTGCAGTAATGGATCTAAACCTTTGCCATTAAAAGGCATTCATCCTCAATGTATTTCCATAGGTAAAACCCATGAACTAATTATTGATTATAATTTGATGTTTGAATAAATTTCTGCAATGATGAAATCTACCTTCATCATTTTAGATTATCAGCTTAAAATTCTTCTTTTCATGCCAAACTACTTTTAAAATTGAGTTGAGATATGCTTCTTAGCTGGGCTTCTGAATTGTCTTCTTCAGCAATTAAAATTGATTGAAAATATTGATCAAAGGGTACAGTGTTTTTTTGCTAGTAGTYTCCCAAAGTCATCAGCAGATGCTGAATCTGACCCTAGCAGAAGCACCGGCTTACCGAAGTGAGCACACTTACTCACCRTAACACCACTGCACTTTTCAAGTGCTAATTGCTTCAGGAGGTAATCACTGAGCCAGCATTTTCAGATTATTCAGTTAACTTCTTCATATATCATATATAAAGTTTTTGAAGAAATGCTATTGACCCACTGGCAGACAAAGTAGAGTCAAACTATATAACAGAAGTTACATCTGACCCTCAAATCTAACACAAACATTTATGTTTCAGATCATTGAAGCTCTTGCTAATAGTTTAGGAATACTCACATCACTAGATCATCAGTTCTTAGTAGCATTTTACTACCATCTTAAAGAGAAACTGCTGTAAGATACCCATKTGGGGAGTACAGGATTTTTGGTTCCAGTCATTATGTCTAGGCAGCCCCACACTGAGAAGAGACACAATTCAGTTTTAACCTACATCCAACTGCTCTTATTCCTAACCTGGGCTTCTTTAAAGTATCACACTTGGTGGCAAATTTGTGATGTGGGTTAACTTTTGATGAAAATTGTTGGTAAAAGACTCTTGATTTTCATTTGTGCTAAGGCTATTTTACTGCTCACTATCAAAACCTTGCATTATCTCGCTCCACCACAACTTGCTGAATTGAAAAAGCCTTTTTATCTAAAGATAGAGGTATGCTCTGTGTGACAGGTTTCTGGAGCAGTAGAGGTAGAATKAAAAGATCCTATCAAGATAAGTATTTTAAGATATAAAGGTGGTTCATTCAGCAAATCGACATAAAAGGGTKTTCCCAACCTAGGGCATGGGTTAAAAAAGCCTGCTCACTGCCTTCGATCCTAACTCCCCACTAAGCATTCGGCCTCCTGATTTTTATAGTATAACTTTCTGGCCAGATGTCTGCTGCTTGGTAAGCTCACCAACATCTCTGCTACGCATCTTTAACTTTATTGCCTAGTTACAGCATTAGACGATTCTAACAGGAGAGCGCCTTGCTTGCCCTGCATTTRCAGATTTTACCCTTTCTTTTGTGCACATACTGTAACATCTCCCCATGGTAGCATAACCTGTGGGGCAAACGGCTCTTCAGGCCAGGTGATGCACTGAAGTCAGTGGACCAGATGGAATTTGCTCTGATTCTGCACAGTTTTTTCTCTCAAACTCTACAAATTATAACTTCAAAATGCAYCATGCAGATGGATCACACATGCAAGATTTATGCCCATGTATCAAATTATCAGAACATAGATCTGAATAGTTGTATAATAAAATAAAAATGTTCTGGGGTTTGACTAATTTATTTAAAGGAAATATATGAATTAAAGACTATGAATTATAACTACTTTTGAGAAGGAGAGAATATAAAATCACTGACGACAAAAAGACTCCCAGCAACTCAAGCTTTGGATGAGGGCATCGGAACTAGRAAACATTACTTTTCCAAAAAGCTGTTTTGCTCTTTTAATGAAATTTAGACAACTTCATCGTCACATGAATAAACCCTCTTAACACGTGAGCACAGGAGATGGTAATATGAAATTTAGGCCTTTCTGTGCACATTCGTTCTGTACTGCCAGAGTGATCACAGGCTGATGCATCTCCTCTCCCAGATTAACCCACAAGCAAAGTGAAAACAGAAGCATGACCCTGCCACATCCCCCACAGCTGTCAGAGGGCGTGCTAAAAGACGGTCTCTGTGTTTCCCCCAAGCATAAGGACTGCAAAAACGAGCGCCTGGGCCTGGGCCCAAGAAAAAGACCCCTTTGGTCTGGGCATGTTTTACTTCCCTAGCTGAGTCCAGCAACAACCTGGCCACAGGTCAGCAAGACAGAATTAAACAGTGGTGATCCTTATGTATAAAATAAAAAGGATTTGTATTCTTTTCCAAAACCTAAATAATTCTATGGCATACCAGGTTTGTATTTAGGAGCTTCTGCCTTTGGTCACTGACAAGTTGACACCACCCAGACAGACAACCAGAAACTTATAAGAAACTATAACCCAGGCCCAGTATGTGGTCTTAAACACAGTAAGAAATCAGATTTTTAGACAAGAAGTAGAAGTTAATTTGATTATTTTATCTTATGCTCTACTTGTAAGAAAGACAGCTCAGTCGGCAAGAAGGAATTTGGACACAATRAAAACAGCCAACAGCCAAACCAACATCTTAAGTGCAGTGTTAGGTCTCCTTTCCCTACCATTTGTTTAAAAGCGTTTCAGTGGTTATTCTCCTCCTGAAACTACAAGGCTCTGCACAGGCACAAAGAAGAGTCATCACATTACAATTCACTGTGACAAAAAGACTGCGTAGTTTTATGGACCATTAGCAGTTGATTGAAGAGAACATAAAATCTATCTGAAAGGGCCTGYCCAACCAAAGAACAGCTGAATTACACCAGCTAAATTTGGAATACTGACAACACAGATGAATATGGAATAGTAGTAAGGAGCAACAAAACAMTTCAGCTTAAATTCTCCATTGAATATATGTTTAGATTGGTAAATCTTGGTGACAACAGACACTTCAATACAAATAAACAAGGAGGGTTTATGAGACTGCAGATGCAAAGACGGCATGGATGTCTTCTCTTTCAAGAGGTCTAGCAAGACGCTTAMGGATTTTGACCAAATTTTTTCCTTAGATATTAACACAAGCATTTAACYCAATGGGATTCATATATATTTGTGTCTGACAGCAGAATTTGACCTTTAAGTAGCAAACAAATTTGCAGAGAAGGTGYGTATCTAAAAAGCTAACAGTATTCATATGCTGGCTAGCTGGCRCAATGAAGAAAAGAACTTAATGTATGGAGAAGTTTTAAACGAAACTCCAAAGGGACACTTTGCCTCGGGCAAACTTTACCTGGCTGCTCATGACAAGAGAATTAAGCAGACAGAAGCGAGCAAAAAGCTTTAGGAAAGACTGATACAGTCACCCCAGCAGGGTGCCAGYGAACATGGCACAGGTGCCTGCCACGGACTGGATGGCTGCTGCATGTGCTAAGGGCAAGAGCGTGCCGGGACAGCTCCCAGGCGATCTGAGGGACGAGGGGAAAGCCAAGGCATGGTTCAGTTTATCATAACAGAAAAYGCTAACCTGAAAAGAGCTTGAGAATGGCAGGGAGGGGAATGTCAGAACACTGAAATAGCTCCAGCAAATTGCYGTACCTGCTGCACATGCTTTGGCTAGGAGCAGTGAAACAAGGCTAGGTGRTGAAAAGATAAAACTATGGATTAGATTTCTCCACAGGAAATACGATCAAAGATGCCAGTGATACAGGATCTTCTGAGCTTTTGGCCATGCAAATACTGTCATAGACTTCAATGAAAATTCTAAATAAACTTGGATTTTTGCATAACTTGAATACAGAGAACTTGCTGTGCCACAAGGTTAATTCCTCTTTAGCTATAGTTTTTTCAATTCAGAAAAACATATTTAGGAAAATACTGTTTATTAAGGGAGCTTCTTTATGCGATATATTTATCTTGGTTGTTGAGCTGGTGAGTAAAGTGACTTCTGGAACATTTCAAGTATTGTAGAATTAGTTATTAAATAATAAAGTGTAAAGGAAAAGGCAAATGGATATTAGACTAAAATCTACTACACACAGGTAATGTGCTGTGTATTGATAAGCAATATTTGAAGCTGTCTTTTCCATAAAACAGCCAATAAAATTTGCGCGAAGGACGAACTCTCTCTTCTCTAGACAACGAACCCAAGGTTTGCAGACAAAATGCAGACATTTTTTTCTCCTAACTTGAGATTTAGTTAAACTTCAGTTACTCAACATTTAGAATTTATTTTTATGAAGTACCAATGTCAAAGTGATACAGCAGGAATGCTACTTCTTGAGAAAGTTGCAAAATTTAGCTGCTCTTGTTGCGCAGAGCGACTGCGAAGGAAGAAGCTGGCGTCGGAACGAAGTCAGGCCGGCAAAGCAGCGGGCGGCAGGGCGGGCGGCCCCGCCGAGCGGCGCCCCGGCGCAGGGACCCTCCCCTCGCGCTCTGCCCGGCGGCTGCCGCCCAAACCAGCGCCCCAGCTCCCCGAACCCAGGCTTTCTCCCGGTGCCCAGCTGCGACGCACCGCCGGCGGAGGCAACCCCGCGGGGACGGCATCTGCTGTCGCTGCGCRGGGTGCCGCTGCGCTGCAGAGCCGCCCCACGCCAACGCTGCTCCTCCTCGCTCGTGCCGCGCCGCYGGGAGCCCGACGAAAACACGTCATCGTCTGCAACTTTTCAAAATCAGGAGCCTTTCCCCACGCAAATGCACAGTTTCAAAGGAAAAACTGTTTCCTTTGCTGCTGCCAACATCCCCTTTCCTACAGCAYGCGCCTCACCCGGTGAGAAACCCGAGCACATCGCGCTCCCTGCAGCCCTGCACCGGCACAAGCCCCTTCAGCGCTGTAAGGACTATTTTAATCCACGATTGAATTGATGGACCGCATGGTTTGGAAGGAAATTATTTTAAATTGAGGGCACGAAGCCAGCTGAAGTCATAGTTACACTTAACGCACATGCTGCAGACCGTAAATATTTTTACTCTCATAAACACGCAGCACTTCAGTTTAAAACAAACTTCTCGACTGGAGTGATCTTAATCATGTTTTTCTGCAGCACRCAGATTAACTTTCTTCTGTTGTTTCTGAAAAGACAGGATGTAAGAATGACCCAGTGTGGATTTAAATTAACTGGAGCTGAATTCCACTGATGATAATCTGTGCTTTTAATTATTCCCGTCTTTTCTCAAATGAGCTCTGCAGGTTTTCCACCCTATTGTAATCATTTTCTTAAAATCATATTTTAATAAGACTATTGGCATAGCAGCAGTGAATAAAGCTGCCTTACAAAAGCCTACCTCCAAATACACCCTTGGGTTTTTATTAACGACGTTTACAACTTGAAGATTTTAAACTTCGATGGAGGGTAAGAAAACATATCCCCTCCATATTTTTTTAGTATCTTAAAAAGACACACTCCAAAACTGACTCTGCCACCTACATAACAGATAACTGGATCTTTAGGAGCCTGAAGCTTCGATATTCTGGACTGCGGAAAGGAAATGAAATTCAGCTACTTCTTGAAGTAAATGCGAAAACACAGGCAACAAGCACCCTGGCAAGACAGTTTTAGAAGATGTATTTTGTGTATCGGCATCTCAGCAGGACACCTCTGCACCAAAACTGAATTTACGCTTTAAGATTATGCGAGGGTAACTCAGCTAAATTTAGCCAAAAATGGCCGTCAGTAGCAAAAATAGCAAGATAGCTTCGCTGTGGATTTAAAAACCAGCTTGAGACCTGCCTCTGCGGCGGCGTTCGGAGCCGGCGCGAGGCGGGTGCCTGCACGGCGCCGAGCACGGGAGGGGAAAGGCGGCAGGCCGCGCCGGGCCGCACCGGGCAGCACCGCGACCCCGCCGCCAGCCCCGCCGCCGCGCGAGGCGGCGCCTGCTTTGGGAGGGAGAACTGCATGGAGACCACGAAAACACCAGGCGTCCAAGACCGCGAAATTCCGAGAGATTTTAAAAGTTTTGTTTGTTCCCACTTTTGCCCCCTAATGGCTCCTGACTTCGCTAGAAAATTGTTCTGCGCTGAAAAAAGCCCGCAAAAGGCCAAGCCACCACAGCCCTGAGGCCTGAGCAGACGAAAGGGCTAACCGTGCCCCAGATCCTGCCCGATGGGCAAACCCCACGCTCTGCAGAGGGGCCCGTCACCGCCGCATACCACAACACAAGAAAAAGCGGCAGTTACCAGAAGATAATTCACAGGGAAGAAGCCTGAACTAAAGCCTCTCCCAGAACCCACCTCAGGTCTTTGCCCACCTCAGAAACAAAACCAGGGCTCTCCCAGTCCCCGGCGAAGCCCGTCACCGGCAATGGCTTTGGCTTGACCTCAGCACATTGCTGCTCCTAACGAGGCTCATTCTACGTCCCGTGCACACTACGGACACCCCCGGGGCACGCTTTCATCTCGTTTACCCTGACGTAAATCCAGTATAACTTCATTAGGGCAGTCCAAAAGGATTAAAACGAGCCCGCCGTTTTTAATGCCAGTTTGGGGAGGAAGATGAATGCAATGCTGGTCCTGTGCGAGTTTCTGCACTTGAACGTTCTCGGGAAGTACAAATGTTACTATTGTCTGCCTACTTTGCCAACAAAACTAATGAGTATGTAAAAAAAAAAATTACTATCTATAGACCTTGATTTTTAAAAAAATGAATTATGACTATTTCTTGCAGCTGTGTTTAAGATATATATATATATATATATATATATATATCTTTAACTTTTTAACCTCATTTGCATTTAAAAAAATATGGCACTGCAGCTTGATTTTCCCAGATGTATTATCTTAATTAATCCTAACAGCTCCCTGGCTTTTTTACATTTGTTATCACTATTTAAAGTTGAGAAAAGACTTCTAATTGATCTAAATTACATATTCAAATTAGCCTTTTATGAGCTGAAATTAACATACCATAGATATTTTCTGTAATTTGGTGCCCAAAATGTCAGCAAAGGAATTTGTTTTTAATATATCAATTAATTCAAGTTCACAAACTATAAAACTGTAATGAATTTCTCTACCTCAGTTTTCCCCTTGAATAGCACTTTTTATGGTTTTCAGTGCTTAAAAGTGTACCATATTCCCCCCATCCGCCCCCAAACCAGCTGGCAGCCCAGTATGGTGAGCTGCAGTCACAACCCAGTTTCCTCAGCTGCTTCAAGATTTGTTGATCCCTATGCACCTCTGTTTGCCAGCAGGCAGCAACCACCAAATTAGGAACTTCTCCTGGGATTTTCCTAGCTCTGCTGAACAAAATTCACCCAGTTTCACTGACTCCAGGATTTAACCTTCGTCCCTGGAAAGCGCCCTGGAGCGCTGCCACTTCCCACTGCGGTGGCAGTCAGTCACGCTCCRTCACTGAGGGCTGCTGCTGCTTAAATGACTCAACAGCAAAATCCAGTCTTGAAAACCCAGATTATTTATTTTTTTTAAAAAAAGGTTTGATTCCAGTCTGTGGAAACTGCTGATGAAATGCCATCAGCGACTGGTTTCATAAGGAAAGCTTATGCTTATAGAAGTATACAGCTCTGTAACTGTTACTATCCCACCTCTTATCTGTATTCAGTTTTAATTTGAGCATTTGAGACCAAGTTCAGTTTTCAAGCCTAACTGCCGTTCATTATTGTATTTCCCCTGAAGATTGACACTTTTCCCAAAGATYTGAATGATGCATTTTGTTTAGCACTTGGCTTAGTTGAGTGATGGCCTCATCTGCTGTAGTTCTCTGCTCCCAAAGATGAATCGACTGTGTTTTCTTCAGTAAGTCATTTATCTACTGAACTTAAGCAGGTTTTTTCACTAAAGGCTCAACTGTTTATGAAATAAAACCTATCATTTTCTGCATTCAGTACTAGAAGTTGCAGGGCACACACTACAGATATGAATCTTTTGCCTACTCTGAATATAATCCTCTATTTTTTCCAAAATTAAATGCCTTAGGCTTTGTATTCTTTAGCTGAAGCATCTATACATGTTAATGACTGCAGATGGTAACTGAAACACACTGTATAGGCGTGCATCAATCTCTATAGTGAGTGAGCTTGCCTAGAGGTAGAACTGGCCACAATTTGTAGTTTACAGGAAATGCCAACATTTTGAAATTTGGTTTCATTCCAATTTAGAACTAAATCCATTTTTTTTTAGAAATTTATTTCTTATAGGAAGTTCTATATGTTTTATGCTTTAGATAAAGCAGGAGTTGGAGTTTKCACGGTAAAGTATGTTTCCTGGAATCAGCAGCTGCTGAAAGATACTGGTGTGATTCACCTCAGCTTCATTCTTAACCAAGGGTCACGCTGAATTCAGAGCTCTTAGTACCAGATGCTGCGGCTACAGGTACCTCCTGTCTGTTTATTACTAGAAAAGTGCGTGGGAAGAACTTAGAAGATTTGGAAGATTTTTTGCATTTATCCAGGGACCTGCACTCAACACGCTGTTATTGGGACAYAGCGTTACGTGAAGTCAGCTCCGGAACACTGCCTATTTCACAGGGTGAAATACYTGAAGAAACAGTATTTGGTCCAAAACCCCTCAAAATATTGTTTAGATATGGATTGATTGCAATGCTGAATTGAATTTACTGTCACGCTGTTGTGCATGCACAGATATTTGCCTTGGAAATCCTGGACAGAAATAGAGATGTAAATGCAGTCAATAAAATCAGCAAAAAATACTGGCTTCCCATCAGTATGTCCTGGGCTACTGCTCTATTCTTTTGTGTAGAGAGGATCTATACAGGGAGTAAACGTGCTCTTAATGAGTACAGTCCTGAAGAAAAACCCACTTTCTTTCAATATAAAAGTATCAATTAACTCAGAAGACGACTTCCAATGTCAAAGACAGACCTTCTRTTAAAGGTCTAAGTTCATCAGTTCAATAAAAATTTAATAGTCCTTTCTAGAGCTTTTGCTCATAACATAAAATTTCTCCAACAGATATTTTAACTCATGTACAAATTAYATGTTGACTCTACTGCAGTTTCTCCAGTTCTCATCAAGTATCTGAGTTTTACGGTGAAATGAGAAATACAAGTAAACCAYAGAAAAAAATGTTCACATTTCTGTTGTCATTGAATCATAACAAAGAAAACTGCTGTTATGTTGAAGTAAAATATATATGCCCTGTAACTAAGGTGAGAGAAAATATTGAATATAAAGCYTACAATGCTCCAAGCCCAGAAAAATCAATAAAGAAACTGCAATACAGAATGATACATATGTTAGCTGATGTTTTTAAAGCACAGAAGTAGAAAGTTATTTTTTATATAAATACCTCATGTGGAAAAATATACTTCTCTGCCCACCTCAGGACTATCTTCAAGCTTTCATGTGTCACTGCCTCTTTTTCTGGGTTGCTCTCTGAAAAATCTTCTTGTTGGGACCAACTCTTAATCCCAGGATTATTCATCTTGATTTCAACAAAACTATTACTTGGAAGAAGGAATTGGGGATAAATTTTATAAGACTGAATCCTTCAAAATTTTTGAGCAAAGGGAAAAAAAAATCACTGAAGGACAGATATCTACTACACTAGAAATTGAATAGAGATAATATTTGATTATAGCTTTTTCACTCTATATATTCCTTCTTTCTTTACCTACATAGTAAGTTTCAAAGTAGATGTAACATAAGGTTAAAAATAAACCCATCAGAAAACCATTCAAAAGAAATGCTATCAAATATAAAGCCACAGGGTTCAACTCTGTCTCTGGTTAGCACTTTGTTACGGCTCTTTGATAGTTTCAGGCTGGAACGATTTGAACCGGCACTAAACTCTCCAAAACTTCTTTATAGACCATTATTCTGCTCACCAGTGAGTGGTAACATTAAGATTGTCCAGAAAGACCTAAAGTGGATGGTCCTAATGAATAAGCCACTTTCTCACCTCTGAAGAACAATCATTCCTAGGCCAGTGCCTGCATACGCTGGAGGAGATACCTGCGCCAGTACGACATGTGTGTTTTCACAATACAGATCTTTATTCACTAGTGCTATGCACTTTCCGTAAAATCTAAACTCATTTAGAAAGGAAAACCTAGTTAAAAACAAGTCTACCCAGAAAAGTCTACCAAAACYTTTAGTAGCGAGTTCACATTAAATCATTTATCAACTCATGATTCCCAAACTAAAGAGCAATTAAGTAACAGTGGTGTTCTGACAGGTAATCGCATTATCATAGCCTTAAGGCACTTATATCCAGATATACAGCAGTAGTGCAAATACACCAGGTACAGTACAAACATACCATAAATTCTTGCTAGAGCAATGCTTTTTGGAAGTCTGCTGAGCAACAATAAGCCTTTTCAACCTTGAATTTTAGGAGGTAGGTAATAGCAGTTAATCTGCAGTCACAAAGCTGACACTAGTTATAAAATGATACATATCTGAKGGTCATTTTATTTCTTATTACAGGCAGCCTTTAAAATTAATTTTTCCTCTGGAAACTGAATTGCCTTAAGACCTTTCTCCTTGGACTACTTTTGGATTTGGTATTGCTGTGACTCATTACACCATRCCTACTTAGGCACATTTGCCAGGAGCCACACATGCCATCTCCACAGGACCAGGAGAGCCTGGGGCAAGGAGCCCACTTGCTCCTCGTCCCCRGGGCCGTGCCACTCGGGTGCCGAGCCCAAGCCCTGCACTGTCTCGCTTGCCTGCAGCTCCTGGGCCGGGAGATGAGAACCTCTGCCTTACTCTTACCAGAGCTCTGGGAGCAAATGATCGACTTTGAATCCACATAACCAAAACCTCAGAGATTTCAAGCATAAACGACCGACTGCGTTGTGTTCGTGCCGTCACACGAGTACACGCTAACTGTACGGTGCTCGGCAGCAAAGCGGCACAGGAACTGCGCTACGTCCAAATGCCCGAGGCACGACTCGCTTTCGCTGGAATACCCACCCCGCGTGACTGCGGTCGCAAGGGCTGCTCCCGTCTCGTACGGGGGGGCCTGCCACGAGGCAAAGGCAACACAGCCATGGCCCTTCAAATTAAGAAGGATTAGTCTTTCCCTAGATGCGTGAAAGGTGTACCTGGTATTTTAACGCCTCTCACAAGATTTGCTAGGTAACCATGCAGCTGGTCTAAAGTTCTTCAAGGGAAATTTTACCATCACTCAGGCACCAAAGGAAAACAAGCATTTTCACACCACTGGATGTTACCAGAAGGTGTGTTTTGTTTTTCTCATTTCACAAGGCAGTCCGGCATGTGCTGCTTAGTGATTCAATCATGCCAAAATCAGCCTACAGTAATTCTTAAAAACAAACTTGGAATAGTAAATAAGCTAAAAAAATCATCAGATCTGAATATTTATTTTTAAAGCCAAAACCTCAAAAGCTGAAATTAAGTCAACTTCTTATTACTCAAATTCCCCCAAGGTCTGAATCTCTTTCTCTTCTAAAGGGTCTAGTCAGCAAATTGAGTCATTTAATTCAGTTTCTGACTTTTTTGATCATTCTAAAACATCCCGTCTCATTTTATCACTGTTTGCTGTTCCAGTATTTGAATGTATACTTTGCTCATTATTTACTACAACAGCATGTAACCAAATTGATTTACAATAACCTATTTCCTATCCTAATTCCCATAACTTGGCAAAAATCCAAAAGTGAGTCCAATTCTCCTTCTTTGGGCATTGGTTTTATGCTAGTTTAATGAAGTAATGCCTGATTTATACTGACAGCTCTGAGCAGGCAGAAAAGTTGCATCAGTTTATCTGAAGGCATTGCTAAATTAACAAAGGTAGCGACTGTAAACTCCCACGTGTCCTCTTATTCCTGCCCAGGTACACGTGAGCCTAATGCACTGGAATCAGCGATTTATGTGCAAGTTCTTCTGTACACAACAGAGGGCTATGCAACAAGTCCACAACAGCCTCCATAAAAAAACCACGACTTTGTCAATTAGATTGTGCAGCTGAGTTAATTAAGAGAGGTTTATTTAATTGGGTGGTGGGCTGCAGTGCTTCTGGGTGCRGAGCCAGCACCTCTGCTCTGTACTGCACTGGTTTTGTATGGTCACTGTGCACCACGCAAACAGGCTGCAAGCAGTACTAGAGAAAAAAAATAGCATTTTTCTCTCTTATCTGTGGCTATTTCCTCCCAGCTCTGCAGTGGGTGCGTTGCCTCTTCACTCGTTCTGACCATCATCTGTGAGGTTGTGAACTGCATCAGGCAACAGAGCTAAAAATACCCTTGGCAAAAAGGGGGCTCTTTTGCATTGGAGAGTACTGAGGGAAGCAGAGTGGTTCAGCTAGGACAGACGGAAAGAAAAACGCCTCGAAGCTTTTTGGAAGCACTATGCATTTCTCAGAAACCAGATGCAGGGCAGCGCCTGCTGCACAAGAGGCCTCTGTCGAGGCTGGAGAATCCAGCTCTCTGTTTGCCCTGGGAACTGAACAGAGATTCTCTCTCTTAGATATATTAAGCAAAAAAATGGGGAAAAAAGGGGGGGAATAAAAAAAAGAAAGGGAAAAAGAGTCCTTAATGGCTTATGTACAAAATACACTTTTATCCTGATCAGTTWGATTTCATATCAGTGCTTTTGATTTAGTCAAAGCAATTTTTCTATTCTGATCATGCAACCTCTTCACTCACAGATTTAATTAAGATTAGGAAAATGAAAAGGTACGGAGAATTAGTCCGATTTCTGAGACAACATCTGTAACAATTATTCATTCAGGACTAGCCAGAAGAGCCTATGCATATAACATATTTTRAGAAGGAATACATACCATACAGCAAGTACTAATTTAGGGAATACAGTATAATTTTGTGCTACACAACTATCAAATGTGATTAGTAATTTGTTTCTGTGGAATCTCACAGGTCCCTTTTCCAGACACAGCTCATGGAAGAAATAAGTCTCCAAGAGTCCTTGCATCAGCTGAAGACATTCTAGTACATCAAACATGTATTTCAGCTTCTTTCTGAAAGGAATCTCCTACCCATAGGTTAAGAACTCCCTTACCATTTACCTCAACATCTGCATTTTTTTTTTATTCCAAACATATGCATCTTGGTGAAAAAAAGGAGGTAAAGGTTCCCAAATTCATCCAACAACAGAGGGTATTGCACCTCTTACACTGACCAAGAAGCCTTTCAGAAGAAGCCTTGATGGGATGGAAGGAAGGGAGGGAGAAGATGGAGATGGAGGAAGGGCCTCAGCTCTCCGGCAGTCCTGTTACACAGACCCAGCAGGGCCAGTGTCTGCAACCAGGAGCATGGGTCAAATACTGTCCTCTGATGGTTCACGGTAATTACAGGCAGCATTTAGCTCACTAAGATGTCTCACAGTTTCACTTCTGCTCAGAAGGGTTATTCCCCCCCCCCCCGACATGCACACATTCATATTATGAAATCCTCACAGATTTAATTTAGATCACAAAGAAATAAATATAGCAAATGTTTGCAGGTTTTTCCACTACGGCCATAATAATTCTATATTATTCATTTTCATGCAGTTTTAAGTAAAGAGGAAAAGACCATGAACCAATACCCGTTCAGTAAAATTCCCAGTTTAAAAATCTTTCTTTCATGCTGTCTCCCATTTGCAGCATGGCCTTTCCCTTTCTTGCAGAGGCCGAAAACGCCTGTCGCGCTAGGACTGGTGCTCTGTCTGGGGAAGCTCAGCCTGTGAGAAGGATTAAGCAGAGGCTGCGTGCTACGGGCCTCGGCCGGGAGGGAAGGGGGCACAGAGGCAGGCAGACGCCATGAGACGCTCTCACACCAGCACATCTCCACCAGGATGCAGCACACACTAACTTCATGGAGGAACGTACTGGTAAATGTAGTAACGACTTTGTTCCCTGTCTTGCAGCTCCTCTTCGCTTTGTCCCCACAGGGAAGGATATGTCTTTTTCTGTGAAATGCTAAACACCCTGAGGCCAATCCCACAAAGCATACGTTTTTACGCAGTGTAAAGGCGTATTACCGTGCACAAAGGAGTTCCTTAAATACTTTGTAGGATAAGACACAGTGACTAGTAATTTACAGGCTTGAATCGATTTTCACAAAAACAGAAACGAGTTTTCCAGCTCACAAAGAATATGCATTTGAAAAGTCATCTCAAGAAAATCTCCCTCCTAAAATATGAATCGAGGCTATTTGCTGATTACTATCATGTCTGTGGTGATTGGAAAATCTTTTCCAAATCTGATATGGGGAAATTCAGATGTAATGCAGGTCAATTTAGGATTTCAGAATTATGTGAAATAGGCCTACAAGGTATCATAGGCACCAAGAGCAGAAACACTGCAGCTAGGCAAATTTCACAGAATCACAGAGGTTGGAAGGGACCTCTGGACCCCCTTGCTCAAGTAGGATCACCTACAGCACGTTAGACAGGGTTGCATCCAGGTGGGTTTTGAACATCTCCAGAGAAGGAGACTCCACAACCTCTCTGGGCAACCTGTTTCAATGCTCTCTCACTCTCACAGTAAAGGAGTTTTTCCTTATATTCAGGTGGAATTCCTTGTGTTTCAGTTTGTGCCCATTGCCTCTTGTCCAGTCACGTGGCACCACTGAAAAGAGTCTGGCCCCATCCTCTTGACACCCTCCTTTAAGAGTATATGGTCCTTAATAATAATGAAGAGCAATAGTCTGGAGGTAACCTCTACTTGGGCAGTCTCTAAACCAGTAAAGATCATTTATATTTGTTCAGTTTCCTATTCTCTTTTCTGATACATCCACAACAGTGTCAGGYGCCGGCAACTGTGACAGATCACCTTCCTTTAACCCTGGCCTTTCAGATATTCTCATGCACTGTGCAGGAAGAACAGAAATGTGTCTAGAACACAACAACGTAAGCTTCTTAGCACAAGATCAAGCATAATTGTGGAAGAGGAACAGGAAAGACACCACAAAATCACGCTGAAAGGAACAATGGAAGAAAATACTCAGAAAATAAATCCAGCAGTGAAAATGCCATCATGTATTACGCTCTTGAGCACAGAAAGCCTCTCTGCCAGTGTTGTACACCTCTTTCTCTGCTTTCGGCAAAGCATACCAGGCCCCCATCAGCRGACATGCACGCACATCTGTAAAATGGAGATTCCTGGTCCTCCCCGGTTCTGTGCTGGAGCAACACCTGAGGGTACCCTGGAGTAGCTGTTGAAAAGACAACCTTTACATTTCTCTTCACAAGCATGTGTAATACTAGAAAGGAACAGTCCTTCACTGCTTGGGTGAACCTGGCTTTGAGCAGACTAGCTGAAAAGGTCACTTAATTTGTTGAAGTTCAACAGGGAAGATTTTGGGGGGGCAAACTAACTGAAAGATTGCAGAATAAAAGAGCTAAAATTTAGCAACCTACAAAGTTTAACAAGAATATAAAAATTAATTTTACCTGAGAAAATGACAGCTGATGAATATGCTTGAATGGGTACATAAATATAAAAAAGTGAAATACAGAAGTTAAATCTGAAGGTGTAAAGAAATACAAATTTCTAAAGCTCTTAAAAGCACTTTCACAAAGATTTATCTTGCAAAACGTGTACCTATTATAGACTCAAACTACTCCAAAGCATGTGGTTGGACAATAGCGCTTTGCATCGCCATTACTCTGCTCTTCTTCCATGCCTATGCAGAAAAGTTAAAATGGAATAAAAATCCCTGAGCACAAGTTTGTGGTTGCTGAGTAATCTGTGAGTTGCAAACCCACAAGTTATTAAAAATATCCCAAAACACCTTATAGCTGACTGAAAAGGCTTTAACTCCAGCCAACAGACTTGTTCGCGTGGGTTAAGTATCACGATACCACACGTACATTACTAGCAGCTAAGGGACATTTAATGCTTCTTAGAGTACCAATCAGAAATACTCTCATCAACAATTATTTAACCAGATCAGGCTGCTTAACTGTACATTTAAATCTGAAAAATCAAGGTCTCACAGCAGAATATTGTAAACAAAGAGGAACTGCATTCAGCGAGCTCCCCTGGAGAAAATACCTGTGTTCACCGCGGAGTGAACACCACGGGCCGTTAGTGCTGTTCAGCATTGCTCTCCTTCTGAGGAAAGAGCTGTTCTAAGAAGTAATTTAAGCCACAATATTTGCTTCTTAGAGTGCCCTATAATAGCTTTCTAGAACTGAACTACAACAAGGCCTTGTAATCCAGGTACCAACGCAATAGGAAACTTTCTCTTAACCTTGTATACCTACAGTATTCCTCACTGACAGCGATGCCAATAGCATTTTCCTAGTGAGGAATTTCAAACTGAAAAATTGCAAATCTTCTACAGAGGAATAATTTGATACAGAAGCCTTACATTGCATTTTCCCCCATAGCATTCCTGTGAGGTAGGATATCATCGTCTTCCCCATTTTACAGATGGAAATGTAGGTCCAAAAAGAATTCAGACAGTCATTTCAATTACACTGATACATTTTGATGCATCTGAAGATTGCATCAGTGTCCATCCACACTGTTAGATGCCCAGATGTCTTCTATGTTCAGAACATAAATAAATTTTCCAAAACTCCTCTAGGAAGTCTGCAGCTGAATGAGGAGTTTCAATCATTCCTCCAAATGAAGATACTGCTACAAGGCAAACAGCCTCCATCTTGACCAAGAGCAAAAAGCACGTCTAATTTAAGGTAGCAAACCTAAATCTGCAGCCTTAAAGATTGTAACAAACCCTTTGCTCTTTGGGTAGCGCAAAGAATTGGATTCAAAACACATGAATAGTAAATTAACAGACATATATTTTTGTATAATCTTGGTGAAAAACTGCACCCAAAGAAACACTATAAACAAATTCTATAAGTTAAGTCTATTTTCACTTCAATTTAATTCAATGACTAGGTAGGCTGAGGAGACACATATATGCATAACAGCTGCTTATTCTGGGGCTCACTAGTAACAGTTTAATTAGAAAGACAGCATCCTACACAAAAACAAGTTTCTGCATCTTTGAGAAGATTATTTCTCTGCATTTTCATGCTAAACCCCCCTCAGTGATGTTAATAAATACACTGCTGTTAACACTGCAGAAAAATGGCACACCTTCACATATCAAAAGGTGCTCGTTCGTTAACAGGGGTTCTGTACACTCTGGAGGAGGGAGAAAAGCTAGCACTTAAAAAAAAGCACTAAAATTTAGACATGATGGRTATGCAAAGTCTGAAAAAGGGAGGCAGAAAGAATGACAGTACAAGAAGAGTCTGTAGATGTCCAAGACTATCTGCTGAGTACCTGTAGGAAAAGTGATTCACAAACATTCAGGTGAGTTAAGAACCAAGACTATGATGTGCACAGCCTTTTGTATTTGCTCTTCATGCACATGTGGTTGATAAATCGTTTGCAATGAACAGTTCGATCCAGTGCAGTATTTCCTACACCGAGGGAGACTGATTACGAGAGGAAGCGACAGGGCAGTTCAATAAAGACACTCATCAAGAAGAGACAACCTAATCAGTGGGCGGATTTATTTTGCAATATTTTTGAGGGGTGTAATTTATACATATTCTTCAAGGGACAGATCTTGAGCCTGCTAAAAACTSCAATTAAACAAGCAGAGATCCATCTGTGAGATTTGTCTATTGTTTAGCGTTCTGACYCATAATTTTCTTCCAAACTCCCAGGCTGTTCAGTAATCACTCAGAGCTAACAAGTCTGACAGATCCCAAATCACTGCCTGACACCAACTTATCAGCACCAAGCAAAACAAGCCTCTGTGCGGCTCAGGTGCTGGCTTACATGGGAGTCTCTGAAACCTATAGGCTCCTGTATCTGCCTTGAATATTATTCCCCTATAGTCAGCCAGACTTTTTGGACAGAGTACTGGGAATTTATTTTTGCAGTGACAGAACCAGTGATTGCAGATGTATTATATCACAAATAAATAAAATAAAAAGGACACACAACGGCAAATTCCCAGTAAAGCCTATACTTCTCTTCTGGTTCTGCTTTTAATCTCTTAGGAATCTTAGGAATTCCCTTTTCAATTTTCCTGGACAGATYATGTTCACCTTTGCTTGCAGATGGAATTGCTGCCACTAATACTAGGCCATGCACGTTTCTACCGTTCCTACTGCTCACCCTTGCCGAAGCCATGTTCTCCGTAGGCTAYGGCCAACCTCCTCGGCTTCGTTACYGGTGTGCGGCAGGCAACACGCCCAGCTCACGTCCTGGCCCTGCACAAGCTCCCAGCACTTCAATGCCAGAGAAGCCCCAYGAGCAACCGAGGCACCAAGTCACGTTCAACAAGGCAGCGGATCATTTGCCCATTTCATTTTCTTTTTAACTCGTGTTCCATGAACTCCGCTGGGACTTRCTCACTGCTCCGAGTTCAGACAGCTTCTCTGGCAAGTCCTGTGAAATCACCTCTTGCTTCCACTTCTCAAATTTTAATGTCTTTGGTTTTAGTGTTTTCACATTATACATTTCACTTCCTTCTGTAATGAACATCTTTTTTATTCATCTGTATTTAACAGCCAAAGGTCTTTCTGCAGCATACTGTTGCTGAGGTGCCTATTTCTGGCTGGGTGAGCATGTGTTTGCCCAGTGCCAACACCTTCTCCCAGGCTGCCCAAATCCTTCCTTCTGTACACAGTGTTTTCTCTATACCCAGCCTATGGTTTTTCAGGCAAAACAGCTGTGTGTATTCTATTAAATGTAGTATTTGGTGAGCCAACGAGCAAGTCCTTTCATCCATCACTGGCTATTTCTTCAGCTAAAGGCGCAGGTTGAGAGCTGAGCCCTGAAGGCAACCTGCCATAGCAGAAGCAGCCGAGAAAGAGGACACGTGGCCGGGGCAGCCAGGTCCCAGGCCGCCGCTCCCATGAGCTGCTCCGTGCTCCCAAGGTTGTCGCACACCAGCTCTCGCCTGCGCAGCACAGGGACAGGGCTGCTGTCACGCCGCCGCGAGCGAGGCAGCACAGCTTACCAGCTGAAGCGACGGCAATTTTTACCAGCCACCATTAAAAAAAAAAAAAGTGTGTTCTAGAATCTAGGAGGTTAATGCTTGCACGGTTATTTAATTGATACTTACCAGAATATTTAATATCATATTTGTAACACTTTCACTAAACCTATACAGAAGAGACCAATAGAATATAAACAACAGGGGGAAAAATCATATCAATTTTTAAATCTGAATGAGACTCCTATCACAAAAAATAGCATGTTTTTACAGCTTCATGTATACTAGACGGTCAGGAAAAAGTAGAATGAAACCCAGTAAAAGCTTTCCTGGAACCACTACAAATATCCACCATTACTTGCTGGTTACAATTTCTCTGGCTCTACCACACATTGCTTTCGTTTTTCATATCATTTGTAATTAGGTTATTCCCACTAGTGTTGCTSTAAGAAACACTTGTCACAGCTGTAAGAGGAGGGAACCTAGCTAACATCTGAATTCAGAAACCAAGAGGAACGCACAGTTGCCTTTCTCACCATGCAGAGGCCCCTCAGCTTCAGTCAAGCCCTTTCTTCAAATTAAAATGGTATCTCGAAATCTGCCAGGTACTTCCACCCTCTTTTTCTACTCACATTTGCATGGTTAGGGTGGCATGAACCACTGCATTTACTACTAATTAGGATTAAGGTTGCAAGTAATTTTGACAAGAAATATAAAGTATTGAAGTATAGTTTAAAAAAAATACTGAAACACAGCAGTACATAAACAGTAAACAAATACATAAAAATAATATGCTTACAAGTGTTTGTCATAACTACAAATTTAATTTTATTGAATTCTCTTTCTCTCTTCAACCTGTTTAGTTGAATCACCTTCCACTGACTTATTCTTAGACCTGTTTTGTCTACCTAGACTGCAAACTTYTTTAGGAAACAGAGTATCTTTCCCAAGTGTTGTGGGGTTCCCTTTCAGCTTGAGTAACCTATACATATAACGCATCAGTGAGAACAGATATTACATGTACGATACCAATATTAAATTAAGGCATGAAGACCAGGCATTCTTGGAGAACGCCTAGTGCGGCCACGAACTCCACTAATTAATATTTTAAAAGGTTGAAAAATGCTCAGCAATTTGATGATCTGCTGAGTGCCAACCTTTTTTCAGTTCTGAAAAACTGAAAACAGAATACTAAAAAGTGATTAAAATGAGTCTTTCTAAAGCTCAGTCTACTACTAATTGGTCACAACCATCCTGCAGAACTTCATTTGTGACACCAGTAGAACAGAAATTATAATGCTAGTTTAATAACCTGAAAGAACTTTGCTACTAAAAGACTGAATCATTTCTTTAATATTAAACAGTACATTTACTCTATAAATGATGAACCAGTATTTCAGCAGAATGCACAGTGTTAGCCAGCCAAGACTTTTCCTTATTAAAAGAGAACAGAAATCACTGTGAGCTGAATCCCACAGTCTTTTCTCCTACAAAGCTCTCTTTGAGGTCAATGGAAAATTTTGCTATTAAAGAATGCCAGATAGTGACCTCTGGAATCACACAGCACATATCATATTTGGTTTTGAAAATAATGCCCCTTCTAGGTCTGGAAAGATTTCAAAATAGGAGAAAGTGGTTGTACAGGACATCATTTTTCTATTACCTTTCCTTTAGTTCACAATACCTGAAAGGTTACAACTTGGAACAGTTTGACAAATCAGCTCAGCTTTCTCATTTGCAGGCCTTTATTGTTTATCACCTACTTATTTCTCCTCTTAGTATGTATGAGAAGTAACAAAGACCATGAATCTATTTAATCTAGTGAGAGCGAAGCAGCATTTATCATTAGACATGTCAAGCACGGTAAAAAAGAATACTGTCAATAAGCTTAATGTGCTTTACCAAACTAGCGTGACTGCTGGTCGTGATGAACAGGGAGAGAATATAAAGCAAACACCTTGCTTTCAGCATCCAAGATATTTTAAGTGAGCAGTGTCTAAAACTAGACTGAGCAAAGGTCAAAAGTAAAAAGAAAAAAAATATATATATATAGTGGTAATATTCTGACAGAGGAGCTCTACCATTTCAGATTCACACTAGAATTTGCTGTTCTGTAGTTTTTCTGGTAGATATTAGTATAGGCTAAGCCTAACTCCATAGAGATTGTTGTTTGGGTGTTAGAAAGCAGAACCTGCCAGACTTGAGCTTTCAAAAATTACAGAAAACTGCATCTTACTAAATATGTAGCGCTCATTTCAATATCAAGCACAGGAAWGATACCACTGGGAAAGACTTTACATGGCTTGCAGCTGACAGGCAGATCAGTTCTCTCATAAGGCAACTTCAACCAGATCTTCCCATTACTTATGCTCTACTACTTCTCAGACAGCTTCTTCTTTGCCGTTAACATCCTCATGCATAGCCTCAGRCACATAATTACATACTGCTCAGTACACCCAGGGTAATAGTAAACACAGGCAGGATTCAGACAACATTTTATAAGATGATCTCTCCGAGTAAATCGCACTGACCTCAAGAAGACTATGCTAAGAGACTTGGGGACAGATGATTTTTAGACAGAAACAGCAGCTGAATCCAGAGGCGCTGGGCCAGCAATTACTACATATAGCATCTGAGAAGGAAGGCAATAGCTTCAAGTTTAAGAACAATCTGTCACTCAGATGCATGAGTCCAACATCGAACTTACATTGGACCTGCTGAACATACTTACTGGACTTTCATATGACTCTAACATTAATCACATGTCCTCCCTAGAAACAGCACATTCAAAAATACTCCTTTGAAACTCCAGCCATGCAACACTGCTGCCACCAGTCAACCCAAAGGCAGAACTTGGCAAAAAGAGGGGAACCTTTACCATAAGCATCAACGGCGATTCCACAGCAACCTTTAAGAGGTATTCATGACCTTTACTGCTTCCTCCTTGTGACCATTTGAAACCTTGAACAAAAATACACTGAAAAACAAACTTTAAACTATAGTATTCCCTAAACGTCAGCTTCTAAACAATAATGTCAATTGTAATTTATTTGGGGTAAATTGTTGCATAAGAAACGTGTGGAAGACTCAAAGCTGGCAGCAGGTGACTGGTGCCCACTGCACGGTGAGCACATTTGAGCAATGACAGTAGCATCAGCCACGAGAACAACTTTATTTCCAGAAGAAAAGCACAAATACTTTTAGATAACAAATTCTCTTGAGAATGAATCTCTTCATAGACCTTTTAGAAAAGAACAAGACTAAAACAAATTAAATATGGTAATTCAATTCTACCCAGAAGCTCTTCCAGTCCAGGTATGCAGAAAAAGGGCACATGAAGCAATTGTACAGAGCTACTTTGTATTTCTCAAGGAAGCTGTTCTACAAGTCAGCATTCAAAGCACTGTATCATTCCAGTTACCCTGTAATTGTCTTTTGCTGTCCCATATTTAATTTTTATTGAGGAAAAAGGATAATTATAATTCTACATTATTGCCTCCAAGTAACAGTCTCTATTTTCTTCAGTAGGAAGATTTTCTTGATTTCTACTCAAGAATCCTTAAAAGAACCGCCCTGACTTGGGAAATTTTCATAGGTGAAAATACCTGCTTTTTTTCTACATCCAAGTTGAACTCTATTCACAGGTTATATAATTAATCCTCAAAATTGTTCTGTTATATTTGGAACTACTTTGTCTACATTTTTTTTTTCTGCAGCTGACATTGTGATTGTTCATCATCTGATGCTGAAGATGAAAAATGAATTTTTGCTCTCTGGCAAATCAAAAAAAATGTAGACTTGTCTTTTAAATTATCTGTGACAATATATGCATATGTATGTAACAAGGTTAGCTCAAGACCCCAGTTCCTTCCCAAAGGAGCAGGAAAAAAAAACACTCGACAACGTAGTRTGCACACTTTGCACCGAGGTGAAAACCAGGACAGAATTTAGGGTATCGCTAACTTTATTTCCTTCAACATGGCCATCGTTAGGTCAGAGTGAAGATCCTGCTCCGCGTACGTTTATATGGCCATAAACCGATTAGCTTTCTCTTAAATTCAGAGCTGACCACTTATATCTTAAAAGCGTGCGCCCTTGCATTTCCTGAGAGCAAAATCCCTGTCAGCACTTTGCRCAGCCGCAGAGACCGCGGTACGGAAAGCGTGCGACTCTGCCCCCGTTCTCAGCCTCAGCGAGGAAAAGATACTTTGATGGTTAAAAAAGCGAAACGCGCTTGTAGAATGCCTTCTCCTTTTGAATCGTACTGAATCATCCTGAGGTTTTGACACTAGCTGAAAGGTTTAAAAGCGAGATCGAGGTCTAACAGCAGGCTCGTAGCCCAGTTTCATCTTTTTGGTGACAAAGTTTTAAGTACCGTACTACGCGGCTCCCGCAGGGCTTTCCGGCCGGCCGGCGCGGACGCGCTAGCAGCGGCTGGGCCAGAGGAGCGCTGGAGCGCTGCGGCA
>NW_028186150.1:3451471-3461982 GCF_003343005.1 Rhea americana
CCGCCCGCGGCGGAGAGGACGCGCGCCCCCAGGAGGGGCCGAGGGTGGTGGCGGAGGGGGGATTTACAAGCCTATCAATCCTACTAAAAGCAACCTCAGCAAATTATATTTCTGCTAACTAAAATTAAATGTTACCGGTAGAGCCAAAGAAGGTATTGCTGTGCTTCAGGCCTTGCCTACTTACATGACTAATTACACGAGAAAATAAATCCTACTAAAGCTGACAAGATTTCATATGGATTAGGTGTTCAAAGAACTAGGGACTTAAGCTAAGAGAAAGAAGGAACTTCAACAAGTGCATTCAAAATGCAGACGTTTTAAACCCTTTCTCAAGAATAATTTAGGTACYTCGGAAGCTGGCTTTGGAAACATTTGTGCCCAGAAGCACGGCAAACTAGGCTGTTTTTAAAAAGAACTATGTCAGCTTGAAACTTCTGATGATGCTACTCTCAGACTCCCTTCAGCATCTCAACCCTCTTCATCCTCTCAGAAACTTCACAACATTTTAATCTCGAGGGGGAATAGAGGCAGCCAAGGCTTCAGCTCTTGGTAATATGACGACTGAATGGTCTACAGCAATGTAAAAAACCAACCAATTCTCCCACGATGGTCAGGCAAGTACCCTATAAACCATACAGACATCCTGCTGCAACAGACGTGAAAAGTAATATATTGGTCAAAGGATAGTTGGCAATTTCTTAGAGCACTGTAAAAGTAAAGGCATTATTTCCACTGCCAGACTCTCACGGTTTCATGATTTTGATAAAAGTTATATTATTTTAGACTGAAATAATCAATTAATCTCATTTTTGCCAAGATGTTCAGAGGATAAAAAGGTTTATCAGCAGGAATATAAAGACTCATCTCCCTAGCATAAGTTTCTGCCTGCTTTGGCTACCCAAYCCCCTTGGCACGTGCAGTCCAAAAAGGAGGCTCCTTGTTGCTTTTGACTGYTGAATATTACTCACGAGTCCCTCCTAAAGCGACCTCCATGCATCAACGTACACCTTGCAATAACTCTCTTCTATATAAAATACCATTTGCTTCCTAACAACAGTATGTCAAACTCTAAAGCACAGCTTTTGCCAAGGTCTACTGAAGCCAACTGAAACCACCTGGTGACTCCAGACAAGCCTAACTCAAAGCTTCCCGGACCACGTGGAGCAAGGACAGCACACGGGGGCCGCGGCTGTGCGCTGCCAGCAGCCGTCACTCCTCCGAGGGATGGCACAGCCAGCCAGCACGCACCTGAAATCCAAAAGCCAGCAGGAAACACCTCTGTGCTGACAACCCTATAAACAGGTTTGTACTTCTCACACCCCATAGAGATACTAAGATCTAGTAAAAACCTACTTGCAAATCCTGATGAATTAATGAAAATAAATATTTTTGCTGTTGTAAACTGCAAAATACAAAATGATAAAAAGAACTTTTTCCTCAAACAGCTCCTACATTTATCACCTGCCATATGAAACTACTCAAGAATAGAAAACTTCTAAATGCACTGCTGTCAGGATCTAATTTTAGTGAAGAAACAGATCAGGATAGCTATATTTAAACAAATAAACACATTACAGTCGAGTAGATTATACATTTGGTGACCTCCAGCTTATATGTTATAAATAACAAAATCCAATGATGTGCTACATGATTAATTAAAAATACACTGTCCAGTGTGAACAAAAAACAACAACATGCTACGGACTATTAAATGAATTGATGGTTCTGAATTGTAATTCCTTCATAGACCATTGAATTGGAAAGTGAGGAGAAAAGATTTATTATGAGAGACATTTGAGATCATTATTAAAAATTAATAATTAAAAKGTTTTTATCCCCAAAGCCTGAGTCTCTGTCTGCTCATATGCACCCTTCTCTTTTTTTCCTAAAGTATTAAGGACAACCATCACCATCACTATTTAAACCCTCTTAAAATATCTTATGTGCTCTTAACCATCTTAGTAAGATGAATGTAATTCTCTGTGGTCAATTTTGCGAATTTTCTATAAATGCATCGTCAGCCCCACTGGGACAGATCCTCAGCTGACATGCATCACATTTACAGAACTTCAGCATGCACCACTATGGGACTTGATTGCTTTCTTAGTAAACTGCTGAACTATGTTATTTGAAAGAAATTAAAAAAAATGTTACTGAAGCTGTCATGTAGCTTTGACAATCTAAAATGAAATTCTGTATGTGGAATTTCATTATAATGACTTTCATGTTATATGAACATTTAATACTATATATAAACTTTACCATTTCAGTAATATATTACAGTATACCACCATTATTGTGCACTAGGTGATAAAGCAGCGACATTTTTCAGTYTAAGGTAACACTGCACCTCCTAAAAAATCATTAATGTTCCTTGTGGTTATGCAATCATTTAGTTGGTAATCTCATTTTGTAGCCAAAGCCATCAGGACAACACAAGACTGGTTTAAAGAAAGCACATTAGTTAATTGTATAGCAATCTAAAACAATCTCAAAGGAGAATCTACTTGATTTATTCTAATTGTTTATAGATAGCACAAATTCTGTGGTTCTCCAACTTGRTATCCTGTCTGGAGAAACTGTAGGATTTCACAGGAATAGCAATAACAGGGTTTTAGACTCATTACCTTCCACTTAAGTAATTTTCTAATAATTTATTTACAGCTTTTAYTGGCAAGAATTGGCACTTATGCCTGATTCTGCTCATGCTGGCAACAAATGCTAGTAGATGCAGAATATGGGTCAGACCTTCTCCCTTCCTTTAGTGACTGATAGGAAATTGCAGTTTCACAGTACTTTTCACCAGCTGGTCTGTACCAACAAGCTCACACGAATTAAGGGTGCAGAATTCAGCCTAAATCTCCCTTATAACCATACCCACAAGACATCTTTCCTGTTGGTTGCACTGTTTGTAACTGCAGTTTGCTCTGCCTTGTTTGCCTTGCAGGCCAGGAGCTCCAGGGGACAGAATTACCACTGCAGGGGAAAGTAAGGCTCAACCTGTTTGTGATCACAGCAGAAATATTAAATAAATCGTAACAGCAGWCAGTTTTGCATTACAAATATGAACTAGATTTTTTTTCTATTTCACAATATAGTGATCTTTTTGGCAGAAACTGCCTTTAGATTTTGCACTTACATAGAACCAAGCACAGCAGAGTCATGGGCTAAAACTGGGGCTCCTATGCTCAGATTTAACATGCATAATAACTCCCACTGACTTCTGCCACTGATCTAGATCGCTTCTCRGATTCTGCTTCTTAGCAATAATACATTAAGGTACCAATTCAAATGACACCTGATTGGTTATCGTATCTTAAGCTATCAAATCTCATGAGACAGAAACAGGTACTTATTTCTCATAGCTGCATTTCTTGTGCAACATGAAGTCTTATGTCTTTCCTTATTTACAGGTTTCCATTATATTCATCAAAAAAGTTTATTCTTATTGCAGACAAGACCAAGCACACCTAAYGAGATATCGTAGGCGATGCAGTATATACACTACAAGTCAGATTTAATACATTCAGTTTTAGGGCATTACCTACTGCTAAGGGAGAGCCTATAGCTTCATTCTCTAACATTCAGCTTCTGCAGGCAAACATATTTCTGCCTTCGGCATTTCATTAATCAAGAAGCAGCTCCAGCATGCCCCCATATGCAACTGCCGTGAAATATTTTGTAACATCTTTATCGCAGTCCTTTTCATAGAAAGACTCATCAATTCTTGCCCGGCTTTCCATTGCTTTCCCCAAACACCTACCCTGAACCCAGCACACACTATGCATATTCTGCCAAAGCCATCCAAGGTCACCAATTTCTTTAAATGCTATTCCAAATGCTTTCTAACCGAGTTGCAGAAAGGGGAGGCACTGGAATGTAGTTCCACATGTGCCCCTCTCCTCCTACCCTCGCTATGGGCTCCTGGAAGCATGCTATTAAGTAATTAGATTTGCTGTCTTTACTAGCTATTGCACATTTTCTTGGAGCAACACAACCCACCACTCTCCCATTTTGAGTTGCAATCAGTTTCCACCTTTTTCTGTAGCATATAATGTTCACTCGCTCTCAGATCCTCAGAGTGTGTTTGAACCAGCTTCCCTTCCCCTTGAGTTCCGAAATGTGAAAACATGGCTATTCCTGGCCACTGCCAGTCATCGATCAGCACTGATTTAGCAGGTACGAAGCAAACTTGGTGCAACTTAGTATCTCCGCAGGAGACCATGTTTATCCTGTCCATTATAGTCTTCATGATTTACTATGATTAAACGAAGTTGTTAGTAGTGCCAAAACTCAGGTTGCTTAACGTAAGTAATTAAGCAAGTAACAGACTATTCTGTTCACTGGTAAAATACTGTTTCTTAGTCTTCTGGTGTTTTTCCCTTTAGTTAACTGTTTCCTCAACAGACTTAAATGCAGTCAAAGCAAGGGAATTCGAGAGTCTAGCAGCAGCCAGAATATCMGTCATTGAAGGTGTTTTTTAAAAAAAGAAGAGTAAAATAGTACAAGATACAAACACATATCCCAAACCAAGGTATTATTTTTCTTTTCTGCAAATTAAAAATAAACAATACAAGACAGTCTAAGGTATGATGACAAGATGCAAGTAGTTTTGCAATGCTCACCATCTTCTGTTAGGAGGCGGAAAGGAAAAGAAAACACTTTCCACAGAGAAGGTAAAACGCCATCTCCTACTATTTGTGGCATGCAGATGCTAAAGTTCATAGCCCCAAGCGGTCCTGAATTSCCTATGACCTCTCACAGCGTTCAGTACATAAGGGGAGGGAGGGCTGGTTGTGCTGCCGTTACGGATCGGCTAGAAGAGGGAAGCCGAGATGCCGTCGGTGCTGAACGTCTCSGCAAGGCGCAGCGAAACTGCGCGGYGGCAGGGACACGTCCCCCTCCCCGAGGGCGYGCGGGTCAAGGGAAGCGCCTGAGGAGCGCGACGGAGCCGGGGCCGGCAGGGGCTGGGGAAGGCCACCCGGGCTCCCAGTGCCGGCTAGGGGCCCCGCTCTGGGGGGCCCCGCTGCGGCCCCCAGGTACCGTAACGCGGGGCGAGCAAACAACAAGATCCCGCTGCCAGGATGTGAAACCTGAGAATGCGAACGGAGGAGCCTGCTGCTGCAGCGGGGCCGGCCGGCGGGAGCCGAGCCCGGCAGCGCCCGGCGCGTGCCCCCCGCGGAGGCGCCCGCTGGCCCGGTGCCCGCCGCCGCGCTGTTCGCTTCCCAGGCCGTGCAGGCGCTAGCGCCGCACCAAGCGCTCGAGCCGCATGAGGAGCGGCGCTAAACCTCCGCCCAGGGAACGGAATCACAAGGATGAGGAATTTGGGGCCATTTAAGTCAAAACCTGTTGTTTCTGGAGAGGATGAGCACCTTTCCTCCCTCCTCCCACCCCTTCGCCATCCGCCAGCAGTGGCTCTGCCACCAAATCATCGCCAGCCTGTAGGAGCCCAGTGAAAGTGTGAGCCAAAGCCGGCAGGGAGAGACGAACGCCAGCTGCCCTCGCCAAGTGCCGCCTCCCTGCAGGCAGGGCGATGGAAACGCGTGCACCACCCCCTTCCCCTCCGCCCCGCGTTAGACCTTGCCTGTAATTAATTGATGGATTGCTTTGGAGAGCAGGGAACTTGGAAACGAATAATTCAAATGAGAAACTCCATTAAGTCCTAATTACCCGGGGGGGTTGCAGCGCAGGCATYGAGGTGGTAGTTTTTCATTGATATGGCAATGAATGCTCCACATGCCATAGCTGTGTCTTTCTCACTAATTAATTAGGTGTAATTCTAGGAAGAATACATGAAATATGGTTCCCYAGCATATCCTTTGGTTCTCAAAATGCAGCAGTAGGTCTACTTTGCTGAACCCGGGAATCTTACAGGGTCCTGAGCACTCAAAGCACCCAATATGTTACGTCTGTGAAGACCACTAATCTTTCCAGCAGGTTCCAATTCCTATCACTCCCCAAGCTTCTACACATAAATATTCCAAACCACCTTGTCTTTTCAAGATTTGTTACACCTTCCTCCCTCCTTTGAAGGTTACTGGCTTATTCTTTACCAGGACTACCTTAACTTCTATCAGCTCACATCCGAAAGCCTCAGAGAGAGGTTCTGCCCCTTCGTCCCTGTCCTGCGGTGGGTGGAAAGCGCAGAGAACCAAGACGAGCTGGCAGAGCACCAAGGCTGCGGGGCAGCACCCAGCTTGCTCTGTCCTTTCCCAAAACACWACCAGCCCTCTGGGCAGACAGCAGGACTAAGGGGGCAGCTGAACCTGGCATGCAGGATTCACTGGTCTGCACATCAACAGAGATAGTTACAGGATAACAACACTAAGGAACATGCTGCAAAATGCAGTCACGTGTCTTGCCTGAGCAACACACCTGGCTCTGTTCAAGGCAGGAAAAGAACTTGGCGCCACCAAAAAGCGTAGATGAGGTATCCRTGAGAAGACTGATAAAAGCACGTCCTGAGCCCTACACCTCTCTCYGCAGGTTGGTCACTTACCTCCACTAGTGATTCATAACCTTAAATCTTCCTTTCAGACAGACACCTCCAAGCCTTTATTTCAAGGAACACCACATGTTTACCGCAGAAGGACTGAAGCCCTCCTCTTTGCTCTCAGGTCAGGGAGCGATCCTGCAAAGCACAACCCTACCCTTACAGCTGCTTTCTCCYGTGTTGCTCAACACAACAAGGATCTGAGACCATCCAGCAGCCTGAGGGCTTCAGCATTCACGTGGCAAGAGGAGYACACGTCTGCACCCCCTTGGACCGAAGGCGAGCTCAACCTACACCACCTTCATCCTCCTCAAGTTCTCTATCACTGAGCTACTGATTAAAAAGCCAATGCCCAGTCAGGGTTTGCAAGGACACAGCCCAGCAAGGACGTGCTGACAGTACCTCTGATGCTGTACTCGCACAAAGCGAAATACCTAACCTACGGATTCTGCCCAACCAGTCAGCATCTTCAATAAAGCCGTTTCAGATCTGCCTTCAAACCCTTCGGTAACTAAGGCGCTTTTCACTAAAAAGGAGAACTAAAGCCTTTAACAACACTCAATATTGCAACTGAGCATGGGTTCAACAAGTTACATTTGGAACATACCGAACACGCAGGTGCAGTTACACTTTTTGTGGGTCTAGCTTATAGGGTTCCCCCAAATTAAGCAACTGTTACATAAGTAACAGTCAGAAATGAGCTGTGTTCACCTGAGAATGAAAGGGGAATTACAGAGATGCTATCATTTTCTAAAGGCTCTAGAAAAATTTGTGGTGGCTGCTGGCAATTTCAGCCCTTGGGAAAGCGGGCAGCCCCCCACATCACGCGCTGCAGGGGATGGGGTGCTCCAGCTGGCAGCATTTGTGCCACAGCCAATGCACGAGCCCTCCGCACCCCTGCGGGCGTTGAGCRCGGGGTCTCAGAAGCAGGCACCAGCACCGGCCGCCCCGAGCGCAGAACGGCTCACCGGCAGGGTGAGGGCACCACCTGCTTGGGTGCTGCTGCCTGCACATCTCCCTATTTTAGTGGTTTCAAAGTCCAGTAGCATCAGGAAATAAATTATTTGAAGCACTGTTACAAGAAAAAAGCGCAACTAAACTTACAGAGCACTCTCCTGACATCACCGGGCAAACTGAGTGTAGGAAAACTTAACTAAAATATGGCCCTCCACAGTCTTTGAGTTTATGAAGGACTGAGTGTGATACGAYCATCTGACAGGGTGTGAAATGATCGCCTGATAGGGCAGTAGTTAACGTTTTGCCATTTGTTTTGTGACACAAATCTCTGAACTTTTTCAGTGTAAGAGAGGAGTGAGGGAGGATTTAAGATTTATCCTGCACTGCTGCAAGAAGAGTTTACAGCTCTTAGTCTCCCACTGAGTGAAACCTTTTAACCTCCTCACCTCCGTCCATCTCTTACGATTGCTAARATAATACACAATGCATTAGGAGGAGCATCTAAAATCACGAGATAGGCAAGGGAAGCGAACCTACCATTTATCTCCTGCTAGCACATCACATGACTCAGGGGAAAAAAAATATCCTGGCTAAGCACATAATAAAATTAGGTCTGTAAAAACATGGTTTTCATTGAACTCCTTGCCTTGCATTTTGGCCAGACAAAATACCCCAGCTTAAAGCTACGGACAGGTCAGGGGCAGGCTTCCGTGACCCATGAAAAGCTGGCTTGTGTTTCAGCACATTCCTGGAGCCTTCACAAGAGCGTTTAGGACCRATCCTACTTGACAGTAGCTTGTTGCCTCTTTTTGGCCTTGGGTCAGATTTGTAACTGGAGCAACAGTTCGGCAATCTAAGTCTAGACAGTAGTCTTTAAGGAGTGCATTTTGGAGCAACAGGAGGAAGTTGGCACCGCGGTGGTCATCCCCTTTGGTGAAGGGCTGGATTCCGGTCAGGGTTTATGATACGGCTGAGTGTATGTCATGCGACAAACTGACCGTGCAGCCTTGGAAGGGCTCAGGAAAAGGTCAAAACCAGTTCCAGCACATAAAGGAAGGCTGTATCATCTGCTCATCCTTAATTTCACAAGCCCTTTTTTAGGCTGGGGAGCCTACTTAAAGGCTTCGTGTTTCCTCTCAGAAATATAAAATGATAATAGTGAAAAAAATTAATAACAAGGAAGATGAAAGAATTTAAGTGTTTTCATATCTCATGCTTACTAAGTGTGGAGCATGCTGCAATTATAACATGCATGTAACAACAGAATTTAATAAATGAAATTAAATATCTAATTCTTCCAAGCAAAACTGCACAACTGTGAAACCTTACCACATTTTAACTTCAYGTGAATCAATTAGAAAGAAAACTAAGAATTTATTTTAGATAGAAAGGGAAGAGAATTAAAGCAATTTCCAAAAGCATTGCTTTGATTTATGTAATTAATGCATAAGATTATATCATTAGGTCATTTTTTATTATATGCTTATAATCAATGAAGAAGCAGTGAGATGACATTTTGTTCAGTAACCTCCCTTGGCACTGCCCACCAAGACAGAGAGATGATTTGAGTTACACAGTCACACAGACCATCCCACTTTAGCACAAAATCAGGATACTCTCTGTATTTGTACAAGTAGTATGAGATATTCCTCTACTGCACAATGCAATGAGACAGGAATATATTTGTTGTCCTTTTCTAAACATCAGAAATACATCAACAGAAAACCAAATGCTTTAAGGTTGCGTTTTAGCTACCATTCAAATTTTAGATTACAAGATTGTAATCTAGTGGGCATTGTAATCTAATTAGCACCTACCTGATTCAGCGAGGCTCCACTGCGCCCGTTCAGTGAATTCCAAGACTTTGTTTGCAGTAGATCTTTGCACCTTAGCGAACATGCAGTGAATACCACAACTGCAGTCTGGACTTGTGCTTAGAAGAGTGGCTTGAACGCAAACCAGACWGAAGCTTCTTGTTTAAAGAGCAGAGCAAGCTGCTTGCCTAGAGAACAGAGTTCGGATGTACCTAGCAATAGCAGTAACGAAAGTTCACATCCTACTCTACGCTGAGCTGCAGAAGTTAGAGGCGTCATGGCCCCGAGCGCCCTCCCATCCTGGGACTTGGCTGCTGGTGCTCAAGGCCCTGAGCAGCTCTGGCGCGTGGCTGTGGACCARCCTGCAGCAGAAAGCGCYCTGCGAGGAGCCACGAGAAGCCTTRCTGGGGCCTCCCCACCACCCCTTGGCAGCCGCTTCTAAAGCTCCGCCACCGGCTGGACTAAATATTAGGTCACTGCATGATCAGATAAAGATGCTTTTACCATAGTGTTCTTTGGTTTTATCAGAAACTCAAATTCCTGTATTAGCTTCACACCGAGGTGATAGTGCAGGTGTCCTTACCACTCTCATCAACTCATATTTTAGATTCTACACCCATGATATTGCAAAGATAGCAAAAAATAGTCAATGTGTACTGATATTCATAAGAAATTAGACAAAGGTATTAAGCAGAAATAGATGTGGGATATTTCAAAGATATGATKATTCTACAAAGTGTAAGCTGCTTGTTTCAACCTCAGCTAAAGCAAGGTCAGCCACACAATTCTGCAATAATGTTCATGCTTGAATTTCAAAATTTCCTGAAAAATTACCTCTCCAAGTACTCTGTACCCTTCAGCGCAATGTTGTACATTATGATAATTTATAGCTACTCTATTTTAATCACCCATGCTGTGTTAAAGGCTGACAACAGACCTAAAWTTTTTTTWAAATATATTTTTTATATTTTGTTTATAAAAYTGCACTTCTTGTACAGCCTACACAAGTAGGCTATACAAAGATGCAGGAACACTCCCCTCCATGTTATTTCYTAAAAAGGTTAAGGATACACTATGATTATTTATTTGCTCCAATATTATTGATGCAACTGTTTGAAGATGCTGTCTTTCAGCTCAAAGGACAGAAGAATGAACTAAAATGGAGGGAAGGAATCCATGTTTTCTAGAAGAGCCTCCTACCTGCTCAAAGGCACAATCCTCCTGCACCAGACACTGACTTCTGACTT